>NC_057802.1:526232708-526257714 GCF_018294505.1 Triticum aestivum
CTACCTCGTGGCCTCCTCCTTTGTTTCTTGACGTAGGGTCCAAGTCTCCCGGATCATATTCTTCCTAAAAATCACGTTCCTGAAGGTTTCATTCCGTTTGGACTCCGTTTGATATTCCTTTTCTGCGAAACTTTGAAATAGGCAAAAAACAACAATTCTGGGTTGGGCCTCCGGTTAATAGGTTAGTCCCAAAAATAATATAAAAGTGAATAATAAAGCCCAATAATGTCCGGAACAGTAGATAATATAGCATGGAGCAATCAAAAATTATAGATACGTTGGAGACGTATCAGGTGCCCCCCTCCACAGTTTACCACCTGGGTCATATTGTCATAGTGCTTAGGCGAAGCCCTGCACGGATCACATCGCCAACACCGTCGCCACGCCGTCATGCTGATGGAACTCTCCCTCGACCCTCTACTGGATCAAGAGCTCGTGGGACGTCATCGTGCTGAACGTGTGCTGAAGACAGAGGTGTCGTACGTTCGGTACTTGGATCGGTTGGATCGTGAAGACGTTCGACTACATCAACCACGTTACTAAACGCTTCCGCTTTCGGTCTACGAGGGTACGTGGACACACTCTTCCCTCTCCTTGCTATGCATCTCCTAGATAGATCTGAAGGAAATATGCCCTAGAGGCAATAATAAAGTTATTATTTATTTCCTTATATCATGATAAATGTTTATTATTCATGCTAGAATTGTATTAACCGGAAACTTGATACATGTGTGAATACATAGACAAACAGAGTGTCACTAGTATGCCTCTACTTGACTAGCTCGTTAATCAAAGATGGTTATGTTTCCTAGACATAGACATGAGTTGTCATTTGATTAACGGGATCACATCATTAGGAGAATGATGTGATTGACTTGACCCATTTCGTTAGCTCAGCACTCGATCGTTTAGTATGTTGCTATTGCTTTCTTCATGACTTATACATGTTCCTATGACTATGAGATTATGCAACTCCCGTTTACCGGAGGAAAACTTTGTGTGCTACCAAACATCACAACGTAACTGGGTGATTATAAAGGTGCTTTACAGGTGTCTCCGAAGGTACTTGTTGGGTTGGCGTATTTCGAGATTAGGATTTGTCACTCCGATTGTCGGAGAGGTATCTCTGGGCCCTCTCGGTAATGCACATCACTTAAGCCTTGCAAGCATTGCAACTAATGAGTTTGTTGCGAGATGATGTATTACGGAACGAGTAAAGAGACTTGCCGGTAACGAGATTAAACTAGGTATTGAGATACCGACGATCGAATCTCGGGCAAGTAAAATACCGATGACAAAGGGAACAACGTATGTTGTTATGCGGTCTGACCGATAAAGATCTTCGTAGAATATGTGGGAGCCAATATGAGCATCTAGGTTCCGCTATTGGTTATTGACCGGAGACGTGTCTCGGTCATGTCTACATAGTTCTCGAACCCGTAGGATCCGCACGCTTAAAGTTAGATGACGGTTATATTATGAGTTTATGTGTTTTGATGTACCGAAGGAGTTCGGAGTCCCGGATGAGATCAGGGACATGATGAGGAGTCTCGAAATGGCCGAGACGTAAAGATCGATATATTGGACGACTATATTCGGACTTCGGAAAGGTTCCGAGTGATTCGTGTATTTATCGGAGTACCGGAGAGTTACGGGAATTCGCCGGGGAGAAGTATTGGGCCTTATTGGGCCATACGGGAATAGAGGAGAGAGGCCAAAAGGAAGGAGGCGTGCACCCCCCCCCCTCTGGTCCGAATTGGACAAGGGGTGCAGCCCCCTTTTCCTTCTCCCTCTCCCCCTCTTTCCTTCTCTCCTACTCCAACAAGGAGAGGAGGAGTCCTACTCCCGGTGGGAGTAGGACTCCCCCTTGGCGCGCCCTCCTCCTAGGCCGGCCGCCTCCCCCCTTGCTCCTTTATATACGGGGGAAGGGGGGCACCCCAAAGACAACAATTGATCTATTGATATCTTAGCCGTGTGTGGTGCCCCCCTCCACCATATTACACCTTGATAATATCGTAGCGGTGCTTAGGCGAAGCCCTGCGTCGGTAGAACATCATCATCGTCACCACGCCGTCGTGCTGACGAAACTCTCCCTCAACACTCGGCTGGATCGGAGTTCGAGGGACGTCATCGAGCTGAACGTGTGCTGAATTCGGAGGTGCCATACGTTCGGTACTATATCGGTCGGATCGTGAAGACGTACGACTACATCAACCGCGTTGTGTTAACGCTTCCGCTTTCGGTCTACGAGGGTACGTGGACAACACTCTCCCCTCTCCTTGCTATGCATCACCATGATCTTGCGTGTTCGTAGGAAATTTTTTGAAATTACTACGTTCCCCAACAGTGGTATCAGAGCCTGGTTTTATGCGTAGATGTCATATGCACGAGTAGAACACAAGTGAGTTGTGGGTGATATAAGTCATCCTGCTTACCAGCATGTCATACTTTGGTTCGGCGGTATTGTTGGATGAAGCGGCCCGGACCGACATTACGCATACGCTTACGCGAGACTGGTTCTACCGACGTGCTTTGCACATAGGTGGCTGGCGGGTGTCAGTTTCTCCAACTTTAGTTGAACCGAGTGTGGCTACGCCCGGTCCTTGCGAAGGTTAAAACAACACCAACTTTACAAACTATCATTGTGGTTTTGATGCGTAGGTAAGAACGGTTCTTGCTAAGCCCGTAGCAGCCACGTAAAACTTGCAACAACAAAGTAGAGGACGTCTAACTTGTTTTTGCAGGGCATGTTGTGATGTGATATGGTCAAAGCATGATGCTAAATTTATTGTATGAGATGATCATGTTTTGTAACCGAGTTATCGGCAACAGGCAGGAGCCATATGGTTGTCGCTTTATTGTATGCAATGCAATCGCCCTGTAATGCTTTACTTTATCACTAAGCGGTAGCGATAGTCGTAGAAGCATAAGATTGGCGAGACGACAACGATGCTACGATGGGGATCAAGGTGTCACGCCGATGATGATGGTGATCATGACGGTGCTTCGGAGATGGAGATCACAAGCACAAGATGATGATGGTCATATCATATCACTTATATTGATTGCATGTGATGTTTATCTTTTATGCATCTTATCTTGCTTTGATTGACGGTAGCATTATAAGATGATCCCTCACTAGATTATCAAAGTATAAGTGTTCTCCCTGAGTATGCACCGTTGCGAAAGTTCTTCGTGCTGAGACACCACGTGATGATCGGGTGTGATAGGCTCTACGTTCAAATACAACGGGTGCAAAACAGTTGCACACGCGGAATACTCAGGTTAAGCTTGACGAGCCTAGCATATAACAGATATGGCCTCGGAACACGGAGACCGAAAGGTCGAGCGTGAATCATATAGTAGATATGATCAACATAGTGATGTTCACCGTTGAAACTACTCCATCTCACGTGATGATCGGACATGGTTTAGTTGATATGGATCACGTGATCACTTAGAGGATTAGAGGGATGTCTATCTAAGTGGGAGTTCTTAAGTAATATGATTAATTAAACTTTAATTTATCATGAACTTAGTCTTGGTAGTATTAGCATATCTATGTTGTAGATCAATAGCTCGCGTTGTTGCTTCCCTATGTTTTATATATGTTCCTAGAGAAAACTAAGTTGAAAGATGTTAGTAGCAATGATGCGGATTGGATCCGTGATCTGAGGTTTATCCTCATTGCTGCACAGAAGAATTATGTCCTTGATGCACCGCTAGGTGACAGACCTATTGCAGGAGCAGATGCAGACGTTATGAACGTTTGGCTAGCTCAATATGATGACTACTTGATAGTTTAGTGCACCATGCTTAACGGCTTAGAATCGGGACTTCAAAGACATTTTGAACGTCATGGACCATATGAGATGTTTCAGGAGTTGAAGTTAATATTTCAAGCAAATACCCGAGTTGAGAGATATGAAGTCTCCAACAAGTTCTATAGCTAAAAGATGGAGGAGAATAGCTCAAGCAGTGAGCATGTGCTCAGATTGTCTGGGTACTACAATCGCTTGAATCAAGTGGGAGTTAATCTTCTAGATAAAATAGTGATTGACAGAATTCTCTAGTCACCATCACCAAGTTAGTAGAACTTCGTGATGAACTATAGTATGCAAGGGATGACGAAAGTAATTCCCGAGCTCTTCGCGATGCTGAAATCGACGAAGGTAGAAATCAAGAAAGAGCATCAAGTGTTGATGGTTAACAAGACCACTAGTTTCAAGAAAAGGGCAAAGGGATAGAAGGGGAACTTCAAGAAGAACGGCAAGCAAGTTGCTGCTCAAGTGAAGAAGCCCAAGTCTGGACCTAAGCCTGAGACTAAGTGCTTCTACTGCAAAGGGACTGGTCACTGGAAGCGGAACTGCCCCAAGTATTTGGTGGATAAGAAGGATGGCAAAGTGAACAAAGGTATATTGGATATACATGTTATTGATGTGTACTTTACTAGTGTTTATAGCAACCCCTCGGCAATTGATACTGGTTCAGTTGCTAAGAGTAGTAACTCGAAACGGGAGTTGCAGAATAAACAGAGACTAGTAAAAGGCGAGGTGACGATGTGTGTTGGAAGTAGTTCCAAGATTGATATGATCATCATCGCACACTCCCTATACTTTCGGGATTAGTGTTGAAACTAAATAAGTGTTATTTGGTGTTTGCATTGAGCATGAATATGATTTGATCATGTTTGTTGCAATACGTTTATTCATTTAAATTAGAGAATAATTGTTGTTCTGTTTACATGAATAAAACCTTCTATGGTCATACACCCAATAAAATGATTTGTTGGATCTCGATCGTAGTGATACACATATTCATAATAATGAAGCCAAAAGATGCAAAGTTAATAATGATAGTGCAACTTATTTGTGGCACTGCCGTTTAGGTCATATTGGTGTAAAGCGCATGAAGAAACTCCATACTGATGGGATTTTGGAATCACTTGATTATGAATCACTTAATGCTTGCGAACCGTGCCTCATGGGCAAGATGACTAAAACGCCGTTCTCCGGAACTATGGAGAGAGCAACAGATTTGTTGGAAATCATACATACAGATGTATGTGGTCCGATGAATATTGAGGCTCGTAGCAGGTATCATTATTTTCTGACCTTCACAGATGATTTGAGCAGATATGGGTATATCTACTTAATGAAACAGAAGTCTGAAACATTTGAAAAGTTCATATAATTTCAGAGTGAAGTGGAAAATCATCATAACAAGAAAATAAAGTTTCTACGATCTGATCGTGGAGAAGAGTATTTGAGTTACGAGTTTGGCCTTCAGTTAAAACAATGTGAAATAGTTTCACTACTCACGCCATCTGGAACACCACAGTGTAATGGTGTTTCCGAACATCGTAACCGTACTTTATTAGATATGGTGCGATATATGATGTCTCTTACCGATCTACCACTATCGTTTTGGGGTTATGCCTTAGAGACAGCTGCATTCATGTTAAATAGGGTACCATCTAAATCCGTTGAGACGACATCTTATGAACTGTGGTTTGGCAAGAAACCAAAGTTGTCGTTTCTTAAAGTTTGGGGTTGCGATGCTTATGTGAAAAAGTTTCATCCTGATAAGCTCAAACCCAAATCGGAGAAATGTGTCTTCATAGGATACCCAAAGGAGACAGTTGGGTACATCTTCTATCACAGATCCGAAGGCAAGACATTCGTTGCTAAGAATGGATCCTTTCTAGAGAAGGAGTTTCTCTCAAAAGAAGTGAGTGGGAGGAAAGTAGAACTTGATGAGGTAATTGTACCTGCTCCCTTATTGGAAAGTAGTTCATCGCAGAAACCAGTTTCTGTGACGCCTATACCAATTAGTGAGGAAGTTAATGATGATGATCATGGAACTTCAGATCAAGTTATTACTGAACCTCGTAGGTCAACCAGAGTAAGATCCGCACCAGAGTGGTACGGTAATCCTGTTTTGGAGGTTATGTTACTAGACCATGACGAACCTACGAACTATGAAGAAGCGATGGTGAGCCCAGATTCCGCAAAATGGCTTGAGGCCATGAAATCTGAGATGAGATCCATGTATGAGAACAAAGTATGGACTTTGATTGACTTGCCCAATGATCGGCGAGCCATTGACGGACGCTGATAGTAGTGTTACTATCTACAAAGCTAGAATTGTCGCAAAAGGTTTTCGACAAGTTTAAGGTGTTGACTACGATGAGAGTTTCTCACTCGTATCTATGCTTAAGTCTGTCCAAATCATGTTAGCAATTGCCGCATTTTATGAAATCTGGCAAATGGATAAACAAAACTGCATTCCTTAATGGATTTATTAAAGAAGAGTTGTATGTGATGCAACCAGAAGGGTTTTTCAATCCTAAAGGTGCTAACAAAATATGCAAGCTCCAGCGATCCATCTATGGACTGGTGCAAGCATCTCGGAGTTGGAATATACGCTTTGATAAGTTGATCAAAGGATATAGTTTTATACAGACTTGCGGTGAAGCCTGTATTTACAAGAAAGTGAGTGGGAGCACTACAGCATTTCTGATAAGTATATGTGAATGACATATTGTTGATCAGAAATAATGTAGAATTATTCTGCAAAGCATAAAGGAGTGTTTGAAAGGAGTTTTTCAAAGAAAGACCTCGGTGAAGCTGCTTACATATTGAGCATCAAGATCTATAGAGATAGATGAAGACGCTTGATAAGTTTTTTCAATGAGTACATACCTTAACAAGATTTTGAAGTGGTTCAAAATGGAACAGTCAAAGAAAGAGTTTCTTGCCTGTGTTACAAGGTGTGAAATTGAGTAAGACTCAAAGCCCGACCACGGCAGAAGATAGAAAAAGAATAGAAGTCATTCCCTATGCCTTGGCCATAGGTTCTATAAAGTATGCCATGCTGTGTACCAGATCTATTGTATACCCTACACTGATTTTGGCAAGGGAGTACAATAGTGATCTAGGAGTAGATCACTGGACAGCGGTCAAAATTATCCTTAGTGGAATAAGGATATGTTTCTCGATGATGGAAGTGACAAAAGGTTCATCGTAAAGGTTTACGTCGATGCAAGTTTTGACACTAATCTATATGACTCTAAGTCTCGGTCTAGATACATATTGAAAGTGGGAGCAATTAGCTAGAGTAGCTCCGTGCAGAGCATTGTAGACATAGAAATTTGCAAAATACTTACGGATCTGAATGTGACAGTCCCGTTGACTGAAATTATCTCACAAGCAAAACATGATCACACCTTAGTACTCTTTGGGTGTTAATCACATAGCGATGTGAACTAGATTACTGACTCTAGTAAACCCTTTGGGTGTTGGTCACATGATGATGTGAACTATGGGTGTTAATCACATGGTGATGTGAACTATTGATGTTAAATCACATGGCGATGTGAACTAGATTATTGACTCTAGTGCAAGTGGGAGACTGAAGGAAATATGCCCTAGAGGCAATAATAAAGTTATTATTTATTTCCTTATATCATGATAAATTTTTATTATTCATGCTAGAATTGTATTAACCGGAAACTTGATACATGTGTGAATACATAGACAAACAGAGTGTCACTAGTATGCCTCTACTTGACTAGCTCGTTGATCAAAGATGGTTATGTTTCCTAGCCATAGACATGTGTTGTCATTTGATTAACGGGATCACATCATTAGGAGAATGATGTGATTGACTTGACCCATTCCGTTAGCTTAGCACTCGATCGTTTAGTATGTTGCTATTGCTTTCTTCATGACTTATACATGTTCCTATGACTATGAGATTATGCAACTCCCGTTTACCGGAGGAACACTTTGTGTGCTACCAAACGTCACAACGTAACTGGGTGATTATAAAGGTGCTTTACAGGTGTCTCCGAAGGTACTTGTTGGGTTGGCGTATTTCGAGATTAGGATTTGTCACTCCGATTGTCGGAGAGGTATCTCTGGGCCCTCTCGGTAATGCACATCACTTAAGCCTTGCAATCATTGCAACTAATGAGTTTGTTGCGAGATGATGTATTACGGAACGAGTAAAGAGACTTGCCGGTAACGAGATTAAACTAGGTATTGAGATACCGACGATCGAATCTCGGGCAAGTAAAATACCGATGACAAAGGGAACAACGTATGTTGTTATGCGGTCTGACCGATAAAGATCTTCGTAGAATATGTGGGAGCCAATATGAGCATCCAGGTTCCTCTATTGGTTATTGACCGGAGACGTGTCTCGGTCATGTCTACATAGTTCTCGAACCCGTAGGATCCGCACGCTTAAAGTTAGATGACGGTTATATTATGAGTTTATGTGTTTTGATGTACCGAAGGAGTTCGGAGTCCCGGATGAGATCAGGGACATGATTAGGAGTCTCGAAATGGCCAAGACGTAAAGATCGATATATTGGACGACTATATTCGGACTTCGGAAAGGTTCCGAGTGATTCGTGTATTTATCGGAGTACCGGAGAGTTACGGGAATTCGCCGGGGAGAAGTATTGGGCCTTATTGGGCCATACGGGAATAGAGGAGAGAGGCCAAAAGGAAGGAGGCGCGCACCCCCCCCCCTCTGGTCCGAATTGGACAAGGGGTGCAGCCCCCTTTTCCTTCTCCCTCTCCCCCTCTTTCCTTCTCTCCTACTCCAACAAGGAAAGGAGGAGTCCTACTCCCGGTGGGAGTAGGACTCCCCCCTTGGCGCGCCCTCCTCCTAGGCCGGCCACCTCCCCCTTGCTCCTTTATATATGGGGGCAGGGGCCACCCCAAAGACAACAATTGATCTATTGATCTTTTAGCCGTGTGCGGTGCCCCCTCCACCATATTACACCTCGATAATATCGTAGCGGTGCTTAGGCGAAGCCCTGCGTCGGTAGAACATCATCATCGTCACCATGCCGTCGTGCTGACGAAACTCTCCCTCAACACTCGGCTGGATCAGAGTTCGAGGGACGTCATCGAGCTGAACGTGTGCTGAACTCGGAGGTGCCGTACGTTCGGTATTTGATCGGTCGGATCGTGAAGACGTACGACTACATCAACCGCGTTGTGTTAACGCTTCCGCTTTCGGTCTACGAGGGTACGTGGACAACACTCTCCTCTCTCGTTGCTATGCATCACCTTGATCTTGCGTGTTCGTAGGAATTTTTTTGAAATTACTACGTTCCCCAACAAGATCTTGCGTGATCGTAGGAATTTTTTTGAATTACTACGTTCCCCAACATTGGCACGCCCCTTAGGGCTGGCCTCCTCCCCTCTCCTCCTTTATATACAGGGGCAGGGGGCACCCCAAAGCACATCAATTGTTTCTTAGCCGTGTGCGGTTCCCCCTCCACCGTTTACTCCTCCGGTCATATTGTCGTAGTGCTTAGGCGAAGCCCTGCGCAGATCACTTCACCATCACCGTCACCACGCCGTCGTGCTAACGAAACTCTCCCTCGACACTTTGCTGGATCAAGCTGAACGTGTGCAGAACTCGGAGGTGTTGTACGTTCGGTGCTTGATCGGTTGGATCAAGAAGACATTCGACTACATCAACCGCATTAAGATAACGCTTCCGCTTTCGGTCTACGAGGGTACGTGGACACACTCTCCCCCTCTCGTTGCTATGCATCTCCTAGATAGATCTTGCGTGGGCGTAGGAATTTTTTTGAAATTTCATGCTACGTTCCCTAACAGTGGCATCCGAGCCAGGTTTATGCGTAGATGATATGCACGAGTAGAACACAAAGAGTTTTGGGCGGTGATAGTCATACTGCTTACCACCAACGTCTTATTTTGATTCGGCGGTATTGTTAGATGAAGCGGCCCAGACCAACCTTACATGACCACGTTCATGAGACCGGTTCCACCGACAGACATGCAACTAGTTTTGCATAAAGGTGGCTGGCGGGTGTCTGTTTCTCCAACTTTAGTTGAATCGAATTTGACTACGGCCGGTCCTTGTTGAAGGTTAAAACAGCAAACTTGACGAAACACCGTTGTGGTTTTGACGCGTAGGTAAGAACAGTTCTTGCTAGAAGCCTGTAGCACCCACGTAAAACTTGCAACAACAAAGTAGAGGACGTCTAACTTGTTTTTGCAGGGCATGTTGTGATGTGATATGGTCAAGACATGATGTGATATACGTTATTGTATGAGATGATCATGTTTTGTAAAAGTTATCGGCAACTAGCAGGAGCCTTATGGTTGTTGCTTTATTGTATGAAGAGCAAATGCCATGTAATTGCTTTACTTTATCACTATGCGTTATCGATAGTTGTAGAAGCAATAGTTGGCGAGACGACCACGACGCTACGATGGAGATCAAGGTGTCAAGCCGATGACGATGGAGATCATGACGGTGCTTTGGAGATGCAGATCAAAGGCACAAGATGATGATGGCCATATCATGTCACACATTTTGATTACATGTGATGTTTATCATTTATGCATCTTATTTTGCTTAGTACGGCGGTAGCATTATAAGATGATCCCTTACTAAAATTTCAAGGTATAAGTGTTCTCCCTGAGTATGCACCGTTGCGAAAGTTCTTCGTGCTGAGACACCACGTGATGATCGGGTGTGATAGGCTCTACGTTCACATACAACGGGTGCAAGACAGTTTTGCACATGCGGAATACTCGGGTTAAACTTGACGAGCCTAACATGTACTGACATGGCCTCGGAACACTGGAGACCGAAAGGTCAAACGTGAATCATATAGTAGATATGATCAACATAGAGATGTTCACCATTGAAGACTACTCCATCTCACGTGATGATCGGACATGTTTTAGTTGATTTGGATCACGTATCATTTAGATGACTTGAGGGATGTCAATATAAGTGGGAGTTCTTAATTAATTTGATTAATTGAACTTTACTTTATCATGAACTTAGTCCTGATAGTATTTGCAAATTATGTTGTAGAACAATAGCTCGTGTTATAGCTCCCTAGTTTTTTTGATATGTTCCTAGAGAAAAATAAGATGAAAGATGATAGTAGCAATGATGCGGACTGGGTCCGTGATCTAAGGATTATCCTCGTTGCTGCACAAAAGAATTATGTCCTTGATGCACCGCTAGGTGACAGACCTATTGGAGGAGCTGATGTAGGCATTATGAACATTT
Organism: Triticum aestivum; assembly: GCF_018294505.1. Classification (NCBI taxonomy): domain Eukaryota; kingdom Viridiplantae; phylum Streptophyta; class Magnoliopsida; order Poales; family Poaceae; genus Triticum; species Triticum aestivum. The sequence continues at coordinate 526,243,788 of NC_057802.1, forward strand.
GACAAGCTCGGTGTGATGACTACTTGATAGTTTAGTGCACCATGCTTTACGGCTTAGAACCGGGACTTCGAAAACGTTTTGAACGCCACGGAGCATCTGAGATGTTCCAATAGTTGAAATTGGTATTTCAGACACATGCCCATGTCGAGAGATATGAGACCTTCGACAAGTACTTTGCCTACAAGATGGAGGAGAATGGCTCGGCCAGTGAGCATGTACTCAGAATGTCTGGGTAGTACAATCGCTTGAATCAAGTGGGAGTTAATCTTCCAGATAAGATAGTGATTGACAGAGTTCTCTAATCACAATCACCAAGCTACTAGAACTTCGTGATGAACTATAATATGCAAGGGGATGACGAAAATGATCCCCGAGCTCTTCGCAATGCTGGAATCGGCGAAGGTAGAAATCAAGAAAGAGCATCAAGTGTTGATGGTTGACAAGACCACTAGTTTCAAGTAAAAGGGCAAGGGAAAGAAAAGGGAACCTCAAGAAGAATGGCAAGCAATTTGCCACACCCGTGAAGAAGCCCAAAGCTGAACCCAAGCCTGAAACTGAGTGCATATTATACTGCAAAGGAAACGGTCACTAGAAGTGGAACTGCCCCCAAACATTTGGCGGATAAGAAGGATGGCAAAAGTGAACAAAGGTATATTTGATATATAGATTATTGTGTACCTTACTAGTGTTCGTAGTAGCCCCTGGGTAATTGATACTAGTTCAGTTGCTAAGATTAGTAACTCAAAATAGGAGTTATAGAATGAACCGAGACTAGTTAAGGGCGAGGTGACGATGTGTGTTGGAAGTGATTCCAAGGTTGATAAGATCACCACCGCACACTCCCTCTACCTTCGGGATTAGTGTTGAACCTAAATAAATGTTATTTGGTGTTTGCGTTGAGCATGAATATGATTGGATAATGTTTATTGCAATACAATTATTCATTTAAGTCAGAGAATAATTGTTGTTCTGTTTACATGAATAAAACCTTCTATGGTCATACACCCAATGTAAATGGTTTATTGAGTCTCGATTGTAGTGATACACATATTCATAATATTGATGCCAAAAGATGCAAAGTTGATAATGATAGTGCAACATATTTGTGGCACTGCCGTTTAGGTCATATTGGTGTAAAGCGCCTGAAGAAATTCCATGTGGATGGACTTTTGGAATCACTTGATTATGAATCATTTGATGCTTGCGAACCATGCCTCATGGGCAAGATGACTAAGACTCCGTTCTCCGGAACAATGGAGCAAGCCACTGACTTATTGGAAATAATATATACCGATGTATGCGGTCCGATGAGTGTTGAGGCTCGCGGCAAGTATCGTTATTTTCTGACCTTCACAGATGATTTGAGCATATATGGGTATATCTACTTGATGAAACACAAGTCTGAAACATTTGAAAAGTTCAAAGAAGTTCAGAGTGAAGTGGAGAACCATCGTAACAAGAAAAAAAGTTTCTACGGTCTGATCGCGGAGGCGAATATTTGAGTTATGAGTTTGGCCTTCATTTAAAAATAATGTGGAATAGTTTCACAACTCACGCCACCTGGAACACCATAGCGTAATGGTGTGTCCGAATGTCATAGCCGTACTTTATTAGATATGGTGCGATCTATGATGTCTCTTACCGATTTACCACTATCGTTTTGGGGTTATGCATTAGAGACAGCTGCATTCACATTAAATAGGGCACCGTCTAAATCCATTGAGACGACGTCGTATGAACTTTGGATTGGCAAGAAACCTAAGCTGTCATTTCTTAAAGTTTGGGGTTGCGATGCTTATGTGAAAAAGCTTCAGCCTGATAAGCTCGAACCCAAATCGGAGAAGTGCTTATCCATAGGATACCTAAATGAAACGGTTGGGTACACATTCTATCACAGATCCGAAGGCAAGATTTTTGTTGTTAAGAATGGATCCTTTCTAGAGAAGGAGTTTCTCTTGAAAGAAGTGAGTGGGAGGAAAGTAGAACTTGATGAGGTAATTGTACCTTCTCTCGAATTGGAAAGTAGCTCATCATAGAAAACTGTTCCCGTGATGCCTACACCAACTAGAGAGGAAGCTAATGATAATGATCATGAAACTTCAGATCAAGTTGCTACCGAACCTCGTAGGTCAACCAGAGCACGTTCCGCACCAGAATGGTATGGTAATTCTGTTCTGGAAGACATGTTACTAGACCATGACGAACCTACGAACTATGAGGAAGCGATGATGAGCCCAGATTCCGCAAAATGGCTTGAGGCCGTGAAATCTGAGATAGGATCCATGTGTGAGAACAAAGTGTGGACTTTGGTGGACTTGCCCAATGATTGGGAAGTCATTGAGAATAAATGGATCTTCAAGAGGAAGACGGACGCTGATGGTAGTGTTACTATCTACAAAGCTTGACTTGTCGTAAAAGGTTTTTGACAAGTTCAAGGTGTTGACTACGATGAGATTTACTCACTCGTAGCGATGCTGAAGTCTATCCCAATCATGTTAGCAATTGCCACATTTTATGAAATCTGGCAAATGGATATCAAAACTACATTCCTTCATGGATTTCTTATAGAAGAGTTGTATATGATGCAACCAGAAGGATTTATGAATCCTAAAGGTGCTAACAAAGTGTGCAAGCTCCAACGATCCATCTATGGACTGGTGCAAGCATCTCGGAGTTGGAATATACGCTTTGATAAGGTGATCAAAACATATGGTTTTATATAAACTTATGGTGAAGCTTGTATTTACAAGAAAGTGAGTGGAAGCTCTAGCATTTCTGATATTATATGTGGATGACATATTGCTGATTGGAAATTATATAGAATTTCTGGATAGCATAAAAGGATAATTGAATAAGAATTTTTCAATGAAAAACCTCGGTGAAGCTGCGTACATATTGGGCATCAAGATCTATAGAGATAGATCAAGACGCTTGATATTTTTTTTCAATGAGTACATACCTTGACAAGATTTTGAAGTAGTTCAAAATGGAATAGTCAAAGAAGGAGTTCTTGCCTGTGTTGCAAGGTGTGAAGTTGAGTTAGACTCAAAACCTGACCATGGAAGAATATAGAGAGAGAATGGAGGTCATTCCCTATGCCTCAGTCATAGGTTCTATAAAGTATGCCATGCTGTGTACCAGACCTATTGTGTGCCTTGCCATGGGTTTGGCAAGGAGGTACAATAGTGATCCAGGAGTGGATCACTGGATAGCGGTCAAAGTTATCCTTAGAGGACTAAGGAAATATCTCTCGGTTATGGAGGTGATAAAGAGTTCGTCGTAAAGAGTTACGTCGATGCAAGCTTTGACACCGATCTGGATGACTCTGAGTCAATCTGGATACATATTGAAAGTGGGAGCAATTATCTAGAGTAGCTCCATGCAGAGCATTGTAGACATAGAAATTTGCAAAAAACATACGTATCTAAATGTGTGAGACCCCTTGACTAAACTTCTCTCACAAGCAAAACATGATCACACCTTAGTACTCTTTGAGTGTTAATCACATAGCGATGTGAACTAGATTATTGACTCTAGTAAACCCTTTGGGTGTTGGTCACATGGCGATGTGAACTATGGGTGTTATTCACATAAAGATGTGAAGTATTGGTGTTAAATCACATGGCGATGTGAACTAGATTATTGACTCTAGTGCAAGTGTGAGACTGAAGGAAATATGACCTAGAGGCAATAATAAAGTTGTTATTTAATATTTCCTTAAATCATGATAAATGTTTATTATTCATGCTAGAATTGTATTAACCGGAAACTTGATACATGTGTGGATACATAGACAAAACACCGTGTCCCCAGTAAGCCTCTACTAGACTAGCTTGTTAATCAAAGATGGTTAAGTTTCCTAACCATAGACATGTGTTGTCATTTGGTGAACGGGATCACATCATTAGGTGAATGATGTGATGGACAAGACCCATCCGTTAGCTTAGCATAATGATCGTTAAGTTTTATTGCTACTGCTTTCTTCATGACTTATACATATTCCTTTGACTATGAGATTATGCAACTCCCAGATACCGGAGGAATACCTTGTGTGCTATCAAACGTCACAACATAACTGGGTGATTATAAAGATGCTCTACAGGTATCTCCGAAGGTGTTTTGTTGGGTTGGCATAGATCGAGATTAGGATTTGTCACTCCGAGTATCAGAGAGGTATCTCTGGGCCCTCTCGGTAATGCACATCATGATAAGCCTTGCAAGCAATGTTACTAATAAGTTAGTTATGGGATGATGCATTACGGAACGAGTAAAGAGACTTGCCGGTAACGAGATTGAACTAGGTATGAGGATACCGACGATCGAATCTCGGGCAAGTAACATACCGATGAAAAAGGGAATAACGTATGTTGTCATAACGGTTTGACCGATAAAGATCTTTGTAGAATATGTGGGAACCAATATGAGCATCCAGGTTCCGTTATTGGTTAATGACCGAAGAGGTGTCTCGGTCATGTCTACATAGTTCTCGAACCCGTAGGGTCCGCATGCTTAACGTTCGATGGCGATTTGTATTATGAGTTATGTGTTTTTGTGACCGAAGATTGTTCGGAGTCCCGGATGAGATCACGGACATGACGAGGAGTCTCCAAATGGTCGAGAGGTAAAGATTAATATAATGGACTATAGTATTCGGACACCGGAATGGTTTCAGAGTGTTTTGGATATTTATCGGAGTACCGAGGGGTTACCGGAACCCCCTGGGGAAAGTAATGGGCCACATGGGCCATAGGGGAGAGAGAGGGCAGCCCACAAGGGGGTGGCGCGCGTCCCCTCATGGGGAGTCCGAATTGGACAAGGGGAGGGGGTGCGGCCCCCCTTTCCTTCTCCCTCTCCCTCTCCTTCCCCCTTTCCCCCTCCGAAAGAAGGAAGGGGGGCCGACTAGGACTAGGAGTCCTAGTGGGTTTCCCCCCACTTGGAGTGCCCCCTAGGGCCAGCCTCCTCCCCTCTACTCCTTTATATACGGGGGCAGGGGCACCCCAAAGCACATCAATTGCTTCTTAGCCGTGTTCGGAGCCCCCCTCCACCGTTTACTCCTCCGGTCATATTGTCGTAGTGCTTAGGCGAAGCCCTGCGCGGACCACTTCACCATCACCGTCACCACGCCGTCGTGCTAACAAAACTCTCCCTCGACACTTTGCTGGATCAGTTCGAGGGACGTCATCGAGTTGAACGTGTGCAGAACTCAGAGGTGTCGTACGTTCGGTGCTTGATCGGTTGGATCGAGAAGACGTTCGACTACATCAACCGCGTTAAGCTAACGCTTCCGCTTTCGGTCTACGAGGGTACGTGGACACACTCTCCCCCTCTCATTGCTCTCCTAGATAGATCTTGCATGAGCGTAGGATTTTTTTTTTGAAATTGCATGCTACGTTCCCTAACAGCTTGTGTGTGGAAATGCCTATTGGAAATACTGCTACCTGATTACTGCTGCAGAGGATGCATCATCTCCATGTGGGTCCATCAAATGCGCACGTGTTTTCCGTTTCTGTCGCTTTACAATACAAAGTTGATTATCACTCTACGGGTGAAGAGAGAGCGTGGAAAATCAAATTAGAAACATCTATGCCAGATAGTGTCATTGCCCAAAAAATGTTGTACTTTGCTACTTACCTCACGTTTCACTCCCTCCTTTTCATTATTGTTGGTGCAACGTCTTTCCCCTTGTGTTTTGGAAATTGTTGTAAAAAACGAGCATGTGACTGATTGTTTGCTAGTGCACGCAGAGAGAAATAGTTCCTGGAATATCGAGAAGATTACTATAATCTTTCGAGAAGTTTGCTATAAACTTTGGTGAAAGTCTTCTGCGATGCAGAGAAGATTAACAGATTCCAAGGAGGTTGATTCCGGGAAGATTGAATGTCGGAGATGACCCCCAAAAATACAATGCAATTGGTACGTGAGGCATTCGAGAATAAATGACCGCAACCTTGAAGAATGAGGATGAAGTGAATACGTAGCATTTGTTTCGTCATTTTATTTTCTTACTTGAGTCATAAGACCACCGTAGTATTAAGAGGGGTAGGTATTTCAAGACTTATATTTATTGTGATGCTTAACCGAAACCTATACTATGAGAGTTGGGAGAAAACTCTTTTTGCTTTGATACATTTACTTGTCAGTCAGAGACGAAGATCTTCTGGGTTGTGAGAGAAATGTTTTGAACCGAGGAGTCAACTTTACTTGTTCCTCCTGTAAAATTGCCGGGGGCGTTCAAAATCTGGCCGTTGGAAACATGTCGGTTGGCCATTGACTGTACCACGTGTCCTAGATGGTCATTTCTCTACTAAGAAGGTCGCGGCTATAAATAGACACCCCGCACCAACATGATTCGCTGGTTGCTCCATTTGAGATTGTGGAAGATTGATTGAGCATCCCTCTCTGAGAGATTTGAGTTTAAAATCCACTGAGAGAAAAATCAAGAGCTAAAACTTAGATAGTGGTTGAGCATAATAGTAGATCTAAATTGACAGCTTTTGTGCCTATTACTTTTGAGAGCTGCTAACTCTTTAGACGGTTAAGTGTCGGCTTGAGAGTCGAAGAGTAATTGTCTTCGCCAAGTCAAAGTCGTCATCAATAAGAGTCACTGTGGTTTGCGCAACAAGTCCGTTGAAGGTTTGGAGATCGCCAAGAAGAATTTACCACGAGTAAAATCAACTGAACTCTGGTCAACTTCACGTTGAGGAGAATAAGACAGAGAGAGGTTTGCTCTTGTCTTCAATCACAAGTCCCTCCAACTAGATGTAGCTCTTTTGCAGAGGAGTGAACTGGTCTACCAAATCACTTGTCACCATCGAGCATCACTGATTATTTCTCATCCAAATTTATATTTAGTAATTCTTTAGTTCTGTTTCTAGTATTGTTCTTCGAAATCATTCAACTGATCATATCTCTAGTTATTCTATTAGTACCATGACTATGTTGTGTTGCATATTCATATTTGTTGTTCCTAAGGTAGTTTGTTTGTATGTGCGCTTGTTGTTCATCTGGTGCTACTTACTGATCGAACTCAGTTTGTCCCTGATGAACACTTCTCAGTGACATGTATGCTTTGCTTCTATGGTGATCACATTATTTCTCATGTGCATTATCTTCGATGTTGATTGTCTTGTCCTCGTTTTTATCACCATCTTTGTTGCCAGAGTATTGTGCTATTAATCTCATAGGATTATCGTATCTTTCGTTGAAAACTTAGTTGAATTGTTTCACTCAGTCTAGTTTTTCGTCCAGTCTATTAGTTGTCGGTTGATCCTGCTCATGATTAGGTTTACTTTTCGCTATGTTGTACTGAGAGATCTGAAGTTTTGAAAGAAATTTTAAATCTCTCATTCACCCCTCTGGTTGATATCCTCTTGATCCTACAATTATCATCGGTGGGTGGCTGTTGGTCAGTGGCCTGTTTCGTGTCCGCCGTTCAGAACGGGGTTTAGTCCCTTGCATGGAACAAACAAACAAAAATTAAACAAGCATTGTTAATAAAAAAACATATAAATAGGAAACTGGAGAGAAAAGGGGGGAGGACATGCCGCTCCTTCACTGCCGCCCACCTCTCCCTCTACAACCATTTCTTCTACCTTCTCTATCTGCAAAAAATAACGTCTACAATTAGTAAAAAAAAGCAACGAAGATGTATGCCGTAGTAGGCACATTTTGCAATCCGCACACATTGGCCCCTCGGCCCCTCCCATCCCATTATCCACATGATGCATTCAATAAAAAAAGCTAAAACAGAAAAGAAAAAACATGCTGCCTCCACCACCTTCAGCATCATCCCTGATCCTAGCCAACTTAAACCCCTAGTCATCAAACCAACAATGATACTACGTTGTACTGCTTCATGTTGCATTTCACCCAAACAAAAAAACACCCCATAAAAACACCCGAGGATGTGCAACTATTACTAGTTACCAGCCAACCCCGGTACGTCTTGCTCGCAACTACTACTACTATCACACACTCCTCCATCTAAGTGGCTATGCATGCAACTTAGTATGGCTATTTGTGCAACTTCCTCCAGTGCTACATGCACAAAGACCTCAACTTCCTGCAAAAAATCCCATGGATGTGCAACAATTAGTGCTTACCAGCCAACTCTAACAGCCTTTGCTTGCAACTATTGCTACTGTCGCTGACACCTAACAGAAACTCAAAAGGATGTGAAGGGGGGACAAATCTGTGCAGTCACCTCACAAGATCATTGTTGGGCCTTCCTGCTGCTCGTCCCCGATCCTCACCGCTGCAACCATGTCGCCGTGAGAAAAAACCGCAAACACGAGCATCCCTGCTGCATGCGTGTGGGCCCCATGAATCCACCCCCTCCCCGCCGGGCGCGCAACCGTTGTGTACAACATCGCCATGAATTTCACCCCCTGCCCGAGAAACTACTGCGGAAAACAACCCACAAAATCGTATGAAATTAGATGAAACAGATCACACCCAGCCGCCGACCCTCGCTCGAATCGCCGGCAAACAAACCATGGAAGCCCCGGTTGCGAGAGGATTTGGGTCGCATGCGGGTCTCCGGCTTACCTCATGCCAGTGGGGGCAGTGCAGGGCATCCGTTTGCCCGGCGGCTGCTATCTCGCCTCTGGCGCCCTCGATTGCAACCTCTCCTCCATCATTACGGCTGTGCTCCACTACACTATCTCGGCGAAACGGGTCATGAAGTGGGCCCCCTTGCCTTGACCTCAACCAGGTGGCACATACTTGATCTAGCCAAATCGTGCGGTCGAGAGCGTGCGCTCCCGGGCACGAAACGTGCAACTGCATGATGCAGCATTCATGTTAAGATTTACCTCTGCTGCTGCGATGGTTGTGTTGCACTGTCTAAATTTGAGGCGACACATCTGCGAAATCAAGGGCCCCTGTCTAAATTTGAGCTTTGTTCTCTTACTAGCTTTGTCCCTTGGGTTTGGAATTCTCATTTTTAAATAACTGCATATGAGTTCACAATAGGTCAAATAATTGAGGAAGATATAAATATACAAAGTTACGATAAATCTATACCTACTAATAAAGCAAGGTGCGTTTCTCCGCTTTTTTCATCCATTCACCAAAGAAAAGATTTTTCTTTTATCTGAGGTGGTACTAAATTTTTGTGCTTTCGTGTGCTAGAAAAGAAAAACGAATTGTCCAGATTTCGTACCTGGGCCGGGCGTTGAGGCCCAGTGCAGCAAGCCTACTTATTTTCCTACGCACACAGCTGGCAGAACCCTATTTACCGCACAGAGCGTCAAATACCCAAAGTTTCGCAGAAGTCGCCCAATACTAGGCCGGCCAATTTTTGTTTTATCCTGTATTCTGTCTTTTTTCTCTTTTTGTCTCTTTTTCTTTCCTAATTATTTTTACGTTTTACCCTTCCAAGTTTAATTTCGTTTTTTTCTTTTCTAATAAATTCGAAATTTTCAAAAAACCTCAGAGTTTCAATTTTTGGTTCAAGTTTTCGATAAATATTCGACTGTCTAAAAAAACAATTGTTTTATAAAGTTCAGAACTTTGTTTTTGTTCTGAAATTTCTTCAAAATAAAACAGAAGTTCCCAATTTTTCAAAAAATGTTTATATTTTATGCAATTATTCACAATTTCCAATGTTTCTTTTTGCATTTAGAAAAAAAATTCAAATTGGAAAATGTTTTTTTTTGCGAAATGGTTACAAAATTAAAATAATTTTCTTAATTGAAAAAACATTTTCAAAAACTTTCTGAATGTTCAAAACATGTTACCATTTAAAACAAATTGGTCACTAATTCAAAAAATGTTCAGTTTATTATAAAAGGTTCATGTTTTCAGATTTTTTTTGTGAATTTAGGAAAATATATTCCAATTTAAAATTTTGCTCATGTCTTTTGGGAATATTCAGAATTTTCAAAAACTGTTTGAAATTTCAAAAAATGTTCATGTTTCAAAGAATATACGCAAATTCTTTCTTATTTTTTATGGTAGGTTTGAAAAAAAAATATGTTTCAAATCTGATGATGCATTATGTTCTTACATATCCACGCTTGCCATTGGTCAATAGAACGTGTTTGTTCAACTAGCTAGCAGCATGTCGTCGAGTCTTTGATTTATGCGCTGCAATTAGTAATAAATTTGGTTACACCGTGATAGGAGACGCCAACCAACCCCACCACTATCAAGATCTCGTCAGCCAAACATGACCCACGAGAAGATCGCAGCTCCTAGCTCTGTCGGCCACCGCTACGGAGAATATTTTCGGAGGACACATCATTTCTCTCCCGTTGCTTGTCGTAATAAATATCTCCCGTTGCAACGCACGGGCATATGCGCTAGTATAGTACAAAGTAAATTCTACTCCCTCCGTCACATAACATAAGAGTGTTTTTTATACTACACGAAGGGAGCACAAGATATACGTTTTTAGGAAGTAATAAGTTTCGGAAAAGGTTCGCGGAGATAGCTTGAGAATACAGCTGAGTACTAGCAAACTAACACTTGCATGCGCATCTCAGTTAGTGGATGATACCTAGTAGGAGTTAGTACTACTAGACGGTTGTAACTATTAAAACACACACTATAGGCAGATAGTTCAAAAGCACCACTGGCTTGTTTGTACTCCCTCTGTTCCAAATTATTCGTCATGGTTTTAGTTCAAATTTGAACTAAAATCACGATGAGTAATTTGGAACGGAGGGAGTAGTACATCAGAAGCCCTCCTGCAGGGATACACACAAACTCTTCAAGATCTAAAACCCCAAGACAGTGACTTGGACTACCGAACATGGCACAGCTAGCTAGTTGCATCTGTCACAGCTCCCAGTAGTATCTGGGATCATCCTTGGAGTAGGTCACGTTGCGCAAGAGAGGTGTGTCATCTCTGTAGTCATCCCAGGGGAGCAGGGAGTACTCGCAGTAGCAATCGCAGTAGTATTCGCAATAGTACTCGCCGCAGCCATGACAATAGCACTGGCCGTAGCCATCGCTGTCCATCGCTGCCTCGTTGTGCGGAGAGCAAGCATAGAGATCAGATTGCTCTATCACTTCACCTTCGTTCTCCTCGATGGTACGGAGATCTGGGCACTGAACGTGAGGAGGAGACCCCACCACTCCTGGCAGCTGGGCATGCCTGATATTGGCACAGCGAGCTCGGAGTTCATCATCAACTTCGAGGTTGCCGCATTCTCTAAGGTCGAGGAGTTCGAGGTGGGGGCAGCCTTCAAGGATGGCGTACACCCCCTTTTCAGTCAGGCCGTAGCCTGCCATCTGAAGGAGCTGCAACTCCTGCAAGCTCTCTGCTATGGCGAAGGCCTCCTCGTTGTGTCTCGCCTCCGAGGCCTCATAAAGCTCCTCCTCTTCCTCCTCGTCGACCCAAGGCAAACGGACTCTTAAACGTTTCAGCTCTGGGCGAGCAGCACCGATCCGCTTGAAAAATGGCCACGACAGCTTCTGACCAGAGTACTCTATCTCTTCTAGCATTGGACATCTAGCGGCAAGCTTAGTTACTGCGTCATCCCAAAAGTATTGGGAGGCAATGAGTCGAATGCTCTTCAATGAGTTGCATCTACAGAGAGAAAAATTAAAATAAACAGGATATCACATGAACAGAGCAAAATCAGACAAGTACAGTAAGGCTGTATTACAAGTTTAAACAGTAAATGTATTTTCTCTTTAAAGCGAAGTAGTTGGACACATGTACCATATGATAAATATCAAATAAACGACCTGTCCATGTGCTGCTGGAACGTAAATATCTAATTTGGCAATAAACGACCTGTCCTAAATATCACATAACAATGTACCGTAAATATCTAATAAGGGCAATGGGCATCTCCAACGCTATTCATGAAATGGACGCCCCCAAATGTACAGTGGTTCTGCACGATCTGCATGTTCTGCTGTAACTCGGTGTCCGTCGCCACCGCTAGGGCGGGCAGCGGCGGCTTCTCCTCCTCGGAGTCCTCCGTCTCGATCTTTGCCCCATCAATGTCGTTGACTGGCTTCTCCTACATGGTGGACGCAGCGGTCAAGGAAGACGGACCGGCAAAAGGGGGTGACGTCGTGAATTGGATCTGGAGCTCCCCCCGGATCCAGAGTCCTGGCGTGCCAGAGGCTGGTCCGAGCGGTAGCCGTCGACAGCCACCATGCCCGGCTGCGCTCCTTCTCCTCCTCGGTTTTCTGCCCGGCGGCCGGTGGTGGAGGTGTGGTATGCACGGCTTTGGGAGGGGAGGAGGAGTGGGTGAGAGGATAGGCTTTGGGGGAAGGCCGATCAGTTTTAAGAGTGGGAGAAAGGCTTCTTGGGTGGCGCGCCGGCGTGAATGCGGGTAGCCGCGAGACGGTGAGAGCGGCATCAATGCTGATGGTTCTAGAGAAGGAGAGGGGTTTTAGGGTGTGTCCGGGTTGTCGGACGCCCACGTCCGGACACCCCCAGAACGCCCCCGATTTGTGGCCGCTGTAGGGATTTCAGACGTCCAGAGAAGCCCAATTTGTTGAGCGGCGCTGGAGGCTTGAAAGTGTCCGGACCATCTAGGCCGGACATTTGGGGGCGATTTGAGGATTAGCGTTGAAGATGACCTACCAGTCTCAGTATCTCAAGCCAACTTATTTGGCTCTAACTGACCTGTCCTAAATATGTCTGCCTAATTTTAGAGACAAATACAACCGTATAGATGTGCCAATTTTGTTTTAGTTTGCAAACCACTCAGCTCAAGCAATTGGGGTGTCCTTTGAACACCTTGAAGATAACACTATTAGACATGTGTCACAATAACGTATCAGTTTATTTCCTAAATTAAATTCACATCTTGCGACCAACTTGTTAATCTGTTAGGTGGAGGTAAATACCGCAACCAGTGTGGGTCAGTGCTAAAAGGCTGCTAAGTTTGACACATACAGAGCAAGAGATCAAGTGCTGAAATTCAAGAACGCAAAGAACAATACCTGTTTGCAATGTAATTCAGGAGTTCGCTAGTGACAAACTTCTGAGCCCAGAACGATTCCATCCGTCCCTCGGAGCGATCTATAGCCACCTTTGCCATTTCGCACAAGACATTTTCTGCCTTTGAGAAAACCACCTTGTGGCGCGTCATGTCCACGAAACGCCACAAGTCAGGGGACTTGGCTGTTATGCGCCATGAGCGGCACACAAGTTCGGCGCGCATCAGAATCTCGATGGTCCCAAGCTTCATGAAGATTGCAGAAAGGGCATCGAGTGGGAGCTCAGACCAATCCCTGACATCAGGCACGGGCAAGGGGCTTAGCTCCACCACCTCCATTGTGCAAGGGAGCTCCTAAGAAATGAGGTGTCATCACAGAGATAGATAACAAGGATGCCCAAATTCAGCAAGAGCTTGAAATTTGCACGATGAGAAAGCTTTAACAAAAGACAGACGAAGGTTATGCAATGCAGGAGTGGTTATTTAAGCTTTGCAATCGATGATAAGCCAATCAGACCAAGTTAGCAAATCAATCCATTCCCCCCTTATCATCTCAGAATCCACCCAATTACGTATGATTTACCCAAACATCCATCAAACCAGTATACGCACCGATCTGTTCTTGTGCGGGTGGGCCTGAAACCCCTGCTTCGCCGTCTCGGGCAGCAGGTCGTCGCCGGCCGTGGCCTCCCGCTTCGCCCTCTTGCATCCGTCGCTCTCGCCGCTCTCCATGCAAAGCACCGACGCGTCAGCCGCTAAAAACGAAGGCCGTTCAAGCCAAGCAGAGATCCAAGAGCGGCTGATATCGGCGACGGGCAGGAGCACGTCCCGCTCCTCCCCGATGCCGCCGGCCGTGGGGCTGCCGCTACTAATGCGGCTCCCGCCGTCGCCGGAGGGGCTCGCCGATGGGTCGGCCATGCGGTCCCGCGCGGTTTCAGGGAACCCACCGTCTCGCCCCACCAAAGCCAAACCCCGAACCCTTTTCTCAAAAAAAAAAAAAAAAATCCCCCGAACCCTTG
>NC_057802.1:526258025-526268196 GCF_018294505.1 Triticum aestivum
GAACCCTTGGTCCCTTGGAACGAGAAAGCGAGCGTACGTTTGGAAGGAGAAATCGGCGTTTGCCCGAGGGCGAGGTGGCGAAGGAAGCGGAGGATGCGAGGCACAGGTGGCAAACTGCGATGAGGAATAACCAGCGATCGTTCCCTGGAGGCTTCCATCTAGCGAACAATTTCGTTCCCTGGGAGAACCATCCGAGAAACCAATCTGGACAGGGCTCTTTTTTTTCTCGGAAAAACTTACAATCTATTCATCTTCAATCATGGCAGTACAACGAATATCAGAAATAAAAATTACATCACTAGGTCTCGCAGCCTAATCACACACATAAGAACTGACAGGAAAAAAAGAAGGAAAACACACAAAATGCTAATGTACTTTCTTTGTAAGCTAACTAATAATAATTGGCTAAAAAAGCTAATAATAAGACGTTTTTGTAGTTTAAATTGAACATCAAAACGTCTTATATTATGATACAGAGGTGGTATGATACAAGCAAGTAAATTTTGCCACCAACGACAAACTAATTTTGCCATGTAAAAGCTCGCATGGCAAAAAATAAACAAAAATATGCAAAGGTACACCACAGAAAAAGTTACCATTGCCACATATTTTTGAAAGAAAAAAAACACAAAAATGCCATGCTTGTACAAAAATATACTACATAAAGTCACATTGAAAATTGCTTTTGGAGGCTGAGCTCCATGAAGACCTTCATTTGCAATTTTAAAAATTCATCAAAATTCATATTTCTAAGTTTCAAATTTTTTTGAAAAAATACAGATATACATGGAGGCATAAGCAAGTTCTACAGGACGGGGGTTCGACCCGCAATGTTGTATGGCGCTGAGTGTTGGCCGAATAAAAGACGACATGTTCAACAGTTAGGTGTGACGGAGATGCGTATGTTGAGATGGATGTGTGGCCACACGAGGAAGGATCGAGTCCGGAATGATGATATACGAGATAGAGTTTGGGGTAACACCAATTGAAGAGAAGCTTGTCTAACATCGTCTGAGATGATTTGGGCATATTCAGCGCAAGCCCCAGTGCATAGCGGACGGCTAAAGTGTGCAGAGAATGTCAAGAGAAGTCAGGATAGACCGAATTTGACACGGGAGGAGTCGGTTAAGAGAGACATGAAGGATTGAAATATCACCAAAGAACTAGCTATGGACAGAGGTGCATGGAAGCTTGCTATCCATGTGCCAGAGCCATGAGTTGGTCGTGAGATCTTATGGTTTTCACGTCTAGCCTACCCCAACTTGTTTGGGACTAAAAGCTTTGTTGTTGTTGTTGTTGTTGTTGTTGTTGTTATTGTTGTTGTTGTTGTTGTTGTTATACATGGAGGCATAACGCATATGTGCGTAAATTTTCGGGACAAATTACGATGAAATGAGGGTTGTGCAAAAAAAATTATAGGGCTTTTTAGCACATGATACTATTCATTCTCAAAGTCGATGAATTTGTCTTTTTTTTCAGGTCGCATTTTAACAAATTTCATTCAGAATTTTTACACACATACACAACACATCCTTGTCTACTTGTACAATTTTTTCATTCTTTTTTAACTGAAAAGTTCAAATTTTGAATTGTTCAAACATTTCGACCTCCATGGGGTCGAGCTTCAAAACGCCCCACTCAAGTCAGACCAGTTATGAAACTAATAAAAAAAAACAGAACTTAAAAACACATAGAAGAAAAAACTTAACAATTATGTTTGAACCTAAGTTGTCATTGTTAAGTATAAGATGATGGCAAAATAAATATTGAAAATAAAACTTGTGAAAAAGTCTAACAAAAATAAGTTTGCCATGGAATGTTCAAGTAATTTGCCATGGTATACCAAACGAATTTGCAAGGCTTTGTTCAACAAATTGCCATGTTTTGAAAAAATAATTTACTACAAAGAATTTATGACGACGTATGCTTTAAAAATTGTCTTGGTTTGTACAAAAACAAATTTGCCACGGTCCAAACAATATACCTGCCATTGTTTAAAAATAAATTTGCCAAGTGAGACGAGGCCGTGGAGAACTCGGGAGTAGAGAGTGGTTTCGAACGGAAGGCCGCGTTTCCTCCAGGGCGAGGTGGCGAAGGGAGCAGAGGCGGCTAAGCACGGATGGCAACCTGCAATAAGGGCTTCAATTTTACGGGAAAGAGAGACGTATAAAGAAAATTCAAGTCAGACCCAGATGAACAGCAACAACAAAAAAAGATAGCTAAACAAATCTGAGTTCTTTTAGGAACATACATCTCCATGTGTTCTAACTTCGTGTGATTCTTTTTTTTAATAAAAATACTAAAAGGTGGGTTTATTTTTTCACGTGAACCCTTCACGAGAAAGTCACATGCGACCTAACCCTAGCCGCCACCCCGTGATTCGATCCCCCTCACCACCATCAGGGTTAGCCGGCGGGCAAAGCCCGCACGGTGTCGGCGGCGGTGGGAGGCTGCTACTCAGCGGGAGCCCGATATGAAGTAGTTGTGGGTTGTTGTGGGACAACGACATCGTTGTGTGGTCGGTTGCAACTGCTGGCAAGCGATGCTCGACGACGGCGCAGGCGATCCAACGCGGCGATCTTCAATGGCGACAATGCCTGGCTAGGTCACCGGGGAAGAGAGAGTCAGTGCATGGTCCTGGACAACGGTGAGGTCGACATCAGACCTGTAGAAAAAAGATTCCTAATGCTCTGGATGAACAAAAGAATCAATGCTTTAAAAATAGCCCTTTTGAAGTATCAGTTTTGCTCTTTTACTCCTAGAGCTTTGGGGACGTTCTTCTTCAGGAAACTTTGTACGTGCATAGAAAATTCAAATATGTTTATTGCCAAGAAATCAATTTTCTTTTTAATTTTGTTGCTATTTGTTTGGATGTTGCATTTGAGCTCGGAAGTAGAAACTCCATATCCTTTGCGCCATCCGTATTTTGTATAGGATAAAATAAAAGGTTGCTAGATTTTTATTTATAAATTTTACTTTTGGCATGTCCCCCTCTCCATAATTTATTCGATTTTAAACTTCAGAGCACAAGTAATAAGTTCAGGAAAAGGTTCACGTAGCGTACTAGCAAACTACTCCCTTCATCCCAAAATATGAGGCCATTTTTTCCACTATCATATATCATACTTCCTCCATCTCATAATATAAGAGCGTTTTTTGGAGTGTAGTGTTTCTGCACCTAGGCTCAGCTGCACTTGCCAATGAACAGTAAAATTGAAAAAATGCAAAATGTTCAAAAAAATCTGAAATTGTTACACATGAAAGTTAAGAGATTCTTTTAGGTGCGTGCCAAATTTCAAGTTGTTTGGACATTTGAGAAGATCATGGCAAAAATAACAAATTTGGCTTGTCAAATAAACTTCCAAAAAGTGCACTGTGTAGACAGAATTTTGTTTTTTTTCACCACGAGGTCATCAAATGTCCAAACACCTTGAAAATTTGCACGCACCTAAAAAATTCTCTCATCTTTCATTTGTAAAAAATTTAGATTTTTTTGAATTTCTTTGCTATTTTTTTGAATTTACTGTTCACCGGGAGTAGATGAGCCCGGGCACCGTTTTGAATTATCGCGTTTTTTGCATTAGTGTTAAAAATGCTCTTATATTATGAAACGGAGGAAATAGTGTCTAGTGTCAAAAATGATCTTATATTACGGAACAGAGGGAATAGTAATCAGCTTGCATACGCATCAAACACATGGATGTTACTACCTACTACAGACACTCAGAACAAGCAGTCCGTACGTCCAAATACTACACAAACGGACACTAGAGGCAGATGGTTCAAAAGCACCATTGGCGTGTTTGTACATCAAAAGCCCTCCTGCAGGGATGCACACAAAATATTCAGGATCCAAAATAAGACGGTGACTTGGACTACTGAACATGGCACAGCTGCATCTGTATCATCCGTGGAATAGATTGGCAAGACAGACAGGCCTACTCATGCATGTAGCCAAGTACTCGACCAATTCGGACTACTGAACATGGCACAACTGCATCTGTTTACAGCTCCCAGTAGTATCTGGGATCATCCATCGAGTACATCGGCAAGGCAGGCGAGTCAGGGGACGAGGGGAGCGAGTAGTCATCCCAGCAGTCACAATAGTTCTCGCCATAGTCATCATTCTCCATCGCTGGCTCGTCGTGCAGAGAGCGAGCCTCCGTTTCATAGAGATCAGCCATCTCGATCACTTGACCTTCATCCGCCTCGATGGTTTGGAGCTCTGGGCACCGAACATAAGGCTCCCGTCCTGGCAGCGGGACATGCCTGATATTGGCACAGCGAGCTCGGAGTTCAGCGTTAACTTCGATGTGGAGGCATTCTCTAAGGTCGAGGAACTCGAGGTGGGGGCAGCCTTCAAGGATGGCGTATACCCCTTTGTTGGTCAGGCCGTAGCCTGCCATCTGAAGGAGCCGCAACTCATGCAAGCTCTCTGCTATGGCGAAGGCCTCCTCATTGTGTCTTGCCTCCCAAGCCTCATCAGACTCCTCTTCCTCCTCCTCCTCGTCTTCGTCATCGCCGTTCCGCTGTTCCATCCTCATCTCACGCTCTATTGAATCCGAGTCGAACCAAGGCAAACGGACTCTTAGACGTTTCAGCTCTGGGCGTGCTGCGCCGATCGCCATGAAAAAGGACCATGACTGCTTCTGATCAGAGTACTCTATCTCTTCTAGCGTTGGACATTTTAGCTGCAAGCTTAATTACTACGTTCTCATCATCCCAAAAGTAATAGGCACCAATGAGCCGAATGCTCTTCAATAAGTTGCATCTGCAGTGACAAGTATGAAAGTAGAAGGATATCACATGAACCGAGAAGAACCAGACAAGTACGGGTAAAACTGTATAACAAGGTTAAACACTAAACATATTTTTTCCCCTTATAGTGAAGTGGTCAGAGAGATCTACCATATGAAAAATATAAAATGAGAGTCTCACTACCTAGCTTACAAATGTGGTAATAAGCGAATATCATAAATATCACATGACGATGCACCATAAATATCAAATAAGATAGCTACCTCAAGCCAACTTATTTGTCTAGAAGCGACCTATCCAAAATATGCTTTCCTAATTGCAGAGACAAATGTAGCCGTACAAATGTGCCAATTATGCTTTAGTTTGCAAACCACTCACCTCAAGCATTTGAAGTGTCAGTTGAACACCTTGAAGAACACTATTAGACATGTCACAATAAAATATCATAAAAGGCTGACAACATGTTTAGCAAAAATGTATTGGCCTGATTTGATATCACTCTAATTCCTAAATTAAATTCATGCTTTGCGACCAACTTATTAAGCTATTAAGTGGAGGTAAATACTGTAAACAGTGCATCAGTGCTAAGAAGATTGCCAGGTTTGACACATACAGAGTAAGAGACAAAGTGCTGAAATTCAAGAATGCAAAGAACAATACCTGCTTGCAATGTAATTCAGGAGTTCGCTAGTGACAAACTTCTGAGCCCAGAACGATTCCATCCGTCCATCGGAACGATCTATAGCCACCTTTGCCATTTTGCACATGACATTTTCCGCCTTTGAGAAAACCACCTTGTGGCGAGTCATGTCCACGAAACGCCACAACTCAGGGGACTTAGCTGTAACCAGCCATGAGCGGCACACAAGTCCCGCACCCATCAGAATCTCAATGGTCCCAAGCTTCATGAAGATTGCAGAAAGCGCATCAAGTGGGAGCTCAGACCAACCCCTGACCTCAGACACGGGCAGGGGGTTTGGTTGCGCCTCCATTGTGCAAGGTAGCTTTTAAAAACAAGTTATCACAGAGATACAAGGATGGCTAATTTTAGCAAAAGCTTAAATTTCGCAAGATGAGAAACAACTTCAACACAAGAGAGACGAAGCTTATATAATACAGCAAGAGTAGCTTCTCCCATTGTACAAGATAACGTAACTTTTAACAAGAAAACCTAAGGCTGATCAAATGGTTTAGGCTGAAGCAACAATCAGATAATTAGCTGAGTATGAAATACCCCTTTTATGTTTTTTTAGGGAGGGTGCAGTGATGGCAAAGCTCGGCTTGTTTAGAGGAAGAAAGTTCTGCAAAACAACCATCCAATTTGGTGCCAAAGGCAGTGCCGGTCCCCAAACCCCAAGATGATAAGCCAATCAGACCAAGTTAGTCAATCAATCCACCATTATCATCTCAGAATCCCCCCAATTTTGTTTTACCCAACGTGCCTCTGTACTTGTAGCTGATAATTAGCCAAGTATGAAATATCCCTTCTTAAAAACCCTTTTTAGGGTGGGTATAGCGAAGCAAGGCTCGGCCGGTTTAGGGAAGAAAAGTTCTGCAAAACAACCGTCCAATTTGGTGCCAAAATCACTGCCCCAGGATGAACTATTATTTAAACTAGTTATTGTACATCTAAGTGACTCAATCTAACTAAAAAGAAACAGATAAGAAAAATACTCGCACGAATCCTCGCGTAAAATCAATGACATATGACTTAGATACGCAATACTTGGGGACATCTAGATGTGCTCTAGCAAAACTGATTTTGATTTACCAAACCATCCATCAAACCAGTATACGCGCCACTCTGTACTTGTGCAGGCAGGCCTTGAGGGGTTCGATGTGGTCCTGAAACCCCTGCTTCGCCATCTCGGACAGCAGGTCGTCGACGGTCATGGCCTCCCGCTTCGCCCTCTTGCATCCGTCGCTCTCGCCGCTCGCCCTGCAAAGCACCGACGGGTCAGCCGCCGAAACCAAAGGCCGTTCAAGCCAAGCAGAGATCGAAGAGCGGCGGATCCATTTACCGGCGGGTGATGAACTCGGAGGCCAGCTCCCGCACGGCCCCCTCATCGATCCTCCCGTCTGGCAGGATGACCTTCCCCATGATGCGGCTGATATCCGCGACGGGCACGAACACGTCCCGCTCCTCCCCGATGCCGCCGGCCGTGGGGATGCCGCCGTCGCCGGAGGGGCTCGCCGGTGGGCCGGCCATGCGCCCCCGCCGCACCGACCGAAGGACCAGATCAATCAGGGGCGACCCAGCGAACCCAAACCCCAAACCCTTGGTACGAGAAGCGAGCGAGGTGAGATCGTGGGAGAAGTCGATAGCAGAGAGCGGTTTCGAACGAGAAGTCAGGTTTAACTAGGGCGAAGGCGTCAAAGGGAGAGGAGGCGAGGGCGCGGGGCGGCGAGGCAAAGATGGTTGTTTTCGTATGTACGGAGTACGTAGATAATTGTGCCGTGCGTTTCTACGGGAATATAAATATATTTTTTCAAGAACCAACGTTAGAGAGGCAGTGGTATCCCCAGCCCACCAGGGTTCAAGTCCTGGTGCTCGTATTATTCCTGAATTTATTTCAGGATTTCCGGCGCTTTCAGTGGGAGGAGACGTTCCCATCGACGACGAGGCGCCTACGGTGACTTCGTAAATTTCAAGATGACATGCCGGCTCAGTCTCTCGAATGTGCTCATAGGGGTAGGGTGTGCGTGTGTGCGTTCATAGGGGTGAGTGTATACGCGTATATATGAGCGCTTGCGTCTGTACTGATGTTCAAAAAAAAATATGGTGATGTCCCCGATTCAATCATACACTAATCATGCACGCAAACGTGTACGATCAAAATCAGGGACTCACGGGAAGATATCACAACACAACTCTAAAACATAAAATAAGTCATACAAGCATTATAATACAAGCCAGGGGCCTCGAGGGCTCGAATACAAGTGCTCGATCATAGACGAGTCAGCAGAAACAACAATATCTGAGTACAGACATAAGTTAAACAAGTTTGCCTTAAGAAGGCTAGCACAAACTGGGATACAGATCAAAGAGGCGCAGGCCTCCTGCCTGGGATCCTCCTAAACTACTCCTGGACGTCGTCAGCGGCCTGCACGTAGTGGTAGGCACCTCCGGTGTAGTAGGAGTCGTCGTCGACGGTGGCATCTGGCTTCTGGGCTCCAGCATCTGGTTGCGACAACCAGGAAGAAATAGAAAGGGGGAAAAGAGGGAGAAAAGTAACCGTGAGTACTCATCCAAAGTACTCGCAAGAAAAGATTTGCACTACATATGCATGGGTATCAGTGTAAAGGGGCAATATCAGTGGACTGAACTGCAGAATGCCAGAATAAGAGGGGGATAGCTA
This sequence comes from Triticum aestivum, assembly GCF_018294505.1. Classification (NCBI taxonomy): domain Eukaryota; kingdom Viridiplantae; phylum Streptophyta; class Magnoliopsida; order Poales; family Poaceae; genus Triticum; species Triticum aestivum. The sequence goes on from NC_057802.1 coordinate 526,266,143, forward strand.
GTCCTGTCGAAGACTACGCTTCTAGCAGCCTCCATCTTGCAGCATGTAGAAGAGAGTAGATGGTAAGTTCACCAAGTATCATCGCATAGCATAATCCTACCCGGCGATCCTCCCCTCGTCGCCCTGTGTGAGAGCGATCACCGGGTTATATCTGGCACTTGGAAGGGTGTGTTTTATTAAGTATCCGGTTCTAGTTGTCATAAGGTCAAGGTACAACTCCGGGTCATCCTTTTACCGAGGGACACGGCTATTCGAATAGATAAACTTCCCTGCAGGGGTGCACCACATTACCCAAAACGCTCGATCCCATTTGGCCGGACACACTTTCCTGGGTCATGCCCGACCTCGGAAGATCAACACGTCGCAGCCCTACCTAGGCACAACAGAGAGGTCAGCGCGCCGGTCTAAATCCTATGGCGTAGGGGTCTGGGCCCATCGCCCATTGCACACCTGCACGTTGCGAGGGCGGCCGGAAGCAGACCTAGCCCCCTTAATACAAGAGCAGGCTCACGGTCCAATCCGGCGCGCGCCGCTCAGTTGCTGACATCAAGAAGGCTTCGGCTGATACCACGACGTCGAGTGCCCATAAATGTTCCCGCGTAGTTGATTAGTGCGTATAGGCCAGTGGCCAGACTCAGATCAAATACCAAGATCTTGTTAAGCGTGTTATTATGAAGTAACTGCGAACGCCGACCAGGGCCAGGCCCACCTCTCTCCTAGGTGGTCTCAACCTGCCCTGTCGCTCTGCCACAAAGTAACAGTCGGGGGCCGTTGGGAACCCAGGCCCACCACTACCTGGATGGAGCCAACTGCCCCTTCAGCCCCCATCTCCGAACAGTATCATAAGTAATGTAACAGTATAAAGTATATAGCATATGCCCGTGATCACCTCCCGAGAGATCACGGCCCAGTAGTATAGCATGGCAGACGGACAATAATGTAGGGCCACTGATGGAATACTAGCATCCTATACTAAGCATTTAGGATTGCAAGTAAGGGTAACAACTGTAGCAACAATGACAGGCTATGCATCAGAATAGGATTAATCCGAAAGCAGTAACATACTACACAACTCTAATGCAAGCAGTAGAGAGAAGGAATAGGCGATATCTGGTGATCAAGGGGGGGGCTTTCGTGGAAGCTCAGCCGAGAAGGAGGGGTCGTCAACACCGTAGTCGTACTGGATAGTAGCGGCGTCGGTCTCGGTGTCTAACGAGAGAAGAGGGGGAAGAAACAATAAATATAATGCAAACATAAGCATGACGACGCAGGACATGACAATGAACAGTGCTAGGCGTGCCCTAACGTGGTAGGAGGTGATACCGGCGAAGGGGGGAAACAACCGGGAAAGTATCCCCGGTGTTTCGCCTTTTCGGACAGATGAACCAGAGGAGGGAAGTTGCGTGTTTGCTATGCTAGGGATGTGTGGCGGACGAACGTGCCGGATTCGTCTCGTCGTTCTGAGCAACTTTCATGTACAAAGTATTTTCATCCGAGCTACGGATTATTTTATATTAATTTTCAAAGATTTAATCAATTTTTAAATTATTATTATTAAATTAATTCGAAAATAGCATTATTGCATCAGCACGACATCAGCATGACGTCAGCAGTCAACAGAGGTGTTGACTGGGTCGCTGACGTGTGGGTCCCGCATGTCATTGACTGCTAACTAACTAACCAGGTTAATTAGTTTAGTTAACAGATTAGTTAAGTTAACTATAGTATTTAATTAGGTTAATTAGTTATTAGTTTAATTAAACACAATTAATCAAGTTAATTAATTTAGTTAATTAGTTAATAGTTTTATTTATTTATTATAATTATTTTTAATTCTCTTTTTTATATAAAAACGTTCTGGGGTGGGGCCCCTTGTCATAGGCCCGGGGGCCTAGCGGGCAAACGGGTTACGGGCGTCGGGTGGAGCCAGGCGACGAGCGCCAGCCCGCTCGATAGGGCGCTGCGGGGAGACGTGCAACAGGCGGGCGCGCGGCTTGGCGCCGGCGGCCATGGCCGCGACCAGAGCGGTTGGGGGCGGCGCGCTCGGCAGCAGG
>NC_057802.1:526268674-526276465 GCF_018294505.1 Triticum aestivum
GCGCGCGCAGCGGCGATGAGCGGCCAGGGGGCGGATGCGGGCGGCGCAAGAGACAGGCGCGGGCGAGGTAGGCGGCAGCGGGTGGCCGGATGCGGCCCTGTGCGAGGCGACGCGAGCAGAAGCGGCAGAGCGAGGCGGGGCCACGGGAAGGAGGCCACGGCGTGAGCGCGTGCGCGCGAGGGAGAGAGGAGGAGGGGTAGCTCACGGGGGCCGTAGGGATAGGGCAGTGGGCGCGGGGAGGATGTCGGGGACGACGACACAGGGGAGGAGGCGACGAGGCAGCGTTGGCGATGGAGGAGCGATCGGGCGAGGGGCGCCGACGAGGTGGCGACGGGAATCGGCGGCGGCGTCGGTGTGGTTCGTTCCCCCTTCCCGGTCCAGATCGGGATCGGGGAAAGAAGGAGAGAGCGACGTGGGGGGAGTGGGAGCGAGTGGGGTAGCAGGCTCTAGGGTTAGTGGGGTGGGGTTTATACAGGGGCACCAGGTGGGCCTGCCTGACTGGTTTCGGCTAGCTGGGCCAAGGCCCAGTGAAAGGGGGGGCTCTCTTCTTATTTTTATTTTTCTGTTTCATTTCCATTTTCTTATTTGCTTTTTACTATTTTAATTTTATTTGGTATAGTAAAATATGATGATAGCTCCTAGAACAATGTTCCAGAACAACCCACTACCTTACAGAGTTTTACCCCGATGTAGAAGAGTTTAATATTTTAGAAAATACCAAAGGTGTTTAAATAGTTGTTTTGCTATTGTTCAAATCATATTAGTGCATTTAAATATTTTAATTAAATGTGGGTTCTTCACCATAATTCCCTATGCATTATTTGTCACCTCTAGAACATTTTAGTTCTAAAGTTTGAAAACTTTTACAGTTTAACTTTATTTTAAATTTGAATTTGGACGAGATTTGAATCCTCGCAAGACTATCAACAGTAATCGTGGTGACGTGGCATCATTAGCGGGGGATCACTGTAGCTTAATTATCCGGGCGTCACAATTCTCCTCCACTACAAGAAATCTCGTCCCGAGATTTAAGAGGCGTAAGGGGGGTTCTGGTTACGAAATTCTAGCGAGTGTTCTCGGTCTTAGTTGATCTTCTCTAAGAACTTGATCCCTTCCGTTGACATATGCATTCCTCTGTTCCAGGTCATCATGATGAAGTCGTAATCCTTCCTTCGGGAGTTCCATCGTACTTATGAAGAATAAAAGGGGGTATTCCGGGAGAACGGACCTCGGCAAGGTTGACTATCTGGTCGATCCGGGGAGGGTGGCGGAAAGTAACTCTCGAATTGAAACTTACGAAAGTATCGAGAGCAAAGTAAGGAGGTACCATGGGAAGTTTCAAGCGGCTAGGCAATCATTTGATGCCTGAAATAGGGCGTGAAAGGGGCTCAAGGCAATGAAAATAAGTATTGTGCATGATACCAGAATTGATCACTAGGAAGGTGACCCGTGAATTACATACGAAATCGAGTGCGAGGAAGAACTTTGGCAACAGGGGTGTACAGGAGAGTCAGGTTTCGATCCTATGGAACTGTGGTTATGGGCCCACCATGTGGGTTAAAAGTAGAAAGGGCGGTGACGTCTTGCACGATCATGTAAGCAAGGCATGTCAGAGGATAGCCTGTCAGTTATGTCGGCATCAACGCCGGTACCAAGGGCGAGGGACGAGGAGAACCATTTTCCTGCTCGTTGAACGAGGCGGACCAATAGGCAAGGTTCTCGTCCATCGGTGGCTACCGGAGTGTCATCAACAATAGTAACAGGGTCTTGCTGACAGAATTGTACACCGAGGTGTTTACATAAGCAGGATAATATTACTGCTTAGATCATATAGATCACAAGAAACGTTAAACCAACCAATGGAAAAGAAAATATGATTATCAGATTAAACAAAACAATGGAAAGAAAATGTGTTAAAACACATATTCCCGGGGTATATCTTTCCCACGGACAAGTAGGGCATGATATCCATGACAGGATTTAAAGTAGAAAACCATTTAGGAAAGAGGAGAGAAATTTCATGACATTACCCATACAATGGTGTTTGGATAATTGATAAAGAAAATTTTAGCATTGGGCTTCAAATGTTCTTGTTGAAAAACGCAGTACCATGGACATGCTTCGAGATAGCATTGACATGGTCATCAGGTGAAGACCAGACTTTGGAAACAAAAAGGATCCATCATGAATAACTTGTAGAATAAGTCTTACAATTTCCTCATGGAAGAATGGATAGCCTTGCTAAAAGGAAAATTATAACAATAGGTCCTCCGGTCAGGTGTGCTAGGCATGACATCACCTTTCTGGGTCGTAAAAAGAACAATGTTATAACTCTTGGAAATATGTTCCAACCATCATATCTAACAGAGATTCAGATCTGATTGGTGTCGGGATACCTCAGGCTCAGGATGCCTGAGAAGAAAAGGTGCAAAACAAATTGACGAGACGACATTGTAAGATTCTAGGGAAATGTAATATGGAGGTGAGTTCCAAAACAAGAGCTCATCCTTAACCCAATGAAAAATAACGAGGTAGTTGATGAACTCAGCGACAATTCATCGAGACTTCCAAAAGATGGGTTTCCACAATTATGTGAACAAGGAGATAACATTAGTCAGATCAAATGATATAATGATGTATGCTCGAGGAAATCATACACAATTAAACAATGGTTGAAAAATGCACCCGAAATATGGGCGTAGGTAGCAGGATCAAAGTTAGAATGGTGATTCAATAACCAATAGACTAAGGATCAAACTATCAACCATTTACTTCAAGCAATAAGGTTGCTACAAGTTTTTTGGAATTACACAACACAGCCCATTTGTCGGTATTCCGGTTAGAAACAACACGGGGACCAAGAGATGAATGTAGATGGCGAGATGTATCAATTGTATCAAGAATTCTTAAGACGTGGAGCAATTCTCACAACATTCTTGACATAACAGATGGTAATACTCCAAGGTAGATCATAACACCAGCTGGATAGAAAGGAACTCAGGGTACTACACGAGACATGAACAAGTTTGTGTTGGAGGGAAGGCAATAAAGTTGCCGATGATAACACAAATCATCATGGGGCAAGGAGGGTATTTCTCATCAAGAATTCGATAGAGATCTCGGAAGAACCCGGAATGTTGATGATGATCACGACACCTTTGTTGAGAGATTTCATGAAGATGTAATCGATCGGCGATGACATCAAGTCAAAGGAATGATGAAGCGAAAAGGTTATTGGAACCAAGGGTACGACACAAACTCGAAATCAAGCTTGCTGTTCAAGGCAAAATGATATGACGAGGAAAATCGTCGTAAGCTTAGCTCATCGTCGAAAGTGGTGCTCCGGGAATAAGGACATGGTAGCACAGTTAAAATCATCACGACAATGATATAGCCAAACAGGCTAGGAATGGCGTGATCGGGTACAAACTCGTACTTAAAGAAGATTACTAAGAGTTGTTGAACCGTAGTGCGGACTCGGTTCAGTTATCGGTGTCTTTGAGTGTTTAATAACTCAGAGCCCATGAAAAATTGTAATCAGTGAGAATGTAGTACTTGATGAAGAACTCATAAGAAGTTATGTAGTTCCAAGATAATCTCGAGATACCAGGGGGTAATACTCGACGACAGATCAAAGTAGAGGTTGGACTAGGGTATTGCTGTGCAGAAGACAAGTGCTGAAACTTGCACGAGAAATGGTACTTAAAGGAGAACATGGTCGGAACCACGATTGCAAAAGGCCGGATCCCAGATATAAGAACTTATACCAAGGAAATAATTAATTTAAGAGAAGCTTTAATGATAAGATCTACATCGTGTCCATGGGCATGCACACAAAGTTCAAGGTCGACTCCCACTTCTCCAATGCATAACCTTTCATTCACTTCTCATTTTCGAAGAAGTTATAGTATTGAAATTTTATCTGGCAAAATACCAGAAGAGTATGACTCGTGAAAACTTTCGATTTCACACATATTAAGGAAGGCATAGGTTCAACCAATCGGGGTATCGTGGAAACATATACCACAAGCTTCAATAGTAATTATCACCAGCTCGAAAGCATAGCATGGTTGGCCAAATCAGAGAATAGGATTTACCAATGGTATTATGTATCAGGGAAAGGAACTTCTCGAGGTTTTCATGGACGAAGGACACTATCGGATGATAATTCAACAAAGGATCTGACGGTCCATAACAGAGCTGATGTGAGCATCGACACACAATCAGAGGAAGAAACAATGCAAGGGCATTGGATTATAGAAACAACTAACTAATTCAAAGCTCAATTGCAAAGGAATTTATGATTTCCAAATCAAGGGATCAAAAACAAACGTTCTGATCGAAAATGAATAAGTTCAATAGACTTAGAAGCACAACTGATCAAGGCATTGATTGGTCAAGAACCAGCTCATATCCAAATGACGTCTGAGCCAGAAGGATGAATTATAGGATCTGACTGAGGATTGCGAGCATTCGCAACATATTGAATCAACAGACTCAAAATGATAATGACAAGGGATGCCAATAAGATTACGAGACTTATGGGATTAACCATAATGCAAGCAAGCAAGAATTTCAAGAGCAATAGGTTGCTCATGATTTTCGGAAGATTGAATGGTATTTCGAAGACTGTTGTGAAATACATGAATCAACTGGGAATGAATGGATACTCGATAAGTGCGAGAAATTATCCGTAGGGGTATTCAGGTGGCAAAGAACTGCAGGGCAGTAGGCACAAAGTATTCTCGGAACAATAGAGAGAATGTCGGGGGTATCTTGTAATAACAACATCAACGGGGGATGATTGTATGAATGGCAAGTGTAAGTAGTTATCTATAAGGATTTATCCGTGGTCGGGAATAGCAAAAGTGGTGGGCACAAAGTCTCGAGAGAATATCGAAGAGTATCTTTGGAATCTTCTGGTGAAGCAGGCCATCATCTGGAATGAAGGGGATCTCCGGGAGAAAGTATTTACGAGAACCTAGAGTTAGAGTTAGCAAAACCATTTTAACCCGAATAGAAGAGAGATCAGAGTCCCAGAGTATAGACAAGGAATAAAAGGTCCTACTACCACCCAATGGCGACGTGGGCCCATAAGCCGCACAGCCATGTTAGTAAAAGTTTTGCAATGTCTAGACTCGACTTCGGCCAAGGAGTGTGGAAGGGGGATTCCTATAGGCAGTCGCTCTGATACCAACTTGTGACGCCCCTGATTCAATCGTACACTAATCATGCAGGCAAACGTGTATGATCAAGATCAGGGACTCACGGGAAGATATCACAACACAACTCTAAAACATAAAATAAGTCATACAAGCCATGGGCCTCGAGGGCTCGAATACAAGTGCTCGATCATAGACGAGTCAGCAGAAGCAACAATATCTGAGTACAAAAATAAGTTAAACAAGTTTGCCTTAAGAAGGCTAGCACAAACTGGGATACAGATCGAAAGAGGCGCAAGCCTCCTGCTTGGGATCCTCCTAAACTACTCCTGGACGTCGTCAGCGGCCTGCACGTAGTGGTAGGCACCTCCGGTGTAGTAGGAGTCGTCGTCGACGGTGGCGTCTGGCTCCTGGGCTCCAGTATCTGGTTGCGACAACCAGGAAGAAATAGAAAGGGGGGAAAGAGGGAGAAAAGCAATCGTGAGTACTCATCCAAAGTACTCGCAAGCAAGGATCTGCACTACATATGCATGGGTATCAGTGTAAAGGGGCAATATCAGTGGATTGGACTGCAGAATGCCAGAATAAGAGGGGGATAGCTAGTCTTGTCGAAGACTACGCTTCTGGCAGCCTCCATCTTGCAGCATGTAGAAGAGAGTAGATGGTAAGTTCACCAAGTATCATCGCATAGCATAATCCTACCCGGCGATCCTCCCCTCCTTGCCCTGTGTGAGAGCGATCACCAGGTTATATCTGGCACTTGGAAGGGTGTGTTTTATTAAGTATCCGGTTCTAGTTGTCATAAGGTCAAGGTACAACTCCGGGTCGTCCTTTTACCGAGGGACACGGCTATTCGAATAGATAAACTTCCCTGCAGGGGTGCACCACATTACCCAACACGCTCGATCCCATTTGGCCGGACACACTTTCCTGGGTCATGCCCGGCCTCGGAAGATCAACACGTCGCAGCCCTACCTAGGCACAACAGAGAGGTCAGCACGCCGGTCTAAATCCTATGGCGCAGGGGTCTAGGCCCATCGCCCGTTGCACACCTGCATGTTGCGAGGGCGGCCGGAAGCAGACCTAGCCCCCTTAATACAAGAGCAGGCTTATGGTCCAATCCGGCGCGCGCCGCTCAGTCACTGACGTCAAGAAGGCTTTGGCTGATACCACGACGTCGAGTGCCCATAAATGTTCCCGCGTAGTTGGTTAGTGCGTATAGGCCAGTGGCCAGACTCAGATCAAATACCAAGATCGTTAAGCGTGTTATTATGAAGTAACCGCGAACGCCGACCAGGGCCAGGCCCACCTCTCTCCTAGGTGGTCTCAACCTGCCCTGTCGCTCCGCCACAAAGTAACAGTCGGGGGCCGTCGGGAACCCAGGCCCAGCACTACCTGGATGGAGCCACCTGCCCCTTCAGCCCCCATCTCCGAACAATATCATAAGTAATGTAACAATATAAAGTATATAGCATATGCCCGTGATCACCTCCCGAGAGATCACGGCCCAGTAGTATAGCATGGCAGACGGACAATAATGTAGGGCCACTGATGGAATACTAGCATCCTATACTAAGCATTTAGGATTGCCGGTAAGGGTAACAACTGTAGCAACAATGACAGGCTATGCATCAGAATAGGATTAATCCGAAAGCAGTAACATACTACACAACTCTAATGCAAGCAGTAGAGAGAAGGAATAGGCGATATCTGGTGATCAAGGGGGGGCTTTCGTGGAAGCTCAGCCGAGAAGGAGGGGTCGTCAACACCGTAGTCGTACTGGATAGTAGCGGCGTCGGTCTCGGTGTCTAACGAGAGAAGAGGGGGAAGAAACAATAAATATAATGCAAACATAAGCATGACGACGCAGGACATGACAATGAACAGTGCTAGGCGTGCCCTAACGTGGTAGGAGGTGATACCGGCGAAGGGGGGAAATAACCGGGAAAGTATCCCCGGTGTTTCCCCTTTTCGGACAGATGAACCGGAGGGGGGAAGTTGCGTGTTTGCTATGCTAGGGATGTGTGGCGGACGAACGGGCCGGATTCGTCTCGTCGTTCTGAGCAACTTTCATGTACAAAGTATTTTCATCCGAGCTACGGATTATTTTATATTAATTTTCAAAGATTTAATCAATTTTTAAATTATTATTATTAAATTAATTCGAAAATAGCATTATTGGATCAGCACGACGTCAGCATGACGTCAGCAGTCAACAGAGGTGTTGACTGGGTCGCTGACGTGTGGGTCCTGCATGTCATTGACTGCTAACTAACTAACCAGGTTAATTAGTTTAGTTAACAGATTAGTTAAGTTAACTATTGTAGTTAATTAGGTTAATTAGTTATTAGTTTAATTAAATACAATTAATCAAGTTAATTAATTTAGTTAATTAATTAATATTTTTATTTATTTATTATTATTATTAATTCTCTTTTTTTATAAAAACGTTCTGGGGTGGGGCCCCTTGTCATAGGCCCGGGGGCCTAGCGGGCAAACGGGTTACGGGCGTCGGGCGGAGCCAGGCGACGAGCGCCAGTCCGCCCGATAGGGCGCTGCGGGGAGACGTGCAACAGGCGGGCGCGCGGCTTGGCGCCGGCGGCCATGGCCGCGGCCAGAGCGGTTGGGG
>NC_057802.1:526276762-526283097 GCF_018294505.1 Triticum aestivum
CTGTGCGAGGCGACGCGAGCAGAAGCGGCACAGCGAGGCGGGGCCACGGGAAGGAGGCCATGGCGTGAGCGCGTGCGCGCGAGGGGGAGAGGAGGAGGGGTAGCTCACGGGGCCCGTAGGGATTGGGCAGTGGGGCGCGGGGAGGATGTCGGGGACGACGACGACGCAGGGGAGGAGGCGACGAGGCAGCGTTGGCGATAGAGGAGCGATCCGGCGAGGGGCGCCGACGAGGTGGCGACGGGAATCGCGTCGGCATCGGTGTGGTTCGTTCCCCCCTTCCCGATCCAGATCGGGATCGGGGGGAGAAGGAGAGAGCGACATGGGGGAAGTGGGAGTGAGTGGGGGTAGCGGGCTCTAGGGTTAGTGGGGTGGGGGTTATACAGGGGCACCAGGTGGGCCTGCCTGACTGGTTTCGGCTAGCTGGGCCATGGCCCAGTGAAAGGGGGGGCTCTCTTCCTATTTTTATTTTTCTGTTTCATTTCCATTTTCTTATTTGCTTTTTACTATTTTAATTTTATTTGGTATAGGAAAATATGATGATAGCTCCTAGAACAATGTTCCAGAACAATCCACTACCTTACAAAGTTTTACCCCGATGTAAAAGAGGTTAATATTTTAGAAAATACCAAAGGTGTTTAAATAGTTGTTTTGCTACTGTTCAAATCATATTAGTGCATTTAAATATTTTAATTAAATGTGGGTTCTTCACCATAATTCCCTATGCATTATTTGTCACCTCTAGAACATTTTAGTTCTAAAGTTTGAAAACTTTTACAGTTTAACTTTATTTTAAATTTGAATTTGGACGAGATTTGAATCCTCGCAAGACTATCAACAGTAATCGTGGTGACGTGGCATCATTAGCGGGGGATCACTGTAGCTTAATTATCTGGGCGTCACAACGACCTTCCCCATGATGCGGGTGATATCCGCGACGGGCACGAACACGTCCCGCTCCTCCCTGATGCCGCCGGCCGTGGGGATGCCGCCGTCACCGGAGGGGCTCGCCGGTGGGCCAGCCATGCGCCCTCGCCGCACCGACCGAAGGACCAGATCAATCAGATCGGGCGACCCAGCGAACCCAAACCCCAAACCCTTGGTACGAGAAGCGAGCGAGGTGAGATCATGGGAGAAGTCGATAGCAGAGAGCGGTTTCGAACGAGAAGTCAGGTTTAACTAGGGCGAAGGCGGCGAAGGGAGAGGAGGCGAGGGCGCGGGGCGGCGAGGCAAAGATGGGTTGTTTTCGTATATACGGAGTACGTAGATAATTGTGCCATGCGTTTCTACGGGAATATAAATATATTTTTTCACGAACCAACGTTAGAGGGACAATGGTATCCCCAGCCCACCAAGGTTCAAGTCCTGGTGCTCGTAATATTCCTGAATTTATTCAGGATTTCCGGCGATACGCTTTCAGTGGGAGGAGACGTTCCCGTCGACGACGAGGCGCCTACGGTGACTTCGTAAATTTCAAGATGACATGCCGGCTCAGTCTCTCGAATGTGCTCATAGGGGTAGGGTGTGCGTGTGTGCGTTTATAGGGGTGAGTGTATACGCGTATGTATGAGCGCTTGCGTCTGTACTGATGTTCAAAAAAATATTTTTTTTCTTTTTTATTTGAAACTTTGAATATAATTATTGTCGTACTCCTAGATTAGCCCGGCGTTAATGCACATCTATTATTACATTGGTGCGCCACAATCTTAACAAGTTTTTATATGCAATTGTCATGATTTATCTGTTATCTTATTGTTAATCACTTATTTGATAAGAATTTATTGGCTTATCAAGTAAAATGTTATTAGGAGAAAGATCAGATATGTGAGAGAAAAAATGTCATCTTATTGTTATGCACTTATCTGATAAGAACTCATCGACGTACCAATAAGAGTTTTAACACGGTTGCACACGGCCTACACAAAGAGCGTTGAGCTCAAGAGGAAGGGACGGTAGCGGGATCATCACCGTCGGATCAACACCTGTGGAAGCTATGTGGAAGCTAAAAGTGATTCCAAGAGTTCATGTATTCTGGTGGCGAGTACTTAGGGGGATTCACCCTGACTAGACCAATCTCCAACGACGCCATATACGCACAATTGCTTGTTGTGACCTATGCCAAGCCATGTCGGAGGATTTACAGCATGCACTTATACATTGTTCACATGCTAAGCAATACTGGGTGGCTGCGAGAGAGATCCTAGATCTCAAGCTTCCTCACCTGCATCCATCAACCTGGACGAAGGACATAGTACTGGATGGTATAATATCTGACCAGGATCGATGTAAGCTGATTACGGCCATGCATGCGATATGGACATCACGCAATCGATGGACACATGATCAAGATGTCTTTGATCCGGTTCAGTCCATAAAGATGGTAAGGGATGATTTGCTCCTGCTGGATATTCCTACAAACAGCCGGATCATCCCTGATGGACAATGCTGGAGGCCGCCTGATGTTGGCTGGATTAAAATCAATACCGATGGAGCCGTCGGCAACGAAGCTTGCAAGGGAGGGGGTGCTCCGGTTGCCTTCATGGAGCATGGAGCAAACTCTTTGATGGGTTCACTGATCCACTCATCGCCGAGGCACTCGCTCTAGGGAGGGGGGGGAGGGGGGGCTGGTCGTCACGCAACAATGCCCGTTCCATTGCAGCGCCTATCTTAGATGAAATAGGGGAGATAGCTTCATGCATGTTTTATCTCGTTTTCTATTAGACATGTTCTACGAGATTTCAATAACTCGGCTGCTCTCTGTGCTAAGTATGTGCTACTTGTGAGCTGCGTTGGGATTTCCCCGAAGAGGAGGGGATGATGCAGTACAGTAGAGATAAGTATTTCCCTCGGTTATGAAATGAAGATTATTAATCCAATAGGAGAATCACGCAACAACTCGTTAGCAACACCTGCACACAAAATAACAAATCCTCGCACCCAACGCGAAAAAGGGGTTGTCAATCCCTTGGCGGTTATTTGCAAGATTAAATTGTATGGTGATAGATAGATAGATCGAACAAAAATACAAAATAAAATAAATATAGTAAAAGTGCAGCAAGGTATTTTTAGGATTTTTAATATATGATAGAAGTAGACCCGGGGCCATAATTTTCACTAGAGGCTTCTCTCTTGAAAATAGCATATGGTGGGTAAACAAATTACTGTTGGGAAATTGATAGAAAAGCAAATAATTATGATGATATCCAAGGCAATGATCATGTATATAGGCATCACGTCTGAGACAAGTAGACCGAAACAAGTCTGCACTCACTACTATTACTTCACACGTCAACCGCTATCCAGCATGCATCTAGAGTATTAAGTTCATAAAGAACGGAGTAACGCCTTAAGCAAGATGAAATGATGTAGACAAAGTAAACTTACGCATGAATAAACCCCATCTTTTTACCTTAATAGCAACGATACAATACGGGTCATGTCCCCTTCTGTCATTGGGATTGAGCACCGCAAGATCGAACCCATTACAAAGACCTCTCCAATTGCAAGATAAATCAATCTAGTTGGCCAAACAAAATCAATAGACCGAAGAGATTATGAAGCTGTAGACAATCATGCATAAAAGAGTTCAGAGAAAACTCAAATAATATTCATGGATAGATCTGATCATAAACTCACAATTCATCGGATCTCAACAAACACACCGCAAAAAGTGATTACATCAGATAGAACTCCAAGAACATCAAGGAGAACATTGTATTGAAGATCAAATAGAGAGAATAAAACATGTAGCTACTAACTATGGACTGATACGTCTCCCAACGTATCTATAATTTTTTATTGTTCCATGCTATTTTATTATCTGTTTTGGATGTTTTATATGCATTATTATGCTATTTTATATTTTTTTGGGACTAACTTATTAACCTAGAGCCCAGTGCCAGTTTCTATTTTTTTCTTGTTTTTGAGTTTCGCAGAAAAGAAATACCAAACGGAATAAAACTTCAAGATCATTTTTCTTGGACCCGAAGACACCCAGAGGACTTGGAGCCCAAGCCAGAAGAGCCACGAGGCGGCGGCAAGGGTGGAGGGCGTGCCCTATGGGGGGCGCATCCCCCTACCTTCACTAGTAGAAAAAGGGGCTTTCGTTCGGGCCTGGCCAGCCCATTAGTCCCGGTTCTTATACGAACCGGGACCAACGGGTGCATTCGTCCCGGTTCGTGAGCCCAGGTGGCCGGCCGGGGCCTCGCGGGCTTTGGTCCCGGTTTGTCTGGACCCATTTGTCCCGGTTCTAGGAACGAACCGGGACAAATGGGCCTCGCTCCTGGCCCATAACCATTGGTCCCGGTTTCAGCCACGAACCGGGACAAATGATTTGCCTATATATAGCCCATCGCCAGCGAGCAGAGCACTCCACCGTGCTCTGTTTTTTGCTGGCCGGCGAGGGGAGGGCATTTGGGTGCTCTAGCTCACCTCCTATGCACATGAGGTGTTCGATGAAATGTCCGAGCCACACTAGTTAATATTTCTTCTCTCGAAACTCGACCTCCGAGCTCCATTTTCCCCAAGATTTTTCTAGGTTTAGCGGTCCGTCACGTCTCATCTCCGTCTTCACTGCTGTCGATCGCCCGCGCCGATCTCGTCGCCGGCACCACCGTGGTGAGCCTCTTGTTCTTATCTTCTTTCTGAAAGAAAAAAATTCTTACTTGAGATAGATACTTGTCTAATTTTCTTACTTTTATTATTCCTTGTTATTATATAGTGTGATGGTTCTGGTATCCGCCCCCGTCGGCCCTCGTCCTGTCTATGATTCGGATGTGGTATATATTATCTTTTTATAACTATTTGGTTCATTTATTGTTTATGACAATTATGCTGACCAACGTGACATAGATTGTATTTATGTAGGAGGTGGTTGAACCGGAAATTCCAATCGACCCTATTGCCGAGAGGTTAAATTTAGTCGAAGAAGAAAACAATTACTTGAAGGAAAAAATAAAAAAAATTGAGGAGGAGAAGATGATATTGGAGTTGCATGTTGCGGATGTCGTCGATGATCACAAGTGATGGATGCAATGCGGTTGAAGATTAGAAAGATTAGAAAATATGACATTCATACCGAGGCTTGGTATCATTATGTTGTTGGATCAATTGTTACCTTAGTTGTGATTATGATCGCATTTGTTGTTGCATTGAAAGGTTTTACATAGTTTCAATGTATGGTTTAACTAGATGCTCTGGAGAGCTATATGTTGTTCAATTTTAACTATGTATGTACTTTGGTTTTAATGTGATGATGAACTACTATTAATTTGGTCACTTATCTATCCATGTTCATTTGTAGTGCTTTTCAATTTCAGGGCCTTATAGCTGAAAAACATCAGTAAATGCATGAAAAATAACAAATGAAGTCAGAAAGGGTTGAAAATTGATGATGTGGCTTTGAATGGTGCATTTTGAACATAGAAAAACTATGGAGTTCAAATAAGTTCAAAAAAATGAAATCCTTTTGTAACAGACGAGTTTCCGTATGAAACCCTGATACTTCGAAAGAGATTTTCTTGCACATGCTATGTGGGTGAAATGATTATACCATGCCAACTTTTAACCTTTTCAGAGTTCATTTGAAATGCTTTTCAATTTCAGGGTCTTATAGCTGAAAAAATCAGTAAATGCATGAAAAATAACTAATGAAGTCAGAAAGGGTTGAAAATTGATGATGTGGCTTTTAATGGTGCATTTTGAACATAGAAAAACTATGGAGTTCAAATAAGTTCAAAAAAATGAAATCCTTTTGTAACAGACGAGTTTCCGTATGAAACCTTGATACTTCGAAAGAGATTGTCCGTTTTGTACACGAAGTGCATCCAGTTTTTGCCGTAAGCCTCTCTACTTTCTTGCACATGCTATGTGGGTGAAATGATGATACCATGCCAACTTTTAACCTTTTCGAAGTTCATTAGTAGTGCTTTTCAATTTCAGGGTCTTATAGCTGAAAAAATTAGTAAATGCATGAAAAATAACAAATGAAGTCAGAAAGGGTTAAAAATTGATGATATGGCTTTGAATGGTGCATTTTGAACATAGAAAAACTATGGAGTTCAAATAAGTTCAAAAAAATGAAATCCTTTTGTAACAGACGAGTTTCCGTATGAAACCCTGATACTCCGAAAGAGAAACAAAATAAAATAATCAGTAAATGCATGAAAATTTAATAGCAAAAAGAATTACCATAAAATAAAATAAATAAGTAATTTGAAACAAAATAATATAAACTTTAATAAAATATATAAGTAGAAACAAAACAAAATAAAATAAAATAAACTTTAATAACATAAATAAAATTTATGAAACTAAAATTATCAAAGTATTTTCTGTTC
>NC_057802.1:526283301-526284023 GCF_018294505.1 Triticum aestivum
AAAAGAATTTTCATAAAGAACTTTGTTTGTTAGAAACTTTAATAGCAAATATATAAGTAGAAACAAAATAAAATAAAATAAATAAGTATTTTGTTGTACGTAGAAAAAAACAAAAAAAGCAAAAAAGAAACAAAAAAACTGGGAAAAAATAAAAAATTTGCCACCTACTAGGCCACCACGGCCTGAATACGACTAGAAACCCATCAATGGGCCAGGATTCAGGCCCGCTGAAGGCCCAGTAGGCCCATCTGGCATAGTAGTGACAATTAGGCCCGTAAGCCTGCAATAGAGAGGAGCTCGAGAGGGGTGCGGCAGTGGGGCTTATAAACCACTGCGCGCCCCTCTCACCTAGCGAGGTGGGACTAAACTCCCACCACCACGCCGTTGTGCGCGGCCTTTGGTCCCGGTTGGTAGCACCAGCCGGGACTAAAGGTGGGCATTGTTACCGGTTCGTCCCACCAACCGGAACCAATTCCCCCCCCCCTTTAGTACCGGTTGGTGCCACCAACCGGGACCAAAGGCTGCCGCTTCCCGCCCTTTGGGCTGCTGAAAAGAGACCTTTGGTCCCGGTTGGTGGCACCAACCAGTACTAAAGGGGGGCATTGGTACCGGTTGGTGCCACGAACCGGGACCAATGCTCTGTGTATATAAGTTGGACTTGTGAAATTTTTCATTCAGTTCTTCGATCTGCCTCTCTGCCGCCGAACGCCTCGACACCGACG
>NC_057802.1:526284679-526302438 GCF_018294505.1 Triticum aestivum
GACGACGCCGCCGTGCGCCCATGCCTCGACCTCGACGCCAACGCCGTCGCGCCCCTGCCCTGCCCCAACGTTGCGCCACGCCCCTGCCCTGCCGTCAACGTTGCCGCACCACTGCCCGCCGGACAGGCTGGTACTCCCTCCTCCCTCCCACCCCTCTCCTCTGTCCTTCCTTCATGTATGTGATGATGGTGAAGTTGGTTCAGTGCAAAGTTTCAGAGAATTGCATGTTTTCAGCCATGTCCACAAGGTGTTTGATGAAATGCTAGGGATAGCTAGGGAACTTTGTTTTATGTGAAACTTGGCAGGATGATGTCTCCTTGGATGTTGGTGAAGATGGTCAAGTTGGTTTGTTAAAAGGAAAAACTTGTTAGTGCAAGTTTTATTAAAATTTAGTGCTGGACAGAAACTACATGAATTTTTTTGGTGGACTTGCTAGATGAAATTGGGGCTGCCCTTCTGGACTTAAGGGTTTAGTAGGAAGGACTACAAGATGTAAAAAATTCAAAAAAAAAGCAAGGAAAAATAGGGTTGTAGTTCAATGCCAAGATTGGACCAAAATTGAAAAATGGAAGTTGTGCTCAAAATTTTCAAATGACCAAAGTGGGTTTTTGAATAAAAATGATCTATAGGCATCAGAGGACTTCTAAAAAAATTTGTGGCATTTGAAAGGAATTATTTGAAATAGTTCTAGTGCAAAAAGTTACATTTAAGAAAAAAATAAGAAAATTCTACTGATGTTTTTGTTCATAGCATTTTTTGTCCATGTTTTTTTTTGACACTTAAGACAGTAGGAGAGGCTCCTACTGTATGTATGAATGGATGGATGGATGGATATGGATGTATATACAAAATATTCATATATGATGTTTTTTTTGTTCATAGCAATTTTTTTCCATGTATGTATAATTTATGTATGTATGTTCATATATGCAAAAGTTACATTGAAGAAAAAATAAGAAAATTCTATTTTTTTCTTCTTCTCTTCTATCCCGATAACTTCAACACGAGGGGGGGTCGATATACTCCCTCCCCGATAACATTATTTCCCATGTATGTATGTCGTCGTTGTCGATATAACCCCCTCCCAGATAACTTTGACATGAGGGGCGGTCGATATATATACCCCCTCTCGACCGTGATAACTTATACCACGGGAGCACCCCTGGCCCTCTCGCTCGACCAAAACTCTCGAGGACACCCAAACCCTAGAAAAAACGATGTCGGTCTCCTACCCCCTCCCGCCGCGCCCCTACCCGATCGACAAACTCTCTTGAGGCCACCCAAATTTACCAAGTTAAAAGAGCGTTGTCGTCGAGGCCACCCCGAACCCTTGAAGCGTTGTTGAGGCCACCCCAAACCCTAGAGAAGCGTCGAGGCCATGCCACTAATATGATTCCTTATTGTGCTTAGCTAGCTAGTTCAACGTTTGCCACTAATATATCCATCTGTCATGTTTGAATAATAATTGCCATGTTGTAAATATTTGCAGAAACTATGGATCCGCACCCCCGAGATGAAGCAAAAGAAGCGGTGTTGGGGGAGATAATCGCACACGAAAGTGATGCCTTCTTGTCGTTTCTCAACGACACATGCACCGATGGTCTGGAAAGACAGGATGAAGAAGCAGGCTACGACGATGATCAAACAATGGAGGAGGAAGGACACTGTGATGACGGCTCCAGTGACCGAATGGAGGGGGAAGGACACCGTGATGACGGCTTCAGTGACCGAATGGAGGTGGAAGGACACTGTGATGACGGCTCCGGTGACCGAACGGAGTCCGGCCAGGTATATATATTTATTAATTAAGCATGTGCTGACTATATATATAGCTAATTGATGCATTAATTGTTTTTGGTATGTACACATATTAACTCTTTTCTTTTTCTTCTTTTCTAGCCCTCCGGATCGAGCAGCACTTCGGTAACGAGACAAGGCCCGAAGAGAAAGTTGCGCGCGGATGAAAGGTACACGATCATCGAAATTGATCGCGCTGGCCAACCGATTGAACCCCTCCGGACCAAGCTAAAATTTAATGCTCAATGCGGGGTTCTAGTGAGGGACATGATCCCGATCAGCATCGAGCAATGGTTGAATCCTAAGGACAAAGACTCTCAGGTGTCTTATGTCAGCGATAGGCAGAAAACTGATCTTTGGACCGCGCTGCAGGAAAATTTCACCTTCCCGCCAGAGGAGGATCCGTAGAATCCAGTTAAAAAGCCAATGATCAAGGCTTATGCTCTTAAGAAGATGGGTGAGCTATTCAGGAGGTGGAAGAATGAGCTGAAATCATCGTTTGTCGACCAAGACAAGACTCCTGAATTCATCGGGCGATTTGAGAAGATCAAAGATCAGTGGCCCGAATTTGTCACCAAAAAGAAATCTGAGAGAGCAGCGAAGATGTCAGCGACAAACAAGAAAAATGCTGCAAAGAAGAAGCATCACCATCGCACGGGGTCCGGTGGCTACCTGAAAGCCCGGCTGCTGTGGGACAAGGCTGAGAATGACCTCATTGATAAAGGGATCGAACCAAAGACGCGACGCTGGCCAGACCGTTGCAGGACTTGGTTCTTCGGGGTTGGGGGAAAATTGGACCCTGTAACAGGGAAGTGCGTTTGGACCGACGAGCAGCTGAACACACCCATCGTGAAGCTTCAGGAGTATATCGAAAAGGTGCAGCAAGGGACGTTCGTTTCGGACAGAGAGAACGACGAGCTCACAGAGGCCCTCGGGAATCCTGAGCACCCCGGACAGACACGAGGCACGCCAGGCTCCCTTTTGTGGAAGGCTGGATTTCCCGACGCAGGCGGTTACAAACGCCGGGAGAGGAAGAAGAAAAAGGAGTTGACCCAACTACAGGCGCTGCACGCAAGGGTACAAGCGCTAGACGAACGAGAGGCAGTTCGCAGCACGTGACCTGCCGAACCTACACCCGAAGCTACCCCGCCATCTCAGCGGAGAAGCAGCATGGCTTCCACGGAGCTGCTTCAGGAGCCTGTCTTCACGGCTCCTACTAGCTACCCCGTAGATGCTATCACGGAGTCTCAGCATTGCCACCTTATGACGCAGTGGATGGAATTGAAAGTCAAGGCGGTTGTTGGCTCTGTTGCACCTCCTGAACCTGGCGCAACTTTTCACTGCCGGCCGATTCTAGAAAGATATGTGTGGGGACCCTGACTCATAAGTCGTGATCACCGAATGCACGTGCACAGTGATCCCAGAGATCAATGCTCACTGAACACACAGAAGCTAAATAACAAGAGTCTTACATTCATACATACCGTATTACACAAATTATGACCATTATGGTCAAGTCTTACATAGATAAAGCCACAAGGGCTGAGTACCAAATAAACTTAAGCAGCGGAAATCTTCATCGATAAGTAGAACCCATGCCATCTGCCTTAACCCTACAGGCATTCTGACTGGGAAATGTCCTAGTTCGCATGTTCGTCTCCAAAGAACTCTTCTTCGAACTCCTGTTCTTCCATGCCTGGCCAATTAAATAACCAGTGGCAAGCCAATGAGTACTTTGAATGTACTCGCAAGCAACCCATGTTTTGGTTCAAGATACAACAATGCATGATATAGGTAAATTTTGCAGAAAGCTAGTTTTTGTTGTGCTATGACATGTTCAACAATTGGCAAATCATTCATCATACAATTTCAAGTAACCATAGGGTCTGGTTACATATATCAACATAAATGGAGTGGGCATCAACCCGACTCAATCATGTCAAGTCCTTTGACTTGACCCAAGTAGTTCTCCCCACTTGTCCAAACACACACACTGGTTTATAAACATGTGGACGTAGCCCAAGAGAGGTTACCCAACTGTCCTTGACAGTGGACACGGCTATTCGAATAGTTTTACACTCTGCAGAGGTTGCACACTTTACCCACAAGATCCGGGGAACTGTCGTGTCATCCACGACCCGCGGTACCTCAAGTACCCGGGGTAAGCACCCGATCACTATCTTTCCCTAGACGACACTAACATAGAGTCCACTTGATTGGTAGTAACCCCCGTGCCCAACATTTCACATCTTAAAATTGTGGAGCCTCGCTCTCATACTCATCACATACCACAAGCACGGGGTAACAACGGTGTGTCCGGTACCCTGTAAAAACAGTCATGGCCGCCCTACCTGGCACGAACCCGTCCCGAGAGAGCGCAACAACAACTCTCTCTTCACTAGGAATGCGGGCTCCAAGCTAGTATCGGCATTGGTAATCAATAATGCCCTTTCCCATATAAGGGTAGAGTGGTTGCGCATGTAAGGTTGGAATAACGGTCGCAACTTAAACCAATCCGTTTTGAAAACAACTCACACACTTGCCTCGGTACACCACTTCGTCATCAACTGGCTACCCAACTCATCATCTCTCCCCCGGGCATAAGTGGCACCCGATGGGGTTTTCGAAAAGTCTTTTTGGAAATACTTTGTCTCCATCACCATGCATATTCCCGCCCCTTTTTGTTTAGCAACTACTTTAGCATCCTATCTACTCCCACCAGCACAACCCTCTTAAGGAGGTAGGGTCATGCACAATGCAAGTATCAACAAGGAAGTAACGAAGGCAAACCATCAAAGTGGTTCCACCTCATCATGATTCTGTTGCAACAACAACATGGTGCTATATGTCATGCATAAAAAAGGGTTTCATAGACATGGTCAAAGGGCTGCTTGCCTGGCTCAGCAAAGTCTTCTGGGTCTTCAAAGTCTTCTGGTCCAACTCCTTCGTCAGCAACGCAATCTATCGTCGCAAAATAATAACGAGAAAAATAAGGCAATAATAAAACAGAAAAACCAAAGTGCTCAGAAAAATGTCAACTCATTTTTGTTAAATACTAGGGTTAAAACTAAGAAGGGGAAAATTCTTATTTTTGGATTTGGAGCTACAGGGACAGAGCAATGGATTTTTAAACAAGGATTTAATTGCTCATATTTGAATTTGAATTTGAACAGTACGGAAAAGTTGGTTGGGCATGTATGAAAACTACACCATTAAATAGGTGGGATTTTTACAAGATTTTAGGAACTGGAATTATTGCATTTGGATGAATATTTAATCCTGTGGAATTTTTGCAAGTCTAACAGAAAAGAAAAAGGAAAAGGAGCATTGTGCAACTAGGCCCGAACAGCCGCAGCGCAGCAGGCCCAATCCGAGAGGCGGCCCAGTGCACAGGTTCACGCGCGCGCGCCAGGTTTAAACCTGACGGGCGGGGCCCATGCGTCAGCAAGAGAAAGAGAGACGATGGAGGGGAGAGGCCGACAGGCGGGGCCCGTCTGTCATCCCTAACCCCGAGTCCAGACGGCCGGCGAGCTCACCGGCGACGATGCAGGGCACGGCGAGGTCGGGCGAGGGCACGGCTGGGCTCAGCGTCGTGTTGCCGTTCGGGTGGAGGTGGACTTGGTCACCGGAGCAGCCTGGTTCGCCGGCGACGAGGTCACGCGGCGGAGGTGCTTCGGGCGTCGGTGGTTCCGGCCGTTCCCGGCTGCAAAAAGAGTGGGGGAAGAGAGGGGAAGGGTCAGTGGTGCCGCGCGGTTACAGATCGAGAGAGAACGGGGGCGGAGGAGGCATGTACCGCACGAACGCCGATGAGCCGAGGCGGCGGAGCTCGAGCTCGATCTCGAGCTCGAGCGGCTCTGGAGACAAATGGGTGGTGCGGGAGGTGGATTAGGAGTGTGGAGGAGCGACAGTGAGTGAGAGAGAGGCTCAGGGTCGCCTTATATAGGTTGGCCGAGGTCCATCGTAGGCGCGGCCTACGGGTGTCCGCGGGATCGGCTCGGGTGGCCGTTAGAGAGGGAATGGAGGGCTCGGGGGTGTTCGTGGGAGTGGTCTAGGGTGCCAGGGAGAGAGCGAAGGAGCGGGACGAGCTGCGGGCGGGCCACAGGAGCGGCGCAAGCATTGGCCGAGCGGGGCGGCGTTCTGGCGCGAGCTGCAGGAGAGAGAGGAGGGCGCGGGAGCAAGTGGGCGGCCTGCTGGCGTGGAGCGGACGTCGAGGGGCATCGACTGGCGTGTGGGGGAGGCTCGAGGTGGCCGGGAGAAGCGGCGTCAACGGTCGGGTGCCCTGCCAGGCGCTCCAGAGCGCGAGGCATCCGCGGCTTTCCCGCATCCGCGCGCGTCCACTTGTGTCTGGCAGCTGAAGGGGGCATGGGAAAAAGCTGGGGAGAGCCTTGGATGCTCTTTAAGGCTGAGAGGAGAGAAGGAGGCTGAGAGAGAGGGAGGAATCCACTGTCCAGAGAAGAAAAATGGGGTTCTCCCCCCTTCATCATTGCTTCCTCGGGCAGCAAAGCACACAGGTGCTAGAGGGGGACTAGGAGGGGTCGTGGCAGAAAGTTGAGCCTACGGAGATTAGTGGAAGAGGTTAAAAATGGCATTTTGGAAAAGTGTCAGAAGGTGTTTGATATTGGTTTGGGCAAGTAGATGATTTCCATTTGCCATGAGACTCCACAGGGTGAAATGACACATATAATTAGGGCCTTCCACCAATTTGGAGCTTATTTGGGCAAAGTTGCCAATGCAACTTTTGTAAACCCTAGAAATTAGCAGAAATGAACTTGTGTAGATCTAGTTGAGCAAATCACTTCTCCTTGATGCACCACTTAGTGTAGTGGCCTCATTTGGTCATGTGAACATGCTCACAAAAGTTGGGGTTAAGGAGAGAAAGTTGGTAGTACAAAGTTGTTCATATTTGATTCTGGTCAGAGAGGGTTTTGGGGCATTTTGGTGAACCAAAATGACCTTGATTGATATACGGCTTTGCAAGGTGATCACAAAATGCATTTGTGACTTGCTGGATATTCCTTGGATTTTTTATGAAAATATTTCCTCTAGAAATATTTCAAATCCTTGAAATGGGCAGAAATGGTTTTGGGAGGTTTTGTCCAATATTTTGGACATGACCATGTGTTGAAACTCTTATATATGGAAAATATATGTCCACTGAGTTTCCCTGATTTTTGTCAAATATTTTTGAAACAATAAAATAATTTTTCCCTATTAAAGACCATTTCTGGCCTTAAGAAAAAGCTTTTAAATAAAATAGGAAAATAAATTTTAAAATTATATTCATGTGGTTTATGGGAATCCTATATCTAATAGGTTTCAGATATACTCTTTGAAATATTTTTCATACCCCAAATTAAGTACTTGTAGTGCAAACCTCAATTCAGGGGTTTTTGGAAAACTAATTTTTGAAAATACTATTTGGCCAATTTATTTTTGTAAGAAAATACTATATTGCACTATACACATGGCATGATCATTGGGCAGAAGTTTGGGGCAAGGAGATGAAGTACAGAAGGTGGAGTAGTTGACTTTAAAGAGCACTTGAAAAACCACACAGAGAAAACCAACTCCAAAATAAAAGCCAAATAATGCAAAAGTTTTTGTTGGTTCAAATTTTCATGCTTTATTAATGCAAAAGACATGTTACAAAATGCAGGGTGTGACAGACCTACCCCCCTTACAAGAATCTCGTCCCCGAGATTCCTAACTAGGCTTTAAAGAGATACGGAAACTCGGATCTAAGGTAGTCTTCACGTTCCCAGGTTGCTTCTGCTTCAGTGTGGTTGCTCCACTGGACCTTGAAGTACCTGATGGTGCGGCTTCGAGTGCGTCGCTTAGCCTCATCCAAAATGCAGATGGGCCTCTCACGGTAAGTCAAATCAGGCTGAAGGTCAATGGCTTGGTGATCGACGTCCTTGTAAAGATCAGGCTTGTCTGGAACTTGGAGACACTTCCGGAGTTGTGACACGTGGAATACGTTGTGCAGATCGGATAGTTCAGGTGGCAGTTCCAACTGGTAAGCCACTTCTCCTCGCTGTTCGGTGATCTTGAAGGGGCTGATGTATCTTGGTGCGAGCTTTCCTTTGACATGGAAGCGCTGGGTTCCCTTGAGAGGCGTGACCCGGAGATAGACATGGTCTCCAACTTGGAAGGTCATGTCTCGTCGACGTGAGGCAGCGTAGCTCTTCTGTCTTGACTTGGCAGTCTTCAAATGCTCTCTAACAAGTTGGACTTGCTCTTCTACTTCACGGAGGATATCGGGTCCAAAGACTAGTCCTTCTCCAGTCTCGGACCAATTGAGGGGAGTGTGGCACTTCCGTCCATATAGCACCTCAAACGGTGCCATCTGAAGACTGGACTGGTAGCTGTTGTTGTAGGAAAACTCGGCGAAGGGTAGGCAATCTTCCCACTTAGCTCCATATGCTAAGACACAGGCTCGGAGCATGTCTTCGAGTATCTGATTCACTCGTTCCATCTGACCTCCGGTCTGTGGATGGAAAGCAGTGCTGAAGGACAACTTGGTCCCCATGGCCTCTTGGAACTTCTTCCAGAACCTTGAGGTAAATTGGGTTCCTCTATCTGACACAATCTCCTTGGGAACACCATGAAGGCTTACGATTCGGTTGATGTAGAGACTGGCTAACTGGTCCCCCTTGTAGGTCGTCTTGACAGGAATGAAGTGGGCCACCTTGGTCAAATGGTCAACAATGACCCATATGGAGTCATGTCCCTTGCTTGACTTGGGTAATCTGGTGATGAAGTCCATCCCGACTTTGTCCCACTTCCATTCAGGCACCTTGAGAGGTTGTAACAATCCAGCGGGTCGCTGATGTTCATCTTTGACTCTCTGGCATGCGTCAGACTCAGCGACGAAAGTGGCTATCTCTCTCTTCATGCCATGCCACCAGAATCTCTCCTTCAGGTCTTGATACATCTTGGTTCCTCCGGGGTGGATGGAATATGGGGTTTCATGAGCTTCTTGCAAGATCAAATTCTTGAGCTCAACCTTGTTGGGTACGCAAATGCGATTCCCAAACCACACAATTCCTTGCTCATCTTCTGAAAAACCTGGGGCCTTGCCTTGCTTCATCTTCTTCTTGATGCCTTCGATGCTTACGTGTCCTTTCTGTGTTTCCTTAATATCATCCATCAAAGTAGGCCTGACTTCGAGGTTGGCCAAGAATCCTGGTACAACCAGTTCCAACTCGAAGCTTTCTAGTTATTCATACAAGGCGGGTAGCCTTTTCCTAATCATAGCGTTCAAGGAACAAGCCTTTCTGCTTAAGGCATCTGCTACCACATTAGCCTTCCCAGGGTGGTATTGAACACTGAGGTCATAATCCTTAATCAACTCTAACCATCTTCTCTGCCTCATGTTCAATTCTTTCTGAGTGAAGATATACTTCAGACTTTTGTGATCCGTGTATATCCACTACAAAAAAATACACTTCCGTGATGATACGTGTTTGTCACAGTAGGTCACGTTTTTGTCATGCATGTACATCCATGACAAATTTATGACAGAATCAAGATAGTCATACCTATGTTGTCGTAGAAGTGTTCCATGACATTACCAAAATTATCATCACGGAAGTGTCCACTTCCATGACGATAAATCACGCGTCACAGAAGTGCTTTCGTCAAGGGTGACCGACACGTGGCATCCATCGTAACGGAACGCCGTTAAGCTATCGGGTCGGGTTTTGGATCCAATAACTGTTGGAGATATGCCCTAGAGGCAATAATAAAATGGTTATTATTATATTTCCTTGTTCATGATAATTGTCTATTGTTCATGCTATAATTGTGTTATTCGGAAATCGTAATACATGTGTGAACACATAGACCACAACATGTCCCTAGTAAGCCTCTAGTTGACTAGCTCGTTGATCAACAGATAGTCATGGTTTCCTGACTATGGACATTGGATGTCATTGATAACAGGATCACATCATTAGGAGAATGATGTGATGGACAAGACCCAATCCTAAGCATAGCACAAAAGATCGTGTAGTTCGTTTGCTAGAGCTTTTCCAATGTCAAGTATCATTTCCTTAGACCATGAGATCGTGCAACTCCCGGATACCGTAGGAGTGCTTTGGGTGTACCAAACGTCACAATGTAACTGGGTGACTATAAAGGTGCACTACGGGTATCTCCGAAAGTGTCTGTTGGGTTGGCACGGATCGAGACTGGGATTTGTCACTCCGTATGACGGAGAGGTATCTCTGGGCCCACTCGGTAATGCATCATCATGATGAGCTCAATGTGACTAAGGATTTAGCCACGGGATCATGCATTACGGTACGAGTAAAGTGACTTGCCGGTAACGAGATTGAACAAGGTATTGGGATACCGACGATCGAATCTCGGGCAAGTAACGTACCGATTGACAAAGGGAATTGTATACGGGATTGATTGAATCCTCGACATCGTGGTTCATCCGATGAGATCATCGTGGAACATGTAGGAGCCAACATGGGTATCCAGATCCCGCTGTTGGTTATTGACCGGAGAGGCGTCTCGGTCATGTCTGCATGTCTCCCGAACCCGTAGGGTCTACACACTTAAGGTTCGGTAACGCTAGGGTTGTAGAGATATTAGTATGCGGAAACCCGAAAGTTGTTCAGAGCCCCGGATGAGGTCCCGGACGTCACGAGGAGTTCCGGAATGGTCCGGAGGTAAAGAATTATATATAGGAAGTCCAGTTTCGGCCACCGGGAAAGTTTCCGGGGTTATCGGTATTGTACCGGGACAACCGGAAGGGTCCCGGGGGTCCACCGGGTGGGGCCACCTGTCCCGGAGGGCCCCATGGGCTGAAGTGGGAGGGGAACCAGCCCCTAGTGGGCTGGGGCACCCCCCTTGGGCCTCCCCCTGCGCCTAGGGTTGGAAACCCTAGGGGTGGGGGCGCCCCACTTGGCTTGGGGGGCAAGCCACCCCCCTTGGCCGCCGCCCCCCCTCAGATGGGATCTCCAAGGGGCCGGCGCCCCCCAGGACCCCTATATATGGTGGGGGGAGGGAGGGCAGCGGGACACTAGCCCCTGGCGCCTCCCTCTCCCTCCTGTGACACCTCTCCCTCCCGCTTGCGCTTGGCGAAGCCCTGCCGGGATCCCCGCTACTTCCACCTCCACGCCGTCGTGCTGCTGGATCTCCATCAACCTCTCCTTCCCCCTTAATGGATCAAGAAGGAGGAGACGTCGCTGCTCCGTACGTGTGTTGAACGCGGAGGTGTCGTCCGTTCGGCGCTCGGTCATCGGTGATTTGGATCACGACGAGTACGACTCCATCAACCCCGTTCACTTGAATGCTTCCGCTCGCGATCTCCAAGGGTATGTAGATGCACTCCTTCCTTCTCGTTGCTAGTAAACTCCATAGATGGATCTTGGTGATGCGTAGAAAATTTTAAAATTCTGCAATGATCCCCAACAGTGGCATCATGAGCCAGGCCTATGCGTAGTTACTATGCATGAGTAGAACACAAAGCAGTTGTGGGCGTAGATGTTGTCAATTTTTCTTGCCACTACTAGTCTTATCTTGTTTCGGCGGCATTGTGGGATGAAGCGGCCCGGACCGACCTTACACGTACGCTTACGTGAGACAGGTTCCACCGACTGACATGCACTAGTTGCATAAGGTGCCTAGCGGGCGTCTGTCTCTCCCACTTTAGTCGGAACGGATTCGATGAAAAGGTTCCTTATGAAGGGTAAATAGAAATTGGCATATCACGTTGTGGTTTTACGTAGGTAAGAAACGTTCTTGCTAGAAACCTATAGAAGCCATGTAAAAACTTGCAACAACAATTAGAGGACGTCTAACTTGTTTTTGCAGCATGTGCCTTGTGATGTGATATGGCCAAAAGGATGTGATGAATGAGATATATGTGATGTATGAGATTGATCATGTTCTTGTAATAGGAATCACGACTTGCATGTCGATGAGTATGACAACCGGCAGGAGCCATAGGAGTTGTCTTTATTTTTTGTATGACATGCGTGTCATTGAATAACGCCATGTAAATTACTTTACTCTATTGCTAAACACGTTAGCCATAGAAGTAGAAGTAATCGTTGGCGTGACAACTTCATGAAGACACGATGATGGAGATCATGATGATGGAGATCATGGTGTCATGCCGGTGACGAAGATGATCATGGCGCCCCGAAGATGGAGATCAAAGGAGGAAAATGATATTGGCCATATCATGTCACTATTTGATTGCATGTGATGTTTATCATGTTTTACATCTTATTTGCTTAGAACGACGGTAGTAAGTAAGATGATCCCTTATAATAATTTCAAGAAAGTATTCCCCCTAACTGTGCACCGTTGCGAAGGTTCGTTGTTTCGAAGCACCACGTGATGATCGGGTGTGATAGATTCTAACGTTCGCATACAACGGGTGTTGACGAGCCTAGCATGTACAGACATGGCCTCGGAACACACGCAATACACTTAGGTTGACTTGACGATCCTAGCATGTACAGACATGGCCTCGGAACACGGAATACCGAAAGGTCGAGCATGAGTCGTATAGAAGATACGATCAACATGGAGATGTTCACCGATCTTGACTAGACCGTCTCACGTGATGATCGGACACGGCCTAGTTGACTCGGATCATGTTTCACTTAGATGACTAGAGGGATGTCTATCTGAGTGGGATTTCATTGAATAATTTGATTAGATGAACTTAATTATCATGAACTTAGTCTAAAATCTTTACAATATGTCTTGTAGATCAAATGGCCCACGTTGCCCTCAACTTCAACGCGTTCCTAGAGAAAACCAAGCTGAAAGATGATGGCAGCAACTATACGGACTGGGTCCGGAACCTGAGGATCATCCTCATAGCTGCCAAGAAAGATTATGTCCTAGAGCACCGCTAGGTGAAGCACCCATCCCAGAGAACCAAGACGTTATGAACGCTTGGCAATCACGTGCTGATGATTACTCCCTCGTTCAGTGCGGCATGCTTTACAGCTTAGAACCGGGGCTCCAAAAGCGTTTTGAGAAACATGGAGCATATGAGATGTTCGAAGAGCTGAAAATGGTTTTCCAAGCTCATGCCCGGGTCGAGAGATATGAAGTCTCCGACAAGTTCTTCAGTTGTAAAATGGAGGAAAATAGTTCTGTCAGTGAGCACATACTCAAAATGTCTGGGTTACACAACCGCTTGTCTCAGCTGGGAGTTAATCTTCCGGATGACGCGGTCATTGACAGAATCCTTTAGTCGCTTCCACCAAGCTACAAGAGCTTTGTGATGAACTTCAATATGCAGGGGATGGAAAAGACCATTCCTGAGGTATATTCAATGCTGAAATCAGCGGAGGTGGAGATCAAAAAGGAACATCAAGTGTTGATGGTGAATAAAACCACTAAGTTCAAGAAAGGCAAGGGTAAGAAGAACTTCAAGAAGGACGACAAGGGAGTTGCCACGCCCGGTAAGCCAGTTGCTGGGAAGAAGTCAAAGAATGGACCCAAGCCTGAGACTGAGTGCTTTTATTGCAAGGGAAGTGGTCACTGGAAGCGGAACTGCCCCAAATACTTAGCGGACAAGAAGGCCGGCAACACCAAAGGTATATGTGATATACATGTAATTGATGTGTACCTTACCAGTACTTGTAGTAGCTCCTGGGTATTTGATACCGGTGCGGTTGCTCATATTTGTAACTCAAAACAGGAGCTGCGGAATAAGCGGAGACTGGCGAAGGACGAGGTGACGATGCGCGTCGGGAAGGGTTCCAAGGTCGATGTGATCGCCGTCGGCACGCTACCTCTGCATTTACCTACGGGTAGTTTTAAACCTCAATAATCGTTATTTAGTGCCAGCTTTGAGCATGAACATTGTATCTGGATCTCATTTAATGCGAGATGGCTACTCATTTAAATCCGAGAATAATGGTTGTTCTATTTATATGAGAGATATGTTTTATGGTCATGCCCCGCTGGTCAATGGTTTATTCTTAATGAATCTCGAACGTGATGTTACACATATTCATAGTGTGAATACCAAAAGATGTAAAGTTGATAACGATAGTCCCACATACTTGTGGCACTGCCGCCTTGGTCACATTGGTGTCAAGCGCATGAAGAAGCTCCATGCAGATGGACTTTTGGAGTCTCTTGATTACGAATCATTTGACACGTGCGAACCATGCCTCATGGGTAAGATGACCAAGACTTCGTTCTCCGGAACGATGGATCGAGCAACCAACTTATTGGAAATCATACATACTGATGTGTGCGGTCCAATGAGTGTTGAGGCTCGCGGTGGCTATCGTTATGTTCTCACTCTCACTGATGACTTAAGTAGATATGGGTATGTCTACCTAATGAAACACAAGTCTGAAACCTTTGAAAAGTTCAAGGAATTTCAGAGTGAGGTTGAGAATCAACGTGACAGGAAAATAAAGTTCCTACGATCAGATCGTGGAGGGGAATATTTAAGTCACGAATTTGGCACACACTTAAGGAAATGTGGAATAGTTTCACAACTCACGCCGCCTGGAACACCTCAGCTAAATGGTGTGTCCGAACGTCGTAATTGCACTCTATTGGATATGGTGCGATCTATGATGTCTCTTACCGATCTACCGCTCTCATTTGGGGCTATGCTTTAGAGACTGCCGCATTCACTTTAAATAGGGCTCCGTCGAAATCCGTTGAGACGACACCGTATGAATTATGGTTTGGGAAGAAACCTAAGCTGTCGTTTCTAAAAGTTTGGGGATGCGATGCTTATGTCAAGAAACTTCAACCTGAAAAGCTCGAACCCAAGTCGGAAAAATGCGTCTTCATAGGATACCCTAAGGAAACCATTGGGTATACCTTCTACCTCGGATCCGAAGGCAAGATCTTTGTTGCCAAGAACGGGTCCTTTCTGGAGAAAGAGTTTCTCTCGAAAGAAGTGAGTGGGAGGAAAGTGGAACTTTATGAGGTGATAGTCACCCCTTCCGAACCGGAAAGTAGCGCAACGCGGGAAGATGTTCCTGTGGTGCCTACACTAACTGGGGAGTAAGTTAATGATGATGATCATGAAGCTTCGGATCAAGTTACTGCTGAACTTCGTAGGTCCACAAGGACACATTCCGCACCAGAGTGGTATGGCAACCCTGTCCTGGAAATCATGTTGTTAGACAATGGTGAACCTTCGAACTATGAAGAAGCGATGGCGGGCCCGGATTCCAACAAATGGCTTGAAGCCATGCAATCCGAGATAGGATCCATGTATGAAAACAAAGTGTGGACTTTGACAGACTTGCCCGATGATCGGCGAGCGATAGAAAACAAATGGATCTTTAAGAAGAAGACGGACGCGGATGGTAATGTTACCATCTATAAAGCTCGACTTGTCGCTAAGGGTTATCGACAAGTTCATGGGGTTGACTACGATGAGACTTTCGCACCCGTAGCGAAGCTAAAGTCTGTCCGAATCATGTTAGCAATTGCCGCATACTATGATTATGAGATATGGCAGATGGACGTCAAAACGGCATTCCTTAACGGCTTTCTTAAGGAAGAATTGTATATGATGCAGCCGGAAGGTTTTGTCGATCCTAAGAATGCTAACAAGGTATGCAAGCTCCAGCGCTCCATCTATGGGCTGGTGCAAGCATCTCGGAGTTGGAACATTCGATTTGATGAGATGATCAAAGCGTTTGGGTTTACACAGACTTATGGAGAAGCTTGTGTTTACAAGAAAGTGAGTGGGAGCTCTGTAGCATTTCTCGTATTATATGTGGATGACATACTATTGATGGGAAATGATATAGAATTCTTGGAAAGTATAAAGGCCTACTTGAATAAGTGTTTTTCAATGAAGGACCTTGGAGAAGTTGCTTATATATTAGGCATCAAGATCTATAGAGATAGATCAAGACGCCTCATTGGTCTTTCACAGAGTACGTGCCTTGACAAGATATTGAAGAAGTTCAATATGGATCAGTCCAAGAAGGGGTTCTTGCCTGTATTGCAAGGTGTGCAATTGAGCACGGTTCAATGCCCGACCACGGCAGAAGATAGAGAAAAGATGAGTGTCATCCCCTATGCCTCGGCCATAGGGTCTATTATGTATGCCATGCTGTGTACCAGACCTGATGTAAACCTTGCCGTAAGTTTGGTAGGAAGGTACCAAAGTAATCCCGACATTGAACATTGGACAGCGGTCAAGAATATCCTGAAGTACCTGAAAAGGACTAAGGATATGTTTCTCGTATATGGAGGTGACGAAGAGCTCGTCGTAAAGGGTTACGTCGACGCTAGCTTCGACACAGATCTGGATGACTCGAAGTCACAAACCGAATACGTGTATATTTTGAATGGAGGGGCAGTAAGCTGGTGCAGTTGAAAGCAAAGCGTCGTGGCGGGATCTACATGTGAAGCGGAGTACATGGCGGCCTCATAGGCAGCGCAAGAAGCAATATGGATGAAGGAGTTCATTACTGACCTAGGGGTGATTCCCAATGCGTCGGGCCCGATGACTCTCTTCTGTGACAACACTGGAGCTATTGCCCTTGCCAAGGAGCCCAGGTTTCACAGGAAGACCAGGCATATCAAGCGTTGCTTCAACTCCATTCTTGAAAGTGTTCAGAATGGAGACATAGATATTTGTAAAGTACATACGGACCTGAATGTAGCAGATCCGTTGACTAAACCTCTCCCTAGAGCAAAACATGATCAACACCAGAACTCTATGGGTGTTCGATTCATCACAATGTAACTAGATTATTGACTCTAGTGCAAGTGGGAGACTGTTGGAAATATGCCCTAGAGGCAATAATAAAATGGTTATTATTATATTTCCTTGTTCATGATAATTGTCTATTGTTCATGCTATAATTGTGTTATTCGGAAATCGTAATACATGTGTGAACACATAGACCACAACATGTCCCTAGTAAGCCTCTAGTTGACTAGCTCGTTGATCAACAGATAGTCATGGTTTCCTGACTATGGACATTGGATGTCATTGATAACGGGATCACATCATTAGGAGAATGATGTGATGGATAAGACCCAATCCTAAGCATAGCACAAAAGATCGTGTAGTTCGTTTGCTAGAGCTTTTCCAATGTCAAGTATCATTTCCTTAGACCATGAGATCGTGCAACTCCCGGATACCGTAGGAGTGCTTTGGGTATACCAAACGTCACAACGTAACTGGGTGACTATAAAGGTGCACTACGGGTATCTCCGAAAGTGTCTGTTGGGTTGGCGCGGATCAAGACTGGGATTTGTCACTCCGTATGACGGAGAGGTATCTCTGGGCCCACTCGGTAATGCATCATCATGATGAGCTCAATGTGACTAAGGAGTTAGCCACGGGATCATGCATTACGGTACGAGTAAAGTGACTTGCCGGTAACGAGATTGAACAAGGTATTGGGATACCGACGATCGAATCTCGGGCAAGTAACGTACCGATTGACAAAGGGAATTGTATACGGGATTGATTGAATCCTCGACATCGTGGTTCATCCAATGAGATCATCGTGGAACATGTAGGAGCCAACATGGGTATCCAGATCCTGCTGTTGGTTATT
Source organism: Triticum aestivum (assembly GCF_018294505.1). Classification (NCBI taxonomy): domain Eukaryota; kingdom Viridiplantae; phylum Streptophyta; class Magnoliopsida; order Poales; family Poaceae; genus Triticum; species Triticum aestivum. Next base: position 526,302,019 of record NC_057802.1, read on the forward strand.
GACCGGAGAGGCATCTCGGTCATGTCTGCATGTCTCCCGAACCCGTAGGGTCTACACACTTAAGGTTCGGTGACGCTAGGGTTGTAGAGATATTAGTATGCGGAAACCCGAAAGTTGTTCGGAGTCCCGGATGAGATCCCGGACGTCACGAGGAGTTCCGGAATGGTCCAGAGGTAAAGAATTATATATAGGAAGTCCAGTTTCGGCCACCGGGAAAGTTTCGGGGGTTATCGGTATTGTACCGGGACCACCGAAAGGGTCCCGGGGGTCCACCGGGTGGGGCCACCTGTCCCGGAGGGCCCCATGGGCTGAAGTGGGAGGGGAACCAGCCCCTAGTGGGCTGGGGCGCCCCCCTTGGGCCTCCCCCTGCGCCTAGGGTTGGAAACCCTAGGGGTAGGGGCGCCCCACTTGGCTTGGGGG
>NC_057802.1:526302719-526400699 GCF_018294505.1 Triticum aestivum
CCCTCTCCCTCCCGTGACACCTCTCCCTCCCGCTTGCGCATGGCGAAGCCCTACCGGGATCCCCGCTACTTCCACCACCACGCCGTCGTGCTGCTGGATCTCCATCAACCTCTCCTTCCCCCTTGCTGGATCAAGAAGGAGGAGACGTCGCTGCTCCGTACGTGTGTTGAACACGGAGGTGCCGTCCGTTCGGCGCTCGGTCATCGGTGATTTGGATCACGACGAGTATGACTCCATCAACCCCGTTCAATTGAACGCTTCCGCTCGCGATCTACAAGGGTATGTAGATGCACTCCTTCCTTCTCGTTGCTAGTAAACTCCATAGATGGATCTTGGTGATGCGTTGAAAATTTTAAAATTCTGCAACGATCCCCAACAATAACCCGTTAACAGCCCCGACCAATGGGGATTTTCCACGTGTAAAATCATCATTGGCTGGAGGAAACACGTGTCGGCTCACCGTTGGGACAGATGTCATCCGCTCATTGGACCGAAGGCGCCTATGATACGGCAACACGTGGCACGGCCCAACAGAGGCCCATTCCTGTGAAAAGGCCGGCCCGTTTGACTTGGTCAAAAGGTGGCGGGCCGGCCCAAGGAAAGCCTGTTAACGGCCTGTTCGCATATAGCCCATTTACAGCCCGCTAACCAGGGTCCGTTACGCCCTATCCGAATTAGGCCCAGTAGCGTCATCTGGGCCGTCCAATATGATTTAGCCTGTTTTAACTTCCAGCCCATGTGTGGCCCATGACTTCTTTCGGCCCATATGAGGACCTTTGTAACTCTCTGCCCATTAACGGCCCGTGGTGAAACTGGCCCGTAATGAACAGTGTATCACTTTATACCCATTAACGGACCGTTATTCCATTGGGCCGTTTCCAGCCCAAGTTATCTTTCGGCCTTCTCAGGGCCCATTGATTCTTGGGCTCATTTGCAGCATTCGGTTACATACGGCCCGTTACTGTCATTTTCTGCTTGTGGGCCAAATTCAGCCCGTCGTTATAGTCGGCCCGTTTGCGGACCGTTAATACGTTGGGCCGTTTTCATGTCAAAAACCGTTGGGCTGTTTTCATAGAGTTATCAAATACGGCCCGTTATGGTCCACGAATAGTACGGCCCATGATTGGCGAAATGATGATACGCCCCGTAGAAGGCCCATGGATCCTACGGCCCGTATGAGGCCCATGGATAGTACGGCCTGTAGAAGGCCCATGGATCGTATGGCCCGTAGAAGGCCCATGGATCGTATGGCCCGTAGAAGGCCCATGGACCCTACGGCCCGTAGAAGGCCCATGGACCCTAAGGCCCGTATAGAAGGCCGATGGATCCTACGGCCGTACGAAGGCCCATGGATCATACGGCCTGCAGGAGGCCCATGGTTACAACAGTCCGTGTGTTGCCACGTTTATTTTGGCCTAGTTACCAAAAATAGGCTATTGTGGCCACTAAAAAAACAGAAAAAGAACTGCAGTGACTACAAGCAAACAACTAAACAAGACAATAAGGAAATAAATAAGCAAGCAATTAACGCTAGCCTATTACCGCTATTACACATATTACATCCACTGGGCATCAAAGTTCGCCACCAGTGCAAATAGGGAACAAAGCAGCACATTACATACACTGGCCGTCAAAATTGGCCACCAGTGCAAATAAACGCGGCAGCAAAACAAGAGCATAACTGAAACAACTTCAGAAGAGCTCAAGAAACGTTATCCTGGGTATCCACCATGCTGGCAATAAGCTTAGCAAGCTGATTAGCTTTGTCCTGTTTGGCGCTAAAATCCTCCAACGCTTGCTGTTGCACCAGAAAGTATGCATCTGAATGCTCCAGGGACTTCCGCAGTCCTTCCTCTTCTTGTCGCAGCACAGCTGATCGATGTCTTTCAGCTTGTAGTTGAGACTCAAGAAACCGAACTGATTCAGACAGTGAGTTTGAATAGCTTGTGCAAGCGGTAGTGGCCAGTAACTCAAACACTAAACCAAGACAGGACTTTGGGATTGTCTCGCTGTCTTCAAGATAGTCTTCCTTAGCTGTTTTATCAGCTTTGTTGGAGACCAACAAGGATGTGTCACTATCCTGAACCTTATCTGCATTACTTCCTTTACCATTGCTTAATAAGGCACTCTTCCCCAATATTCTGTCAGCATTCTAAAAGAAGAAACAAGTGGACACATAACAAGTTTAGCATGTACTAGTATATGAAACTCATTTCGGTGAACCAGTTCATTAGTAAGGTGGACAGGATTAAACTACCAAGTCTTCTATTGCCAAGTACTAGTACATAATAAAAGCATCAAACAAACATATATCTATGTCCTATGGTCACTGCATTATCTTGCCAAATCAAAATAGAGACACGGTTCAAATCATCTCAGTTCAAGACAAAGCAGCAGTGAAAGAATACAAAGCGTGGGAAACTACACGGCACAACAAGATTTCAGATGGGTCTACATGTACAACAACACTATTGGCTCTGTTGTGATGCTAGTAATGTGCATGATATGAAAGTCAACTGTATACACAATTGAAATTGAAATCAACAGAGCTATTGATAAGAGCAAACCTATTAAAGAAACATGCGTGAACATACCTGATGTGCCATTGGATTTTCGATTGGATCCTTCAATTTAAAAATAAGTTTGTATGAGTAAATACAGTGATACAAGAGCAAAGCAATCATAGTTAAAAAAGGCGCGCTTAAGCGCGCCTAGGCTCTAGGCGTTGGCAAAACGCATTGCGCATAACTACGCATAATCTATGCATAACTGCGCATAAGCATGCACTTTGGTCAGTAAAGTGCAAGGCGGTGGCAAAACGCACAATTAACGCCTAGCGCTTTTTTGAACTATGAGAGCAATGGAATCTTAAATTAGAACAGTTGTTCTTCAGGTTTAGGCACTTGTTTTACATGAACAGAGTACAGTAAGACGCAAGAATATAATACTTAAAAATAGAAAATGAGCTCATAGACCTTACCACATTCTTGGTTCGGGACCAGTACAGAACAAGGCGTTCCCAGTCATCGTCCAGTAAATGTGTCTCAGGAGAACGTAAGGGAATTTGATGGGTTTCTTTGCCGGTGAAGTACGTTTTCTTCAGGTAATTCCGATACTGCCACCAAGCATCTTGAAGATAGCAGAGGTATTAGCACAGGTTACCTCATCCTGAGTTTCCAAATCGGTCCTTCTCTATAGAAAAAAATGGGAAAATTTGCTGTATTATAACCATCATGGAGGTAGGATGTATGGGATGAAGCAAAGTAATTGCCATGAATAACATTACTTACACATAACTCCTGGACAAACACCTGCAACTGGCATTTTCCTTCATCTTCAGTATAATATTTCCAAGATGGGAAGATACGCACATACGATTTAACAACATCAAATGCGATAGATGCTAAACTATGACTAGCTGGTTGTGCTTCCTCCACAGGAATAGGCATACTAACTGGTGGAGTTGGGGTTCGCCGTGATAGTACTGGCCCTTTGGGCACTGGAGCTGCCTTACTAACTGCTCTTGTTTGGGAGCTCTGTGGTGGAGATGGTGTTGTGTCAACAGGAACTGGGTTACTATCGGCTGGGGTTGGGGTTAGGTTGGGTGAAGTTGGTTCTCTGTCCATCGCAGTAGGGGTACAATCTGCGAGAGTTTGGGTTATGTGTGGTAAGGCTGGTTCTTGTGCATGTACAACCGGGGTGTTATCTCCACCAAGAGGTAGCACTGTTTTATTTGAAGACCGTGTTTTTAGTCCGCTAGATACTGGCATCACCCGCTCCAATTCAAATGGCTGATAAACAGGAAACATAGTTGAATGTACAGACATTGTATGAGAGACAAATGCAATAGATAGTGTGGAAAAAAGAGGGCATGAAATAGTTGACATGTATATTGTTTAACTAAAACGGATAGCATGACATAATTTCACATATATGATGTCTATCTAAACTAGATAGCATAGCATAACATAATTCAAAGATATGATGAACAACTAAACAGGATCGCATGACATAATTCACCTACATGTTATCTAAGTAATCAGGATCGCATCATTTAATTCACATATGTGATTTATATGCTAAACAGAGGGCATTCGATATGATGTCTGAACTAAGAACATGGTGTTGAATATTGTGTATATGATGTCTAAACTATGCAATGCAAGACACCATATGCATGATATGAGCAGTATAACCATGCCAAGTTAGAGCATACACCTCAGTGGGGGAATAGGACTGGTCATCTATCTCTGAATCCATCTCTGAGGAGCTATCGGGACCCAACAACAGATCTGCTTCGATAGGTAGCACTGTCTGCTCTGAAGGCCTTGTTTTCACTCCAGATTTTTCCATCTCCCACCCAAATGGATGATTCACAGGAAGAGTAGTTTAATGTACAAACATTGTCGACAAATGGAAATGTAATGAAGAAAAGGATGGGCAAGATATCATTCAAATATATGATGCCTGGTTAACCAGGATGGCATTGCACATTTCACATATATTATGGATGGCTAAAAGACATGAGACTGCATAATTCCCATATATGATATAGAAACTAAACAGGTGGCATTACAGAACATGTCTAAACTAAGCAGAGGACATATATGATGTCAAAAGTAGGCACTGCAAGGCAACATATGCATGATATGACTAACATCATCATGCCAAGGTAGAGCAAACACCTTGGGGGTAAATAGGAGTGGTCAGCGGCGTCTGAATCCACCTCAGAATAGATATCTTCCTCTGGATTACAATCTGGAGAGGGGTGGGGAGGGTTTGCCATTGAACCCACCATGGAGCGATGTCTGCATGACATTGTATTGCCGCGCAAAACTCTTCTCTTTTTCTCTACATGTTCAGCATGACTGTGTACAATATCTGACATGCATACGAAAAAAAATATGGTGAGATTATGTAAGGAGAGCATGCAGAAATTTAGAGTGATGGTAACAACCAGTGGATCGACATTTTTCCGTTGAACCAAAATAGCCCTAATGGATCGACGTGAATGTATAGTAATAAGTGATGCAACAAGTGTACAACCTCTTTGCCGTAGCCGTGTCGACCTCAGCATCATTGGGTTGGTCGCTGAAGCAGTTGAAGCAGAGGTGGTTGTCGGAGGTGTGGAGGAAGATCTGAGGAATCTGTAGACGGCGTCCAGGGCACTGCTCTGTTGTGATGGATCGTTCTGTCGTTGGAGCAGCTCCGGTGAGCCGTAAGACGTCAAGGCTGAAGCAGCACAAGACAGATATCGTCAATCTCAAGTGGGATTCTAATAGCATCTCCAATAGATGATGTAAAATGGATGTAAAATTAACATCACCAAAAACCACCTGACTACAACAGATGAGGTAAAAACTGTCGACTCTGAACTTAACTGTCGAAACTGAAATTTACTGTGGAATCTGAATGCTACTGTCGAAACTGAACGCAATGGTAGCAGAGAGGCACTTGACATGTAGTTTAGGGAGGGCCTGCAGTTCATCTTCAACCTGCACCCCCCTGAGCCGCCAGCCACCACCGGCCGAACCGCCGGCCCCAGCGCCGCCTCGCCGCCCCGAAACAACTCGCCACCGCCGCCCCGGCCAGCCCTCTAGGCCCCCCGCCCCCACCCTGAACCCTAAGATAGATAGTGGGGTACCTCTCCGGTGAGCCCCCGTCCCCGCTGCGGGTGGTTCTTCCTTAACTCCGGCGAGCCCCCCCAACCCCTGAAAATCGACTGACCCAAAAGTCGATTCAGTTGACTGAAGTGTTTCTTAATCGGAGCAGAGCAGCAGCAGCAGCTGGGCGAGCGAGTGATCGAGCGAGAGCCAGAGCAGCAGCAGCAGCGCGAGCGAGCGAGCGAGAGCCGGAGCAGCAGCAGCAGATCCGGCTGGTATGGACGTCGCCGCCGAAGGGGCCTCGCACTGGGGGAGAGCCGCCGTGGAGATGTCGCCCGTGGCGCCGGCTTCAAGGTAGCCGCTCCATAGGGGTGCGGGATGGAGCACCGTCGGCGCCAGGAGGTCGAGTTAAGGAGAAGGTGCGATGCGATGAGTGTACAACCTGTTTGGTGGCGCCGAGTAGGCCTCGGCTTTGTCCGAGGAGTCGGTGAGGATGTTGCGGTTCCGGTGGAGCAGGTTAAGGCAGCACTGTGGGGATGGAGCAGCCGCGATATACGAGGCGATCGTCGGAGCAGCTCCTTGGAGGTGGAGGATGGGGCGGCTGAACCGGCGGGACGGCGAGATGGACGACGGATCCTCATCCGGGGAGGTGGACGAGGGACGTCGAGCTGTTGCGGTGGACGACGTCGTCAGGGAAGAGGCTCCGGCTGGGCAGCGGTGACGTGGCGGACGAAGGAGGGTGGGGTTTCGCGGCTGGAGTGGAGAGGTTATGGCGGCCTGGGATTTTGAATGGCGAAAAGGGGGCGATGGGAGGGGGTGAAGCATGACTTAGGGACGCGCTTGTCCAAAATGTAGGGTGTGTTACAAAAGTACCTCCCACCGATTTGAACTAGCAGCCCTTTCGGCTCAGGGTTAGAAGGGGGATTTCGCGTGTCGGGATTTGGCAGCTGGAAGGAGATTTCGCGCGCGTTGTAATTTCGGGATAGCAAGGCGCGGGTTGTGAAGGCGCCAGTTTTGGGAGCACGATATCTGAATTTTCGGGATATAACAAGACGTGGGTTGAATTTTAGGGACAAGCCTAACGTGTAGTAATATTGTACTTGTACGTACCAAATCAATTCGCACTTCCCTCAACCAAAAAGAAAACAAAAAAATAAAACTATTCACACCACACAAACAGAGAGTCTTGCCCCGTTTTACTATACAAATGCTATTCAAAGCTACTCCCTCCTTCATCTATATAGGGCCTAATGCGTTTTTCGATGCTAACTTTGACCAAATATTAGAGCAATGATATATGACATACAACTTACACAAAGCACACCGTTAAATTCGTTTGTGAAAGGTTCTTTCAATGATATAATTTTCACATTGTGCATGTCATGTACTATTAATCTTGTCAATAGTCAAAGGCGGTCCTAAAAATCTCATTACGCCCTATATAGATGGAAGGAGGGAGTATGAGTCCATGTTATGTTCGATTAAATTTTTTCGCTTGCTGTATAATGCATGTAACCTACTCATACCAACATTTTAGTGCATTCCAAATGTCTATACTACCGCTGCAATTCGAACTAAATTTGAATTCGTTTCTCTATTTCGATAAGAATCTACAATCATGATTGTTGCCAACTTCAACCATCATAGTTTCCTTGCTATCCGCCAGATATAAATTGAACGGCCTATAATGCAGGATGGCAGGCACACCATCATCAACAACTCCGTTTTTTATAAGAGTAGAGATAAAATATATTAAATGTAGTATAACATGTTCATAACCACACCATGTGTATCACCGTTATATATATTCACACATGCGTCGGTTTGAAACACTATGATAAATTCTTCAAATATCCGAATTCGCTTTTTATAATGAAGTATATATGATCTCTATTCGTCTTTTACACCCACACAACCCTCTTATCTTTGTAGCTAGCGCTAACTTTCTCTTGTGCATGCACACGCCCGCATCCCTCTCACCCTCCCTCAGCATTCTCTAGCTCCATCGTGCAAATTCGTCTTTTCACTTTAGGTCGTTCACCCACGGTGTGTGTAGGCCCCCCAGCTCCTTCTTTACGGCACACATCGAACGATATGCCTCTCTAGCCAGGTGTGCCTAGCACAAACACAAGCTTCCCCTCTTCTCTTGTCACCGTCCATGCCTCACTCCCACCACTCTTTTCATCGTTCTCGTACTCGCACACTCCTCCCCCTCGATATAGTATGCCTCTCGTACCACCTCCTACATGCATCCATCTCTCTCTATCCTTCTCCTCGTGCCTCATTTGCTTCTAACACACACATGCATGTATATCGATCGATCTCCCAACATATACCTAGATCGACTTTAACTACCCCCCCCCATCGATCGACGTACCTCACAAGTTATGTCTCTCCTTTCTCTAATAAAGGGCGATTGATCTTCCTATGTAGTTACGTCTGCTTACCATAGCCACATCGTCCCCCCTCATCATTCGTGCATACCTCCTGACCCGTCTCTCACACGCACATGCACAGACAACAAGCAGCCATCTCCTCTCTTATTGATATTGCGGGTGTGCCCTCCGTTTGTCTAGCAAGCCTATCCCACCATTTGTTAGAAGCAACTCCACTACCACCCCCTCCAACACTCTAGCTCTGTCTCTCTCCCAACCTGCTTATTCCTCTCCTGCACATATGCATGGATGCCGATCGATCTCTCTTAATACATTAATTGAGTTTCTGGACTTTTAATGTGCATAATCTAAATATGAATTGCATGCACATGCTCCGGTGCACCAAAGTGGGTTGAAAAATCACATGTGTGTCCTTGGTTGAATTTCTAGGTCCCATGGAAGAAATGAGAATGAAATTCAAACATCTGGGCGTCATGACTCGGCCGAGAACATCGAGAAACTTTGATTTTAAATTCATGTAAATCCAAAACTCGCCTGGAAATCATGAAACTTGGCATGGTGTCATGGCACTAACATGGTGTGGTAAAAAATGGGGCCGATTTGGAAGCTCGTGGTTCTAAGAGGGAACGTGCCACCTTTGAGTGTGAAACGATATACGCTGCCCCCCTTGAGTTTCTTAACAAAGGCAACATAGAACTACATTAGTGCCCTGTTAAATTTTGGAATTATTCCGGGTTCGTTTGTCGTTTTTATACATTAATTGAGTTTCTGCTCATTTAATGTGCATAAGTCAAATTTGAACTACAAGCACATGCTCTCGTCCACCAAAGTTGGTTGAAAAATCACATTTGTGTCCTCGGGTGAATTTCTAGGTCCCATGCAAGAAATGAGGATAAAATTAAAACATCTGGGCATCGTGGCTCGGCCGAGAACATTGAGAAACTTGGTTTTAAAATTCTTGTAAATCCAAAACATGTCTGGAAATCATGAAACTTGGCATGGATGTCATGTCATGGTACTACCATGTTGTGGTAAAAAAATTGGCCCAATAGGAACAGATTTTGGTATAAGCTTCTTGCAAACCGAAGCTTCTCTCAAGAAGGCTCGTGGTTCTGAGAGGGAACGTGCCACCTTTGAGTGCGAAACGATATACGTTGTCCCCCTTGAGTTTATTTACAAAGGCAACATAGAACTACATGAGTGCCCTTTTAAATTTTGGAATTATTCCGGCTTCGTTTGGCCTTATTTACACATTAATTGAGTTTTTGGTCATTTAATGTGCATAATTCAAATTTGAACTACAAGCACATGCTCCCGTGCACCAAAGTTGGTTGAAAAATCACATTTGTGTCCTCGGGTGAATTTCTACTCCCTCCTTCCATCTATATAGGTCCTAATGCGTTTTTCGAGATTAACTTTGACCAAACGTTAGAGCAATAATATATGACATGCAACTTACACAAAGCATACCTTCAAATTTGTATGTCAAAGGAGCTTCCAATAATATAATTTTCATAGTATACATCTCATGTGCTATTAATCTTGTCAATAGTCAAATGTTGTCTTGAAAAACACATTAGGCCCTATATAGATGGAAGGAGGGAGTAGGTCCCATGCAAAAAATGAGAATAAAATTCAAACATCTGGGCATCGTGGCTCGGTCGAGAACATTGAGAAACTTCGTTTTAAAATCATGAAACTTGGCATGGTGTCATATCATGGTAGTACCATGCCGTGGTAAAAAAAATTGGACGAATAGGAACAAATTTTGGTATAAGCTTCTTGCAAATCGGAGCTTCTCTCAAGAAGGCTCGTGGTTCTGGGAGGGAACGTGTCACCTTTGTGTGCATAATTCAAATTTGAAATACAAGCACATGTTCCAGTGCACCAAAGTTGGTTGAAAAATCACATGTGTGTCCTCGGGTAAATTTCTAGGTTCCATGCAAGAAATGGGAATGAAATTCAAAATTCTGGGCGTCGTGGCTGGGTTGGAAACATTGAGAAACTTAGTTTTTTAATTCCTGTAAATCCAAAACACGCATGAAAATAATGAAACTTGGCTTGGTGCCATGACATGGCACCAACATGCTGTGGTAAATTTGCAGTCCGATTTGGGAAGGCGCACACATTAACAATCAACAAAGTCATTTTGGAACAAGTGTTGTCACGTTACAGTCGGAAACACAAGTATTATTGAAACTGTGGGCGTTCTACTTACTAGTACCATTTACGTGCCACCACACGTCCCCATTTTTTATTAGCTAGGAGGCGTCGTGCAGGGTAGCTATTTGAGTACGCCTTTGACCTCCATCTGCCGTCCACCTCTCTCCCAAGGTCTCCATTAATGGCGCCCGAGCCTTTGTTTAATGGCGTGGCTATGTCTCACTCGACTGAGATTTAAGAGAGAAAAAAGAAAATCTGAAAGCACGGATCTTGATGTAAGATCCGACGGACCTATATAGCATCTACTGCGACTTATAGCAAGACTGATGAATATATAAGGACGCGACAGTCCGTGCAGGCCAGGTGCCCTCCCTTGCACTGCAGAAATCAATCAAACAGCACATCAATCAAGAAATCTGCACCTTGCTCAATTAGCCGAACGGACGAGGTGTATTCGAACCTCATACACTGGAGGCGTCAAGGGGCGGAGGCACAAGGGGCAGTGGAGCACGGTGAGGTCCATTGAGACCTTAGAGAGCTCCATCGTCGGGTCCTGTTCGGTCTGCATGATCTCGCCCTCCTCGTGCACAACCATCTCTCGACTTGGGCCGGGGTATTACAAAGCTTTACCGTCACATATTTTATACTACTTCAAGGTGCATTAAATCAACACATGCAAGTATCAAAAGGAGAGTCACGGCATGCATGCATGCGTTGTAATTAATGCATCGGTAAACGCAAATTATTGAAATATATCGAGTGCAGTGCTTTGATGTGTCGCGTCAACTCGTACATCAACGAGAAGTTTGATTATCCTCTCCCTCGTGGACTTAACTGCACCTGCCTTTGGCTGTATGACAGGTTGGCCACACACCTGTCGGGCCCACCTGTCATACACGCAAAGGCAGGAGCGTCCCTCCCTCGCCCATGAGCGTGGTGGCTGGCAAGACTAGGAGAAGCTTTCACTACACGCTCTCCCTCCCGCACGCGGTGGACATGCAGCAGTTCAATCGGTGTCAGATGGCCAGAAGCGTACTGTAGTACTCCTCCAGTGCAGTAGTACTCCATCATTATTCGACTTCCCGAAGAGGCGAAGAGCCAAGCGCAGCCCGGACGCTCGTGTGGCTGTTTCATGTGTAGAGTAGTCTAGGATAGTGTGTACCGTGCCTGTAAGCTTAAAATCGTTGGGGTCGGCTCCATGCTATGTGGCCGTCTCGAAGTTTAAAAAAAATCAAAATAGTCTTCTGGCCCTACCTGACACCCTGGTGATTGTAGTTTGCACGCTCATCTGGTCAAGACAGGAATATATATTTTAATTTGTTTTTTCGAAAAGGGGGGACTCCCCAGCCTCTGCATCAGAACGATGCATACGGCCACATATATTTTAATTTGTGGTGGGTAAATGTTAGAGGTTGCAGCAAATATATTGTACACTACGGGTCTTTCAGCCAAGTTTAGAGGCAAGCATGTGGGGCCAGTGCTATGATGTGTCGCGTCAACTCGTACAACGAGGAGAAGCTTGATTTTACTACACGCCTTCTCCCTCACCCATGCGCGCGGTTGCTCGCAAACGAGGACAGACTTTTGCTTAGTAGTACTTCTACAACAAGCTATCCGTCCCGCTCGCGGTGGACGGACATGCAGCAGTGGATTCGACACTGTAGAAGCAGTAGTAGTAACATCATTGTTCGTCTTCTCGAAGAGGCGAAGAGCCAAGCGCAAACCGAACGTTGCAGTTGCGAACATTGGAGCACGCATATAGCCAGGCTCTTGCATGAGACAAAATTGCTATGTGAGCCCACTATTGTACTAGTACGTACAACTACTTGCTAGTATAGCCCTGTAAACCAGAAAGGAGTATTTGCCCTTCTAGAGATTTCAACAAGTGACTAGACTACACCGAGACGGAGTACATATGGAGCAAAATGAGTGAATCTGCACCGTAAATAATACATACTAGTTCTATCGTTTTCCTCTCCGAAGTGCACAATATTGAGTATACTGACTAGTCTCTTTTTGACACGCATTTACGTTTTTTACACAGTACAGACGCAAGCGCTCATATACACGCGCATACACTCACCCCTATGAACGCACACACGCACGGCACTATCATCTTGAAATTTACGAAGTCACCATAGGCACCTCGTCGTCGACGGGTCCATAGGTGCTTGAATGCCAAGGAGGGAGAGGGTAGCGGTTCCGGAGACGTTGAACGGTCAATGATGCATCCTCAATTACATGCAGAGAGAATTAATTGGAGAAGTAGAATAGAGCCAGCACGATGTGAATGCAACAGAGTTTGGACTCTCATATAATAAAGGCGCCCCACCACTTCAATCCATCTACTCCCAAGTCTCTGCGCAACACTGCTCACTCCAATCCAAGACCAAGTGACCAGAAGCCACAAGCACCTATGGAGGCGATGGACGCGAGCGGCAGTCGGCTGTGCCAAATCATCCAAGGCGCCGGCCTGCGGCCCCGCACCGCGCAGCGTTTCCAGACGGTGCTGGCGACCGCGGGCATCGTAGCCCTCGCCGACGCCGGCTTCGCCTCTCGCATGGACGACATGATGGTCAACTCCATCCGCAAGTTCACCGCCGTCAAGAAGCGCGCGGACGACCTTGCCGTACTGCTCCAGCCCGCGCGCCCAAGCTTCTCATTGCCTGCCACCCTCATCGACCTCCATGGTGATGAACTCTTTCAAGCCCTGGTGGCCCTGTAGGTGCCAGAGGTCGCGACGAAGAATGTGCACCTCGAGGCCGCGCTCGCCGCGCAGCGCCTCGCCATGCAAGAAACCGTCGACCTGCACATCCACGTCTACGCCTCGACGGTGTAGAGTGCCCTGAGGTTGAGCACACAGATGATCTACGTACGTTCAAATACGATCAACCGTGCGACAGCAGTTCCAAATCGAGAGGGAAAGGTGAAGAGTCGGTGGACGGTTGCTAGTTTGCCACGGTACACGAAGAGGCACCCCGGCCTACACGTCCTTTCGGAATTGTACAAAAGGACTCGCCGTCTTCTTACTGCACCTGCCTTTGGGTGTATGACACGTGGGTCCAACGGGTGGCTGGCCAACCTGTCATACAGTCAAAGGCAGGTGCAGTAGAGGGGCGAGGAGTAGATGGCCAACACGCACGTGAATTCAACGCAGTCTGCACTTCTCATATAAAGGCTCCCGCCAGTCCAATCTACGAAATCCTACGCACCTACGCACCTAAGGGCAAGAGTGATCACTCCAATCGCGAGATCAGTTGACTAGAAGCTAGACCCATGGAGGCGATGAGCGCGAGCATCAGCCGGCTGTGCCAGATGGTCCACGACGCCGGCCTGCATCCTGGCACCGAGGAATGTCTCCAGGTAGTGCTTGAGGCCGCCAGGGCGAGGGGCCGCTTGGACGACAGCTTCGTCTCCTTGTTCGACGAGGTCCTCATCGGCTTCCTCGACAAGTTCACCGTCGTCAAGAAGCTCGCGGACGACCTTGACGTATGCCTCCAGCCCACGCGCCCAGGCTCTACGATGCCTGCCACCCTCAACAGCCTCTATGGTGACAACCTCTTCGACGCACTGGTGGCCCTGCGACTGCCTGCCGTCGCGCCGGAGAATGTCCGCCTCGAGGTCGCGCTCGCCGCGCAGCGCCTGGCGCAGCAAGACACCATCGACATAATCACCCACGTCTACGCGCAAATCGTCCACAAGGACTACTACATGCAAGAGGAGGACGATAGGACGCTGGTCTTCTTGGACCGCAGGGCAACCTTGGACGGCATTGTTTAGAAGCACGTTGAGCTTTCGGCCAACGCCGTTGCTCCTCACACGTCGGTTGGTGACCCGGTGCACTAGGGCGTGAGGATGTCGTTGATGGATCCGTATGTATCTTTATCTTTCCGTCAAATCCATGTAGTAGTATATGGTACTACTAGTAATTATCTTACCTTTCGCATCAACTTCATAATTTTCCTATGTACTCCATGCATGAACCGTGCCAGAACCAAACTTCTCATTACTCTAGGGAAAATCGTTATTTCTATCTATCGGTCGCCCCATGGAGCAGAACCAAATTTTACAAGTTACAAGTTCAAAAGGAAAAGCCTGCCGTGTTCGCGTTGCACCCCCACACGGTTTGTCCGGCACGCCGCTCAAGGGGGAATGCGTGCTGTGTTGCATTTTCACTTACAAGTGGGACCGCAGTTGAGCAAACCGACTATCGGCAAACCCCCACCCCGCCCACCGCGCGATGGCTGAGAAAACAGGAGGGAGAAGAGATGGCTATAGCTAGCACGGACTCTAAGAAAATTGGTGTCGGATGGGACTCGTGTGGGTGGCATGTGCCGTACTGCTAGACATGAATGCTAGTTATGGCCCATGCCACCCCACTATATCGAGGTGCTGGTTACTCCACTATATCGAGTACGTAGAACAAATTTCCTGGAGTCCGTGCTCGGCCCTCCTCTATCTCTCTTCTCAGCCAGCCAGCAGACGCACGGAGCCCATCGTCTGTTTGCTCATATGCGGTCCCACATGTCAGTGAAAACGCAAGAGGACCCATTGAACCTGCACATCTTTCACCTCCATGTGCTGGTGATGAAAAACAAATCCAATAAAGATCTTCGGTGGCCGCTTTTGGAGTTACTCAAGAGTAGTAAGATTCTATTTACAGTTTAACCCAAGATGCACATCACGTGGCTTCACCTACCACTCTATTTTCTTGCATGACACGACCTGGATGCTGGATGACCCACGTGTCGGCAAAAGGAGGAAGAACTCGACCAAATCTTCGGTTGTGCTCTCGGATTAGACTAGTTGTGCTAACTTAAAATTTTATTGTGTAGAATGGATGCAAGTTTTGGTATTGGGAAGAAGAGTACAATGATATATTGATAGAGCACAATTTAGTAGATGTTCTAGCACTTTTAGCTAGCATAGAGGCTAGAGATGAGACTAGTGCACTTGTTGATAGAATAGAGGCTAGACACGTCTACTTCTTTACACTCGAAGAAGAAAGAAGCACGCAAGATCGAGCCTCCGCAGATCAACAATGAATGCATCGAGAAGGCACTAATCCAACTTACAGGAGCAGTTATGGAAGTTGGATATCTTCTAAAATGTATTCTTGTGGTTCTTGTTTTATTTGGTCTTGCTTTTCTAGTCAAAATTTTGGTGATGTATTTCCATGTACCAAAAAATCAATGATGAAAAAAAGATATGTGAATAGTGCACGTACTCAATGACAGAGCACGGGATGGTAGCCATGGACATGGTCGGCCCTTTTTGAAGAGAGTACTAGTAAATAACTTTGATGTGTCCCGTCAACTCGCAGAACGACGAGAAGCTTGCTTACTATGCCTTCTCCCTCGCCAACGCATGCGCGGTGGCTCGCAGCACGAGGAGAAACTTTTGCTTACAAGCGGTGGACGTGCAGCAGTTCATTTGGTGTCAGATTTCCAAAAGTACTACTGTAGTACCATCATTATTGTTCGACTTCCGGAAGAGGAGAAGAGCCAAGCGTCACCTACTAACCTAGTACAGTACTACTATAGCCAAAGTTGGTCCACCTTTTTAGAGCATGATTAATAAATATAGGCGGCTCTTGCAGCGGCACATCATTTAGAGCAAGTACTCTCTTCATAGGAAGAAAGGAAGTGAAACAAAAGTTGGAGTGGATGCTAGATTGCCAATTAAAAGATGATTACATAGGAAAAAAATCCTATAGCATTCTATCCTATGAATCAAACGACCAATGTAGGAAAATTATGAGGGGGGTCTCTCCAACAGTGTTACTGGGCTCGCACCTAACATCACGGTGGTCGAACTTGGAGTCATTCATCTGGTACACATGGCATCTCAGATCTGGACACAAGGTGACGCGACCTCTCACTTCCTCCGCCATTTGAAACGGCGCCGGTGGAGGGCTAGCATACTCCAATATTAGGTTGGCTCTATGTGATGTGGCAACTTCATATACTAACCGGATGCTGGCTATACTACTACGGTACTCACACTCCAAGAAGTGACTCGAAAACCATTCATAAATTGAGTCTATGACATGCATTCGCAACTGAAATGTACCATTCATTAAATACAACAAGTCATCAACACACAACGACAACGAGGATACATGTTGGATTATAGATTATTTTCAACAAAACATTCTAGCAAATACTAAAGTTTTCATCACACAACAAATAATAAGCAATGAAATGAACTTCAACTCAACCAATCCTCAGCGTTGGAAACGCTTGCTTTGAACCATAGGTGCTCTGGGAAGGGCCAGCTATTGTCAATATCGAGAGCAACGCAGGACTGATCATCCAGGCTGAAGCGGCATATATCAGGACCAGGGTAGGGAACCACCGAAATGTCTGAGGTATAGATACAGTTGCTTCTCATAAATGGTAGTAACGTTGTGTCAACAGCAGCTGGATCGCCTTTAACCATCATTGGATAGTTTGGTCCAAGGAAGAGCGAGTTTGCTCCAAGACTATCAATATTGTACCAGGGAGAAGGTGTTGGCGCTAGCACACTATTATCCATCCCGAATACCCTGCAACGGGTGTTGGAATAGGTCCGGAGAGGGCGACCATGGGAGACAACACGTGCACCCTCAATAGTAACAATCTCAGTGCATTGTATACAGACAAGCAGAGGTGATCCATCGGAATTAGTTGCCAGGCACCACTGAGTATATAAGTTCTGCTCGTCCTCATGCTCGTGATCATCACCATCGTCATCTCCCCCTTGGTTATAAAAAAATTCAAGTATAGGTGGTGGAATGTTCACAGGACCTTGGAAACACAAGAAGAAGGTTAATTAGTAAAGGGAAACTTGCTAACCCGCATGCATGTGGATGAAACAATTATAATTACGGTGGAAGACAAACGTACCGAAACTACGAGGATCCCATGCAAAAATAGTGCCACGAGTGGTGGCAGCAAACACAAGATCCTCGTATTCAATTGCATCACAGTACACATCCGTGTATAGAAACTGATTTTTGAGCAATATCCATCCAGTCGAACCACGAAGGACGGCAACAAGCTTGTCGAAGATAGCAACAACTTGATAGTTCTTGTAATTCCAAGAGCGGTTGGGAACTCGACAAATTGCTATCTTCAGTAGACGACAGTCACCATGATCGTATTTGAACGTACGTAGATCATCTGTGTGCTCAACCTCAGGGCACTCGGAGATTTTTGGAAGTGGAATCCGCTGACGAGTGTACACATTCACAAGTTCCCACTCGCAATTGTACCCAATATAAACAACCCAATCTCCATTTGTGCCAGCCCAGGACTTACCCTTAAGCGATGGCATCTTGACATCACACGTATCATTATCAAGCGGCATCAACTTGCACAAGGCGAGGCCTCCGTCGTCCGCGCCCATGCGAACAGGCTTATAGCAAAGAAGATAAGGGAGATCAAACCGCTCCTGGACCCTTGGGTTCCTTGTAATGATGTTATTAGTTGAGTCGAGAATGGGCTTGAACGAACCTACCATGCTAGTCGAGGTGATGACGTCGCACCGATCAATGAGTTCCCCCACCACGTCATCTTTCAGATCGGGGCAAGAATAACGGGGTCGTTTCCGGCTTGTTCCCTCCATGGAGAAGACGATCGAACAATGGCAGAAGGAAGGGTGAAGGCAAATGGAGGAGGGAGGAAGAGCGTGCGACAGCAGTTCCAAATCGAGAGGGAAAGGCGAAGAGTCGGTGGACGGTTGCCAGTTTGCCACGGTACACGAAGAGGCGCCCCGGCCTACACGTCCTTTCGGAAATTGTACAAAAGGACTCGCCGTCGTCTCACTGACATGTTGGAACGGGACCACATGTCAACGAAACATCGTGTGTAATTTCTCGTGCAAAATGCGATCTGGCCGCGTTGGCCCGAGGTGCCGCATTATTTCTCGACTTTATTTTTTTAATGGCGTGCCGTTCAGTATTGAAGCACGACTAACTGGTACTGTTTGCAGAGAAAATATAAACTACTCTACCACTACTCCACCTCTAGTACTAGTAGTATAAAAAGATATATAGGCTGGAGCTTCAGAGCTTTCTTGCTAAGGGCTGCCCACTTGCTTCTCACACTATCACCCTCTCTCCAGATCTAAAAAAGACGGCCTCTCTCTCCCTCCTCACCGGTGGTCACAGATCCGCCGGGGAAGAAAAGGGCGTGCAGTGTTGACGCACTCGTCGTCGGCGAGCGAGGTCACGCACTGACGACAAGGCTGTCCTCTCAGACCTAGCGCCCGCGCGGGATGGCCTCCGTCCCCAAGCTCGCTGTCGTAGTGCGTGTGGAGGATGATGACCACGAGCGAAGCCACTTCCCGCCGACCCTCAGGTATGCTACCTATTTTCGAACCACACCCTTGTTCTATTGCCCCATCTGCCATGTCGCTGCATGTGGATCTTTTTCCACTCCACCATCTTACCAATTTGCTATCCTCTGCTCTGCTGGTCACGTAGACGAAAACCTTAATTTCACTATTAAAGGAAACCCTACTTCATGCAGACTAATCCATGTCTAGGTTGAATAAGGAAAGGAAGGGAGACTGTACTGTCCAAGAGAGTAGGCATCGAACCCGCATCTAGGTTAAGAAGGGGAAAATCAGTAGCTAAGGAACGAGTCTCGTGTCTCTTGGTTGAAGAAGGGTAGAAAGGCATGACAACGCAATAGAGAATGACCAGGTCGATCGGTTTGTTGTCCACACATAAGAAAAAGGTGGCTAAACATAACAAAAATGGGACGTAATCCACATATGCTGCCTGGATATTTGTTGCTCTGGGCAACCATACCTCCCTCACCACTCTATGCGTCCGTGGAGGTACATCGTACTAGTGCGCCCACTGTCCGAATGGGCCTCACATGCTCTTAGTCTAAGTTTTTTGCTGTTAGTATAACGCCAGCAGTCAAGTCAAGCAATGCTACTACTAAAGTGATGCCACATTTAACTAATGTCGCACTCAGTCTAATGCCACCGATAAATTTAAGCAATGCCATTTAATGTCATTGGATTATTTCAGGGTTAGCTGTTGATTGTGGATGTATTAAAGATTTTTCAACTAAGGCATTCTAATGATGTTGCACAGCCAGTATACCAATGATGAAACTTGTTACTACCTTCAGATTTTTGCACTGTTAATGCTTATAGATTACATACCTCACTTTCATGAGATAAGTTAATTTTTTTGTACAGTGTCACCAAAATGCCAAGGCGCTGATGTCATTTTATTTTGGTTAAACTGCACAAAAAATTATGAAGACAAGAGGAAAGGTTAAGAGTGGGCACCTCCTCCTCCGGCTGTTCTCTTGATTCGTCCGATCAAGTTTTTATGTTTGATCGATTATCAAGATTGGGATAGCAATTTTCTGGCCAACACTAGGTGCTTCATTGCTTCAGAAAGAACTATATATGCCTTTCTGACATTAGCCTCTGTTGCCTTATTTATTCCTTCAAAAAGGTGGTTAGAAACAGTCTTGCTACCTTTTCCCATTAAGAAATTGGAATGCTTATATTTGTGAGTCTATGCTTCAACTAGTGCCACTTTTATAGTAATCACACTTTCAATATCTATGCAAACAGGGATGCTCGAGTTTAGTGGAACTGCACAAAAATTCCAACTGGTTCAACATTAGGAGCATGTTTTCTCCCAAACCTTTATATCCAATTGGTGGCACTATGAGCTGTTCATTAAGCAGGTACATGGTTTGCTACTATCTTGCTACTCTTTTTGTACTGTCATTAGATAGTAATACTAGTGGTTTGCATGTGAATTTATTGGCAGGGTGGACCTACATTGGAGGTGCAGGACATGATTCAATGAGTGGATGCTCAATTTCGGTTGTATCGATTTCACCTCTTCCATCACTGCGAACATGGATATCCTTGGTCTGATGAAGAATAGGCGCTATATTTCTGCTCTGAACAAGCAAATCAATTCAGTATGAAATTGTCTAGGGAAAAGCATGACTGTATCAAATTGTCCAGTGCAAAACATGACAAATCTAAGCGGAAGAGACATGTTTAAACCGAAAATACAAGGTGGGGTATATGTTTACTAGCTGCTTGATATTTGTGTAGACAGAGATGTCTGCCCGTTGCTATTTAGCAAACACACAAAGTGACCGCAATTTTGGTTGAACTGCACAAGAGAATAGTATAGTCACTGCATGCAGTGCCATTTGAAAATAGACACAGAAAGATTGGATAGTCACTTCATGTACTGCAGAAAAGTAGTACTGTACTATTTATTGGCCAACACTAGGTGCTTCATTGCTTTGGTCTGATTATACAATGGGCATCATTTCGCCTAAGTTAAAGTTTGTATTCCGAAAATAGTCTCGCCGTGTGATCAAGAGAAGACCAAATCATATTGCAGTGGATGTTCCTCCATCATGCGTGGTTCATTCCCATGGTTCCAACTGTTGGTGAAACCACTTACGTTTGCAAGAGGAATTGTATACTTCACAAACAAATTTTTCATTCAGTCTGTACTAAATGTTGGCCAAGAGAAGCATCCATGTTAGTAGGAAGAACATATGTTTTTTCTAGATCTTTGCTTTTGGAGCTACATATTTGTATATGATCTGTGAATCATTGAGATGCATTAACATGTTGATCTTATGTATGGGAATCGTACTAGTTGGTTTTAGTTGTGGCTGATCTTTGCTTTTGGAGCTACCTATTTGTATATGATCTGTGAATCATTGAGATGCATTAACAGTTCCTTATATTTGTTCGCTCAGTGTTTACAAGTTACCGATCGATCACTAGCTAGCCTACTAATGCGCTCCTGGCTGTTTTAGTTGCGACGAAAGATCCGAAGTGGCAGTTTTTTGAATAGAAATGCCTACCTCTGAAGAAACTGACAAGCTGCTCTGAAGAAAATGCCATGCGAATCTAAAGAAACTGCTAGCAAAAACGTTCGCAAATGCCTTATCTCCCAGCTAAAGTTCATAAATTAATGCCCTTGGCTGCGACTCGTTGCATGCTGCTCTGCGTACTGGCTGCGAGCGATTTTGAGTGCCCGCATGCAGCCGGCCGTAATTAAGGCAGCTAACTGATGCGAAAAAAGATGCGCTTTAATTGTTGCGGGCCTTTTAAATCCGTGGAATCATTATTGACAAGGAGGGAGATGATTCGAGTGCACTCGTTTGACCGTAAGGCCGGCGTGCGACCCAGCACGGACGGGACAGGACGGCACAGTCAGAATTTCAGTTTCTCTAGTTTTCCACGGCAAGCTGGCACGCTAAGCCATGCCTGCTTCATTATGCATTGAATTCCGATGACCGTCGCGCTACCTTCCGCTTATAAGTACTGTTTCTCGGCCTTCTATGTTGGCACCGTGACCCAACTCGCCCTATCCTCATAAGCCCCCACCGGCCCGACGTTGCTCGCCACTTATCCTCGCTCTCGCCACGTCCGCCATGCCCCCGCCCGTCCGCGATAGGCGTGGCCGGAGGCGGTCACCGCCGGAACTAGTGTTCGGTTTTTCACCGAAAGGCAGACAGAGGGAGGAGGCATTCTATCAGTCTTTAGATGGCAATGCGGAGATCAAGGACTTGTTGGAGCGCGACCGCCTGGCGGAGGAGCAGGAGTTGTTGGAGCGCGACCACTTGGCGGATGAGCAGCGTATCACCGATTTGCGCCGCCAGCGGGACATGGAGCAGCAGCGCACCGACGCTCCGAGTCGCGAGTAGAGCGCCCGCACGTGGGCCGACTATGTGGAGGCCGGCGCCCGGCAAATAGCCCTGGAGGCTGTCGGGCACGCACGCGTTCACGACGCCGATTTTTACTACCAGCTCGTCAAGTGGGTTTCCCGCTTAGAAGCCGAAGCTTCGGTGGACCACACCGGCATGGAAAGGGCCAACGCGCGCGAGCAACGCGCCCTATCGCACCTCTGGCAAGTCCGAGGCGAGGTGGAGGACGCCGGTGCCGGCGTTTAGCGTGTACCGCAGATGGCGGCCGGCATCGTCTAGTTAGCTAAGAGTAAGTTAGTACTTGTACGCTACTAGAGTATTAGTCAAAGTAGATAGTTAACTTGGCTATGATGGTTGTCAACGTGGAAGTTCAGTACTCTATATGTGAATCAGACCTATTACTTTGCTCTGAATGTTGAACTTTCCGTTTGAACATATGGAATGGGCTATTATTTTTTTAAATGGGTTGTATTTGTCCTCCACGGGTTTAGAGGCTGACTTGTGGGCCTACCAAGTTGATGCGTACACAACCAGGAGATGATTGTACGTGGAGAGGATGACAGCAGGGACCCGCCAAGGTCATGGCAGTACGCAAGCAAAGTGCCTCCTTATTTCAATCCAATAAAAAAATGGCTCCTTGTAATGGATTTCTGACATCTGGGTCCCATGCCATTGTCAACGTAGTCAATAAACGAGAGAGTTGCACAACGAGCGGCTGACATCAGGGACCCAGCAGCTCGCCCAGTTATTTTTGTTTTGGGTTAATTTGATAAATGCCACTCCAAATCTGGTGTTTCTAAGAAATGCCATTGCAATTTCCAAACTTTGAAAAATGCCATTTCATGCCATCCCCAGTGGCATTTTTCGAAGTCTGGAGTGGCGTTTTTCAAAGTTTGCAAATTGCAGTGGCGTTTTCCAAAGTTTGCAAAAATTGCAGTGGCATTTTTATGAATCACCATATTTGTTGTGGCATTTATCTAATTTGTTTTTGAGACGGAAGCAGGGTGTCAACTGGGCTGTGCGGGGCACTCTGGCATGTCTAGACAGCCTTCTCTTTTATGTTTACCACAGACCAGCCCAGTAGTTTTTTTTCTTTCTGAAAATGGCTAGCCCAGTTTTTTTGTGATTTGCCAAGTAAGTCGCTTTGTCAAGCCTATTGGGCTGCAAATCTTTCAAGACGAGGAGAGCTTCATTCGGCTGGACGAGAAAATGGCCTATCAGTAATGAGGAATGGGCTGTACATTTTTAAAACACATCAAACCGGCAATTACTTTCAAATTTCTTTTTTTCATTTCAAGATTTTAAATTGCATTAATTTTTATGCGTGGACAATTTGTTGGATTTTATATTGATATACATTTATTTTTAAAATCAGTTTGAATGTGACTCAAAATTTCGGGATTAAAAACAGTTCGGACCGCACCGAAATATGCAACATTTCGTATAATTTTTTAACCGTGGCCACAATATGGGCTGTAATGCTAACAAAAAGAATATGGGCTCCAAAAGAAACCTTCAGAATTCGCAAATGGGCTGTAAATTATTAGAAATAATGGCAGATGGGTTGTATGCTGTTTTCCACAGATTTGAGGCTTTCCTAAAAAAAGGTTGACGAACAAGCAGTGACTGTTGGATGGCCATCCAACGGCCGTCGTGCTTCTTCAATCTCTGCTCTTCCTGCTCCAGCCGCTCAAACAAGCGTCGGCGGGACTGCCTGCTCCCTCCTCCCCGCGGCCGGCTCTGCTGACGCGCAGGCCTCACCGCCCCATCGTACTCCCATCGCTGGCCTAGTCATCCCTCTACTCACCCACACCTGCTATTATTCTCCGGTGACGGCAGGCGAACCAGTAAACCCTCGTACAGTCGTACTCCCCTCCGCGTGGGAAACAACTGCCGAGTCTTCCCTGCCTCCGCGTCGTTCCCTTCCTAGGCCTCGCCGTCATCCACCGCCCTGGTGCTCTCGGCGCGGCCTGGTCAACGTGGTCAACGACCAACATGCATCTGAAGTGGACTGTACGTGGAGAGGTCGACAGCTGGGTCCACGGCCGCACGCAAAGAAATGCCTCCTTATTACGCGCAAAATAATGATTCCTCCACCTGACATCAGGGACCTACCGAAAGGGCCTCTGTATTTCACGAAAAAAACGTTACCGCCGCTGACAGCTCGGACCCACCAGCTATATCTTCGCACGCAAGGAAGTGCCTCCTTATTACGCACAAAAAGATGAATACTCCCCCTGCTAGCTGGGACCCACCATGGTGGGAGGCTGACTTGTGGGCCTACTAAGTTGACTGGGACGGGGCCTTTGTCAACTTTAGTCAATATGAACGATTCTAGCTCCAGTGACCGTACGATGTCCATCCAACGGCCGTAGTGCTTCTTCAACCTCTGGTCTTCTTACTCCAGCCGCCCAAAGCAGCGTCGGTCGTGCCGCATGCTCCTGCCTCCCGTGGCCGGCTGTGCTGCCACGGAGGCCTCACCGCCCCCTACTATTCCCACCGCTGGCCAGGCCCTGCGGCGACGGCAGCCTCACACCGTAGCCGAACCAGTGAACCCTCGTACTCCTCTCCGCGCGGGATTCCACTGCCGCGTCTTCCCCGGCTCCCCGTCGTCCCCTTCCTAGGCCTCGCCGTCATCCACCGCCCTGGTGCTCTCGGTGCGGCGTGGTCAACGTGGTCAAGGAACGACTTCCATCGGACGTGGACTGTACGTGGAGAGGCTGACTGCTGGGTCCACGGCCGCAGCAAGGAAGTGCCTCCTTATTACACGGAAAATAATTATTCCTCCACCAGACAGCTGGGACCCACCGGACGGGCCACTTTGTTTCGCGAAAAAACGTTTCCCCCTGACTGCTGGGACCCACCAGCTACATCTTCGCACGCAAGGAAGTGCGTCCGGGCAAAAAAAACGATTCGCCCCCCTGACTGCTGGGACCCACCAGCTACATCTTCGCAGGCAAGGAAGTGCCTGACAGTCGGGACCCACCTGGTCGAAGCGTACGTAGCATTGTCATTCTGGTCGCGAACGTGTACGTACTATATACTGGTGGATGTAGAGGCGTGCACGTGTCGTAGTATAGGCGCGTACGTGTCGTAGTAGAGGCGCGCACGTAGCATGTACACGTACATACAGCGGCCAGGGTGCAAGAAAGAAAATACGGCCACGTATGTGTACATACGGGCGGGGTCTCGAACGCCTACTCGCGCATACGTACGGCCAGGGCTCGTGTACATGGCTGGGTCGGAACGGAGAAACAGCATCGTCGTCGTGTTCATGGGGAGGCAACGGAATGCGTTGTGTTCATGGGGAGGCAACGGAATGCGTCGTGTTCATCGGGAGGCAACGGAACGCGTGGGAGCCAACCGGCTGGGTCCGAACGGAATGCGTGGTCGTGTTCATCGGGAGGGCTTGGACGGAACAGGCGATGGAAACGAGGCCTGGCGTACCGTAGAACGGAGGAAACAGACCTCCTACGGTCGAAATGGGGGTCCTGTTGATCGGGAGGGGTGTGGTGTACCGCAAAACGGAGGAAACGGACCTCCTACGGTCGAAACGGGGGTCCTGTTGATCGGGAGGGGTGTGGCGTACCGCAAAACGGAGGAAACGGACCTCCTACGGTCGAAACGGGGGTCCTGTTGATCGGGAGGGGTGTGGCGTACCGCAAAACGGGACTCCACGGGATACTGTTCATCTCCACCGTCGACCTCCTCCAGCCTCCACGGGCTCCTGTTCATCCAGCCTCCACCGCGCGCTACTCCACCGGCTACTGTTCAACCACCCCTCCACCGTCTACTGTCCATCCAGCCCTCCACACCACGGGGTCCTGTTCAACCACCCCTCCACGGGCACCCCTCCACCGTCTACTGTTCATCCAGCCCTCCACACCACGGGGTCCTGTTCAACCACCCCTCCACGGGCACCCCTCCACCGTCTACTGTTCATCCAGCCCTCCACCACACCACGGGGTCCTTTTCATCCAGAGGCAACGCCACCGCTCACTGTTCATCCAACCCCCCCTGCAACGCTCACTGTTCATCCCAGAGGCAGCATCGATCGGCTTCAGTTAGCAGCAGTAGCGAAGGAATCGCTCGATCGGGTTCAGTTAACAGCCATCCATCGATCGCTCGGGTTCAGTAACGCGTACCCTGTAGTGCAATCGCTCGGGTTCAGTTAGAACCCAACGCCTCGCTCGGGTTCAGTTAGAGCCAACGCCTCGCACACATGCGCGTACGTGTACGAGAGAAACGCGCATCGCTCGGCCCCCGACCTCCCACCGTAACCGGGAACTCCCGAAATTTTCCTCGCCCTCGCTTCTACCACGGTTTTTTCCGTCATGGACGGCCCAAAGAATGTCATGCAGCTGCGTCTCCGGCCCGCCCAGGACGAAAAGCCCATTTTCTGTCATGATTTTTTGTCATAGAAGTAGGAGCCCACCACATCTATGATGATACCGGGTTTTGTCACAATTATCGTCATAGAAGTGTCATATGTATGAGAGAAATTTTTTTCGTTCGGCCCAAAATGTCACGGATGTGTCTTTTTTTGTAGTGATCTCACACCGCTTCCCTAGGAGGTAATGTCGCCATGTCTTCAGGGCATGAACCACTGCTGCTAACTCAAGATCATGAGTAGCATAGTTCTCTTCATGAGGACGTAGCAGTCTGGATAGATATGCAACGACTCTGCCTTCTTGCATAAGAACACCTCCAAGCCCGGCTCTCGACGCATCACAATATATCACAAATTCCTTGTGTATATCTGGTGTGGCCAGAACTGGGGCAGTGGTCAATCTCATCTTAAGTTCCTGGAAGCTTTCTTCGCACTTTGGCGTCCATTCAAACTTTTTGTCCTTCTTCAAGAGCTGGGTCATGGGTTGGGCAATGCTTGAGAATCCTTCAACGAACTTGCGGTAATATCCCGCGAGTCCGAGGAAGCTTCTGACTTCCTTCACATTTCTCGGGGTTTGCCATTCAGTCACGGCTTGGATCTTGGTGGGATCCACTGACAATCCTTCGGCAGTCAATTTATGACCCAAGAATCCAACCTCATGCACCCAAAATTCGCACTTGCTGTAACTTGGCGTACAGTTGGTGCTCTCGAAGCTTGTCTAGGACCATCCTCAAGTGTTGCTCGTGCTCTTCTTCCGTCTTCGAGAAGACAAGAATGTCATCAATGAAGACGACAACAAACTTGTCCAAATATTCCATGAAGACCTTATTCATGAGATACATGAAGTAAGCTGGGGCATTGGTCAATCCAAAGGACATGACCGTGCACTCATACAGGCCGTATCTGGTTACAAATGCCGTCTTGGGAATATGTTGGGGTCTGATTTTCAGCTGGTAGTACCCAGATCTGAGGTCGATCTTGGAGAACACCTTGGCCCCATTGAGTTGATCAAACAGATCTTCAATCTTGGGAAGTGGATACTTGTTCTTGATTGTAACTTCATTGAGGGAACGATAGTCAATGCATAAGCGGATAGTACTGTCCTTCTTTGCCACAAACAGAACAGGTGATCCCCAAGGGGAGGCACTAGGGCGGATAAATCCCTTCCTCAACTGCTCTTCCAGTTGCTTCTTCAACTCTGCTAACTCTTCTGATCCCATTCTATAAGGCTTCTTATAGATGGGTCCTGCTCCGGGCATGAGCTCAATAATGAACTCAATGTCTCGGTCAGGAGGCATTCCCGGTAGCTCATCAGGAAAGACATCGGGGTATTCGCATACTACCGGCACTTGCTACAACCCAACTTCAGTCAGACAGTTGACTTGGGTAACTTGGGCAGAAGAGGAGTTGGAGGTAAATTTAACCTTGACTCCTTGGTCATTGGTCACAGCGACTATCCGGTTGGCACAATCTAACAAGCCTTGGTGCTTAATGAGCCAATTCATTCCTAAGATCACGTCCAAGCCTTGTGATCTTAAGACGATAAGAACTGCTAGGAAGTCTACCCCGTTAATGATGATTCTGACTCCCTTACAGCCTACCTTGGCTCTCATCTCTGCTCCGGGGGTTTGTACCACCATAGGGTTATTCAGGGGTGTAGGGGTCATGCCACTTTTTAATGCAAACTCTTGGGTGACAAATGATTGCGTGGCTCCAGAATGAAACAAGACAGTTGCAGGTGCTGAGTTAACAAGGAACGTACCCAGCACGACGTCCGGGTCTTCCTGGGCTTCTTCTGCAGTGACATGATTCACCTGACCCTTGCCATTGTTGGGCGGGTTGCGGGGAGCCTGGTTCCTTGGTGGCATTCCGCGGCCTTGTCCTGGGTTCTGCGCATTGGGGCGCGGGGCATCGGGCTTCTTGTTGGGGCAATACTTAGAATAGTGTCCTGGCTGACCACATCCAAAGCAAGTGACTTGATTGGGGTTGTTGCTCTTGCCGGCATTGTTATTGGGGTTGTTGTAAGCTGGCCTGGGGTTGGCGTACTGCTGAGGCTGATAGTTGGTGCGGGGTGCAGGGGCTCTTGGCTGCTGATAGGTTGGCTTGACCGGGGCTGGCTGCCACGGGCGAGGCTTCTGGTTGCTGGAGCTACCCTTGCTGATCATCTTGCGCTTACGGGTATCATCCATGGCACGTCGCTTGTCCTCAAGCATGAGTGCCTTGTTCACCAAATCAGGAAAGGTTGGGCAGTCACACACAACAAGTGAGTACTGCAGAGTCTGGTTAAGGCCTTCCATGAAGCGCTCTCTTTTGGCAGCATCAGTGCTGACATCCTCAGGAGCATACCTTGACAGAACACTGAACTTCTGCATGTACTCCTTGACAGTTCTACTTCCTTGCTTCATGGCTCGGAACTCACGCTTCTTGATGGCCATGATTCCGAAAGGAATATGGGCCTTGCGGAATTCTGTCTTGAAGTCATTCCAGGTGATGTTTTGCCCAGCATGCATGACCTTGAATCCATCCCACCAAGCTCTGGCAGTTCCCCTGAGACAGTGGGCAGCATATGCCACCCCCTCGCGGTCTTCAGTGCAGTCAACTAGTTCCAACAGATCCTCAATGGTGCGGACCCAGTCGTCTGCATCCAGGGGTTCAGCAGTCTCGATGAAGGTGGGTGGTGCATGCTTCTTGAACTCTGCCAACGTGGAGCGTCCATTGCCGTTCCCCGCCGGCTGGCGGTTGACAGCTTGAGCAATCATCTGGAGGGCTGCAATGCTGGCTTGGCGTTCCTCTCGGAAGGCTTGGAGAAGCTGAGCCATGTCCATGTTTGGAGGCGGTGGTGGAGCTTGTCCTTGGGTTTGGTCTTGGCTGGCTCCTGCTCCGGTTTCTTGCTGCTGAGTAGAGGTACCAGTACGTGTTACAACAGGCATCCTGTTGGAGCGGTCAAGGTCTCATGATTGGGAAAGATGAGGGAAAGCAATATAGATGGGATGCCTAGTAAGGGGGTGGGCGTGACACAATTTTAAGTCAAGCAAGGGCCAAACTCATGCATTAAAACCAAATGGGGGATGTAGTTGTTTACAAGTTCCCGAAGGGAAGGTACGACTTCCATCAAAATAAGTTGAAAGCAAACACAACACAACATGGTTTCATTTGAACCATTACATGGACTCGACTTCGCATAAGGGGTACACGACCTATCCTACCTTAAGGGTTACGGACTGGCCTATCCTAGTCCTGAACGGTGTCTAAGTGGTGGAATGCTCGGTCGCGTATTCCGGCTCCTCTGGGTCTTCCTCCTCATCTTCATCTGTCTCAGTATCTTCGTCACTTGAGGGAGTGGGGGAGTGGAGGAGCTGAACACGGTGCTGCTTCGCCGGTGGCACCATGAAGAGGTTGCAATATTCCTTCGCCGTCATACGGCGTGGCCGAGATGATCCCTTGGCATGCGTAGCCTGTGGGGGTCGCTCGCCTCGATAGGCAACAACGGGCTGTCCAGGGGGTGCACCATCCTTCTTGATCCTGTCCGCCTTTGTCTAAGCTAGGCGGAGGAGTTCCTTGGTCTCATGGAGTTCCCTCCGAAGCTCCATCGACTCCGAGGCCAAGTGTTGTGCAAGGCTGTCAGCACACAAGCTGAAGTAGGTCTGGAAACGGAGGGGAAGCCCCTCGTCCATGGGTGGAGCTGGTGCGCTGCTCTCGTCATCACCCTCCTTACGATAAGGTAGGTAACGAGTGGCTGGCTCACTTGCCATCTCTGGCAGAAGATCTCGCAGGCGAGTCAGCGCCTTGAGTGCAGCAGTCTCAACGGCGAGGAGAAGGGTCGCCATCTGGGGTCCTTCAAAGAACCAGCTTGTCAGAGAGTCGTTCGCCCACACGACTACCTCCACGTGATACTCCTTCTTGGTGTTGTTGACCCAGTGCTCGTGATAGGAGAAGGTGGGGGCTCGAGTGAATTGGCACTTCTTGAGGTTGTCCTCAAGAAGCATGGGAAATCCAGTGGTCAGGAGGTCCTCGGGTACGACGGCCATCTACAAAAGTGGAAGGGGAAGGGTCAATAGAGGAGATATGACCCATGTTTGGGATATTTTTTTTAGAAAACGTAGGTATATATGTAATTTTGTAGATAGTCTCACTCTAACTAACGTCCATGCTAACTAAGGCTTCCTACAGTCAGGATGGCTCTGATACCAGCTCTGTGGGGACCCCGACTCATAAGTCGTGATCACCGAATGCACGTGCACAGTGATCCCAGAGATCAATGCTCGCTGAACACACAGAAGCTGAATAACAAGAGTCTTACATCCATACATACCGTATTACACAAATTATGACCATTATGGTCAAGTCTTACATAGATAAAGCCACAAGGGCTGAGTACCAAATAAACTTAAGCAGCGGAAATCTTCGTCGATAAGTAGAACCCATGCCATCTGCCTTAAACCTACAGGCATTCTGACTGGGAAATGTCCTAGTTCGCATGTTCGTCTCCAAAGAACTCTTCTTCGAACTCCTGTTATTCCATGCCTGGCCAATTAAATAATCAGTGGCAAGCCAATGAGTACTTTGAATGTACTCGCAAGCAACCCATGTTTTGGTTCAAGATACAACAATGCATGATATAGGTAAATTTTTGCAGAAATCTAGTTTTTGTTGTGCTATGACATGTTCAACAATTGGCAAATCATGCATCATACAATTTCAAGTAACCATAGGGTCTGGTTACAGATATCAACATAAATGGAGTGCGCATCAACCCGACTCAATCATGTCAAGTCCTTTGACTTGACCCCAGTAGTTCTCCCCACTTGTCCAAACACACACACTGGTTTATAAACATGTGGACGTAGCCCAAGAGCGGTTACCCAACTGTACTTGACCATGGACACGGCTATTCGAATAGTTTTACACTCTGCAGAGGTTGCACACTTTACCCACAAGATCCGGGGAACTTTCGTGTCATCCACGACCCGCGGTACCTCAAGTACCCGGGGTAAGCACCCGATCACTATCTTTCCCTAGACGACACTAACATAGAGTCCACTCGATTGGTAGTAACCCCCGTGTCCAACATTTCACATCTTAAAATTGTGGAGCCTCGCTCTCATACTCATCACATACCACAAGCACGGGGTACCAACGGTGTGTCCGGTGCCCTGTAAAAACAGTCATGGCCGCCCTACCTGGCACGGCCCCATCCCGAGAGAGCGCAACAACAACTCTCCCATCACTAGGAATGCGGGCTCCAAGCTAGTATCGACATAGGTAATCAATAATGCCCTTTCCCATATAAGGGTAGAGTGGTTGCGCATGTAAGGTTGGAATAACGGTCGCAACTTAAACCAATCCATTTTGAAAACAACTCACACACTTGCCTCGGTACACCACTTCGTCATCAAGTGGCTACCCAACTCATCATCTCTCCCCCGGGCGTAAGTGGCACCCGATGGGGTTTTTCAAAAGTCTTTTTGGAAATACTTTGTCTCCATCACCATGCATATTCCTGCCCCTTTTTGCGTAGCAACTACTTTAGCATCCTGTCTACTCCCACCGGCACAACCCAAGGAGGTTGGGTCATGCACAATGCAAGTATCAACAAGGAAGTAACGAAGGCAAACCATCAAAGTGGTTCCACCTCATCATGATTCTGTTGCAACAACAACATGGTGCTATATGTCATGCATAAAAAAAGGGTTTCATAGACATGGTCAAAGGGCTGCTTGCCTGGCTCAGCAAAGTCTTCTGGGTCTTCAAAGTCTTCTGGTCCAAATCCTTCGTCATCAACGCAATCTATCGTCGCAAAATAATAACGAGAAAAATAAGGCAATAATAAAACAGAAAAACCAAAGTGCTCAGAAAAAGGTCAACTCATTTTTTTTAAATACTAGGGTTAAAACTAAGAAAGGGAA
This sequence comes from Triticum aestivum, assembly GCF_018294505.1. Taxonomy (NCBI): domain Eukaryota; kingdom Viridiplantae; phylum Streptophyta; class Magnoliopsida; order Poales; family Poaceae; genus Triticum; species Triticum aestivum. The sequence continues at coordinate 526,334,880 of NC_057802.1, forward strand.
AATTCTTATTTTTGGATTTGGAGCTACAGGGACAGAGCAATGGATTTTTAAACAAGGATTTAATTGCTCATATTTGAATTTGAATTTGAACAGTACGGAAAAGTTGGTTGGGCATGTATGAAAACTACACCATTAAATAGGTGGGACTTTTACAAGATTTTAGGAACTGGAATTATTGCATTTGGATGAATATTTAATCCTGTGGAATTTTTGCAAGTCTAACAGAAAAGAAAAAGGAAAAGGAGCACTGTGCAACTAGGCCAGAACAGCCGCAGCGCAGCAGGCCCAGTCCGAGAGGCGGCCCAGCACACTGGTGCACGCGCGCGCGCCAGGTATAAAACTGACGGGCGGGGCCCAGGTGTCAGCAAGAGAGAGAGACGATGGAGGGGAGAGGCCGACAGGCGGGGCCCGTCTGTCATCCCTAACCCCGAGTCCAGACGGCCGGCGAGCTCACCGGCGACGATGTAGGGCACGGCGAGGTCGGGCGAGGGCACGGCTGGGCTCAGCGTCGTGTCGCTGTTTGGGTGGAGGTGGACTTGGTCACCGGAACAGCCTGGTTCGCCGGCGACGAGGTCACGCGGCGGAGGTGCTTCGGGCGTCGGTGGGTCCGGCCGTTCCCGGCTGCAAAAAGAGTGGGGGAAGAGAGGGGAAGGGTCAGTGGTACCGCGCCTGTACCGTGCGAACACCGACGAGCCGAGGCGGCGGAGCTCGAGCTCGATCTCGAGCTCGAGCGGCTCTGGAGACAAATGGGTGGTGCGGGAGGTGGATTAGGAGTGTGGAGGAGCGACAGGGAGTGAGAGAGAGGCTCGAGGTCGCCTTATATAGGCTGGCCGAGGTCCACCGTAGGCGCAGCCTACGGGTGTCCGCGGGATCGGCTCGGGTGGCCGTCAGAGAGGGAATGGAGGGCTCGGGGGTGTTCGTGGGAGTGGTCTAGGGTGCCAGGGAGAGAGAGGAGGAGCGGGACGAGCTGCGAGCGGGCCACAAGAGCGGCGCAAGCATTGGCCGAGCAGGGCGGCGTTCTGGCGCGAGCTGCAGGAGAGAGAGGAGGGCGCGGGAGCAAGTGGGCGGCCTGATGGCATGGAGCGGACGTCGAGGGGCATCGACTGGCGCGCGGGGGAGGCTCGAGATGGCCGGGAGACGCGGCATCAACGGTCGGGTGCCCTGCTAGGCGCTCCAGAGCGCGACTTTAGCCGGCATCCGCGGCTTTCCCGCGTCCGCGCGCATCCACTTGCGTCTGGCAGCTGAAGGGGGCATGGGAAAAAGCTGGGGAGAGCCTTGGATGCTCTGGAAGGCTGAGAGGAGAGAAGGAGGCTGAGAGAGAGGGAGGAATCCACTGTCCAGAGAAGAAAAATGGGGTTCTCCCCCCTTCATCATTGCTTCCTCGGGCAGCAAAGCACACAGGTGCTAGAGGGGGACTAGGAGGGGTCATGGCAGAAAGTTGAGCCCACGGAGATTAGTGGTAGAGGTCAAAAATGGCATTTTGGAAAAGTGTCAGAAGGTGTTTGATATTGGTTTGGGCAAGTATACGATTTCCATTTGCCATGAGACTCCACAGGGTGAAATGACACATATAATTAGGGCCTTCCACCAATTTGGAGCTTATTTGGGCAAAGTTGCCAATGCAACTTTTGTAAACCCTAGAAATTAGCAGAAATGAACTTGTGTAGATCTAGTTGAGCAAATCACTTCTCCTTGATCCACCACTTAGTTTAGTGGCCTCATTTGGTCATGTGAACATGCTCACAAAAGTTGGGGTCAAGGAGAGAAAGTTGGTAGTACAAAGTTGTTCATATTTGATTCTGGTCAGAGAGGGTTCTGGGGCATTTTGGTGAACCAAAATGACCTTGATTGATATGATGCTTTGCAAGGTGATCACAAAATGCATTTGTGACTTGCTGGATTTTCCTTGGATTTTTATGAAAATATTTCCTGTAGAAATATTTCAAATCCTTGAAATGGGCAGAAATGGTTTTGGGAGGTTTTTTCCAATATTTTGAACATGACCATGTGTTGAAACTCTTATATATGGAAAATATATGTCCACTGAGTTTCCCTGATTTTTTTCAAATATTTTTGAAACAATAAAATATTTTTCCCCTATTAAAGACCATTTCTGGCCTTAAGAAAAAGCTTTTAAATAAAATAGTAAAATAACTTTTAAAATTATATTCTTGTGGTTTATGGGAATCCTATATCTAATAGGTTTAATATATACTCTTTGAAATATTTTTCATACCCCAAATTAAGTACTTGTAGTGCAAACCTCAATTCAGGGGGTTTTGGAAAACTAATTTTTGAAAATACTATTTGGCCAATTTATTTTTGTAAGAAAATACTATATTGCATTATACACATGGCATGATCACTGGGCAGAAGTTTGGGGCAAGGAGATGAAGTACAGAAGGTGGAGTAGTTGACTTTAAAGAGCACTTGAAAAACCACACAGAGAAAACCAACTCCAGAATAAAAGCCAAATAATGCAAAAGTTTTTGTTGGTTCAAATCTTCATGCTTTATTAATGCAAAAGACATGTTACAAAATGCAGGGTGTGACAATATGCTAGGGTGATGGTGGATGAAATCACAGAAGGATTTGAGGACCTCCAGCTTGACCACCCTACGGGTGAAGGGGAGACTCGGCTGGGTTCTTGTCTGAAGACTCCATGCCTATGGCAGAAGGAGCTCATCAACCTTCCGAACTGGATGCCTCCGCCTTCTCCTCCTCCTCCTCCGGTGAGTCAGGGCACTCCGCCTCCTCCTCCGGCGAGTGACGATCAGGGCACTCAGCCTCCTTCTCCGGCGCGTGGCGGCACTCCGCCTCCTTCTCCGCCTGCGCCGGCGCGCCCGAGCAGCCACCAGCCCCCTCCTTCTCTGCCTCGCCAGCAAGGGCGGAAGAGACCCGCCGCTGCCCCGGCTGCTCCGGCGCGTCGTAGTCCTTCTCCTCCGCCTCGTAAGCAAGCACGAAAGAAGACAGCCGCAGCCGCTCCGTCTGCTCCGGTGTCTAGCAGTACAGCCAGAGGCGGGAGGCAATACAGATACGGTCCACCTCTCAAGCCTCTAGAGAAGTTACCGTACGAGATGACCACGGAAGAAAATAAGAAGATCGTGGAAAAAGAAGTGAAGGACTTCTTTGAAGGGGTGAAAGCAAAGAGACATCCACCTCCGGAGGAGAAGGTAGATCCGGTGAAAGCAAAGCGCACTATCGATGCCCTTAGGAAACCACCAAAGTCTCCGCCAAAAACCAACTATGAGCGCATTACTTTAAAGGCATATATCGAAGCGGAGCGGTCGGGAAGTACTGTCAGTGATCAAAGGTTAAAAGAACGACGAGCAGCTGGGAAAAAAATTGCCCAACTCGGCGAACAAGCGAACCAATCGTCCCCCCCGCTCAATGTGTCTAGCGACATCGTCGCTAATGCTTCAGGGATGGTGCCCGGTTATATCAATCTTGGAGATTACCTGCCCGACGATGTACATTATGATTTCTTGGAGGTGGACGAACACAGATACGAGTACGGGAAGCCTCTCGTCAAAGATGAAAAATCTCTAACAACGATGATGCGAAGATTCCATAATTGGTACATGAAAACCTGCAGAGAGTCTGGGGGGACGAATACTTTGTATCTGAGAATTAAAGAGGAGCGCGACCTCGTTGGAACTGATCTGTTGCATGTTCCGTTTGAAGAGTTCTTCTAGTTCTTCAATCAAAAGGCCCTAGATAAATTAACGGTCACTTGCTACTGTCTGTAAGTACTACTTCTATCATTAAGTCTCTATATATAGCTCAGCTCTTTCATTGCATGTATTTATAATTATCCTCACTATATTATGCAGATTGAAGATCGTCGAGTGCAAAAAAGCAGAAATGTATGATATTGGGTTCATTAACACAAATCTCATAGATGAATTTTAGGTTAAAAAGAACGCCGAAGAGGCCGAGGCCAACTTGCTCAAATCATTGTTAATAAATCAAAACAAAGATTTAATACTCTTTCCTTACAACTTCAAGTGAGTGTTACTGTCGTGTGCATATTCGGTTTCCCTTATTACTCGAGCGAAGTTATAGTAATGTAATTGATGAGTTATGCATGCGTGCGCAGCTTCCACTATATTCTCCTGGAGATTAAGCTTGGGCGGGGACTAGTAACCGTCTTAGACTCGAGACGAAAAGATCCCGAAACCTATGCGGACATGACTAAAATTCTCAACAAGTAAGTTCAATCGATCATTAACGCACCATATCGGCAACTTTTTGTTCGTTTCCTGATATCTCAAGTAATAATTATTTTCTTTGTCTTGCAGGGTTTGGAAACAGTTCACCGCAGAAGCTCCGGGACTGCCGAAGGAGCTGCGATATACATACCCGAAAGTAAGTACTACTAGCTAGCTAGTTGCGCGCATCTCCCGTTGATTCTAGCTACTTTCATCAATGCCATTTATAATGCTTCATTATCAGTTTGATTGACCTCTATTTCTCGTAAAGTGCTTGTGGCAGGAACAAGGGAATGATTTTCATCTACAACGCGACTTTGAAAAATAAGCGGGGCTACTCTAAAAGACAATATGAAGTGCGTAAGCAATAATATTCACAATTTGATTTTATTACACCATCATTTCTGTTGAGTTTCATTCATATATATGTATTAACCCCCTTCTTCAAATTAGACGTGGCAGATGCGGAATGAACTCCTACCACAAGATCGCATGAAAGCAATTCAAGAGGAATTGGCGGGATTCTTTCTTGACCACGTCATCAATAAAGCCGGAGAATACCATGTGGAAGTTGAGTTCAAATGCTAGGGGATTGTAAGAGATCTTACATATTGTATATGTATGTAGCCAGTAGCGTCGGATAGATAATACGAAAACTTGTTGTTCGACCAATCTCTCGGAGAAGGAGAGGTCGATCACTTCTCTCGGTTTGCATGATGAACTTCTGTACTTAATGGTTTCCTTCATTTTCTTACTAGCTAGCGTGTCGAGGGCCTCTCTATACGTATAGTACGTAGCGTCGACCAAGCACGGAGATAAGAGAGGACACTTCTCTCTATATTAATTAATTAGCTACCTAACACAATATATGAAACACCTTAATTAACCATACAAAACCCCCAAATCCACCCCACTTTCAGAAGAAAAAAACCCTAGCCCCTGAACAGCTAACGCGTGGATGCCTATTGGTCCCGGTTGGTGCCACCAACCGGGACTAAAGGGCCTCCTGCCTGGGCTCGCAGCACCGGCCACGTGGAGGCCCATCTGTCCCGGTTAGTATAAGAACCGGGACTAAAGGCCTAGGCATTAGTAACGACCCTTTAGTCCCGGTTCCCCAACCGGGACAGATGGGCCTTATGAACCGGGACAAATGGCCCTTTTTCTACTAGTGCTTGTGGCCCCCTCGGGGATCCCCTGACCTATCTCTTTGTCCTATATATTCACATATATTCCAAAACCCTCAAAGGAGTCCACGAAAATACTTTTCCACCGCCGCAACCTTCTGATCCCGTGAGATCCCATCTTGGGGCCTTTTCCGGCATCCTGCCGGAGGGGGATTCAATCACGGAGGGCATCTACATCAACCCTATTGCCCTTCCGATGAAGCGTGAGTAGTTTACCTCAGACCTACGGGTCCATAGCTTGTAGCTAGATGGCTTCTTCTCTCTCTTTGATTCTCAATACCTTGTTCTCCTCGATGTTCTTGGAGATCTATCTGATGTAATCTTATTTTGCGGTTTGTTTGTCGAGATCCGATGAATTATGAATTTATGATCAACTTATCTATGAATATTATTTGAATCTTCTCTGAATTCTTATATGCATGATTTGATATCTTTGTGTTTCTCTTCAAATTATCGGTTTGGTTTGGCCAACTAGATTGGTTTTTCTTGCAATGAGAGAGGTGCTTAGCTTTGAGTTCAATCTTGCGTGATTTCACCCAGTGACAAAGTAGGGGTAGCAAGACACATACTGAATTATTGCCATCGAGGATAAAAAGATGGGGTTTTCATCATATTGCTTGAGTTTATTCCTCTACATCATGTCATCTTACTTAAGGCACTACTCCGTTCTTTATGAACTTAATACTCTAGATGCATGCTGGATAGCAGTCGATGTGTGGAGTAATAGTAGTAGATGCAGGTAGGAGTCGGTCTACTTGACACGGACGTGATGCCTATATGCATAATCATTGCCTTGGATATTGTCATAACTTTGTGCTTTTCTATCAATTGCTCGACAGTAATTTGTTCACCCATCGTATTATTTGCCTTCAAGAGAGAAGCCTCTAGTGAAACCTATGGCCCCCGGGTCTATTTTCCATGATATTTGTTTCCTATCTACTATTTTGCAATCTTTTATTTTTAGATCTATAAACCAAAAAAACCAAAAATATTTAGTTATCTTTTATTTAGTTTTATCTATCTCTATCAGATCTCACCTTTGCAAGTGACCATGAAGGGATTGACAACCCCTTTATCGCGTTGGGTGCAAGTGTTTGATTGTTTGTGTAGGTGCATCTATTGGGGACTTGCGCGTTTCTCGTACTAGATTGATACCTTGGTTCTTAACTGAGGGAAATACTTATCTCTACTATGCTGCATCACCCTTTCCTCTTCAAGGGAAAAACCAATGCAAGCTCAAGAAGTAGCTGGAAGAATTTCTGGCGCCGTTGCCGGGGAGATCTACGTCAAGCCTACCAAGTACCCATCATAAACTCTCATCTCTCGCATTATGTTATTTTCCATTTGCCTCTCGTTTTCCTCTCCCCCGCCTCTAAAACAATTTTCAGAAAAACACAAAAAGATTTGCCTTTTCATTCGCCCTTCTTTTGTTCGCCTTTTCGTTCACTTTTTGTTTGCTCGTGTGTCTCAAGAGAATACCAAGTTGTGTGACTTTTCCAACACTAATAATAATGATTTATTAGTACTCCGATTGCTCCCGCCACTAGTGCGGAATCTTATGAAATTAATGCCGCTTTGCTGAATCTTGTTATGAAAGATCAATTTTCCGGCCTTCTGATACGTCTCCAACGTATCTATAATTTTTTATTGTTCTATGCTATTATATTATCTGTTTTGGATGTTTTATATGCATTAATATGCTATTTTATATTATTTTTTGGGACTAACTTATTAACCTAGAGCCTAGTGCCAGTTTCTGTTTTTTCCTTGTTTTTGAGTTTCGCAGAAAAGGAATACCAAACGGAGTCCAAACGGAATAAAACTTTCGCGATGATTTTTCTTGGGCCAAAATACACCTATTGGACTTGGACTCCAAGTCAGAAGACCTTGGAGTAGATGACAAGCCACAGGGGCATGCCCTAGGGGGGTGGGCGCGCCCCCTGCCTTGTGACCTACTCCAACACCCCCTGGCCTAATTCTTCGCCTATATATTCACATATATTCCCAAACCACCAGAAGTATCCATGAAAACACTTTTCCACCGCCGCAACCTTCTGTTCCCATGAGATCCCATCTAGGGGCCTTTTCCGGCATCCTGATGGAGGGGGATTCAATCACGGAGGTGAAGGAAATATGCCCTAGAGGCAATAATAAAGTTGTTATTTATATTTCCTTATATCAGGATAAATGTTTATTATTCATGCTAGAATTGTATTAACCAGAAACTTAGTACATGTGTGGATACATAGACAAAACAGATGTCCCTAGTATGCCTCTACTTGACTAGCTCGTTAATCAAAGATGGTTAAGTTTCCTAACCATAGACATGTGTTGTCATTTGATGAACGGGATCATATCATTAGAGAATGAAGTGATGGACAAGACCCATCCGTTAGCTTAGCATATGATCGTTTAGTTTTATTGCTACTGCTCTCTTCATGACTTATACATATTCCTTCGACCATGAGATCATGCAACTCCCGGATACCGGAGGAATACCTTGTGCGCTATCAAACGTCACTTCGTAACTGGGTGATCATAAAGGTGCTCTACAGGTATCTCCGAAGGTGTCTATTGAGTTGGCGTGAATCAAGATTGGGATTTGTCACTCTGAGTATCGAAGAGGTATCTCTGGGCCCTCTCGGTAATGCACATCACTATAAGCCTTGCAATCAATGTGACTAATGAGTTAGTTACAGGATGATGTATTACAGAACGAGTAAAGAGACTTGTCGGTAACGAGATTGAACTAGGTATGGAGATACCGACGATCGAATCTCGGGCAAGCAACATACCGACGGACAAAAGGAACTGCGTATGTTATCATAAAGGTTCGACCGATAAAGATCTTCGTAGAATATGTAGGAACTAATGTGGGCATCCAGGTTTCGCTATTGGTTATTGACCGGAGAAGCATCTCGGTCATGTCTACATCATTCTTGAACCCGTAGGGTCTGCACGCTTAACATTCGTTGACCATATAGTACTATATGAGTTATGTATGTTTGTGACCGAATGTTGTTCGGAGTCCCAAATAAGATCACAGACATGACGAGGAGCTCCGGAATGGACCGGAGGTAAAGATTGATATATAGGATGATAGTATTTGGTCTCCGGAAGAGTTTCGAAATGCACCAGATAATTATCGAATCACCGTAAGGGGTTCCGGAAGGCCACTGGGAGTTATTGGGCTTAACGGGCCAAGAAGAGGGGAGCGCACCAGCCCACAGGGGGGCGGGCGCGCCCACCTCCTGGCCGCCGGCCCTGGGAAGGAAAGAGGAGGGGCTGGCCCCCTCCTGCCTTTCTCCACGCAAGAGAGAAGGAAGGGGAGGCGCCATAAGGCAGCCGCCCCCCTTTCCTTCCCTCCCCCCACGCGCCAAGAAGGAAGGGGGCGCGCCTAGGGCATGCGCCCTTAGGGCGGCCTCTGGCCCCCTTGGGGTGCACCTAGGGTTGCCTCCCCCCTCCACCTATATATATATGAGAAGAGGGGAGGGGCGCCACACACCACGAATCCCCAAGCCTTGTGCGGCGCCCCCTCTCCCTCTAATTCGTCCTTCGCTCTAAACTGTTGTGCTTGGCGAAGCCCTGCAGAAATAGTTTTCACCACCACCGTCACCACGCTGTCGTGCTACCGGAACTCGTCTACTACTTCGCCTCTCTTGCTGGATCGAGAAGGCGAGGACGTCATCGAGCTGAACGCGGAGGTGCCGTGCATTCGGTGCTTGATCGGAACAGATCGTCAAGTTGTATGACTACATCAACCGCGTTGATAAACGCTTCCACTTAGCCATCTACAAGGGTATGTAGATGTTCTCCCCTCTCTCGTAGCTACGCATCTCCATGGATAGATCTTGCGTGTGCGTAGATTTTTTTTGTTTTCCATGCAACGTTCCCCTGCACTACACACCTTTTTTCATGGTGTATGAAGCCGAGGCCGTCCTACCATGTGATCTCATTCATGATGCCCCTAGGGTGCGCATGTATGAAGAGAGGGAGGCGGAATTGGATCGGCAGGACGACCTCGATACCCTCGAGGAAGAACGAGATGTGGCTCGGGCACGTTTCACGTTTTACCAACAACAGGCCCGGCGTTACCAGAGAAAGGAAGTCCGGAATAAAGCATTCAATAAAGGCGATCTGGTCATGCGATTTCATCCGGAAAAGTAGAAGCACAAGCTCCACCCAAAGTGGGATGGTCCATTCATTATAGACCAAGTACTCACTAGAGAAGCATATCGCATCCGAGACCCCGCGGACAACAAGCTGGAGCAAAACCCTTGGAACACCGCCCTGCTCCGACAATTTTACGGTTAACCACAACCACTCCCAACTCACCCTTCATCAACAATTAAATAAACGCCAATTTTCCTTTTCTTTTAGTGGTTAGAAACCTCCTTTTTTAGTTATGCTCGGTCAATCTGAAGTGATGTACTCACATCGGACACATATTAAGTGTTCGGCATACACTATGCCACTGGTTTTTTCAAAACCCAAGTGTATCTTTAGCACTGCATGTGCCTCCTCTCGAATACAGTCGTTTTTTTGCCTTTATATGCATCAACTTGCCTTGAGTTTTGGCCAAGTTGGTTTGCTTGGCTCCTATGATTACCCTTACGTTCCTGATCGTTAGGCTAAGGGGTAAAGGAAGCACCTCTGCGATTGTTGCTACCGGGTCAATCGAATTGGCACCTTAGACGGGTGAAGCCGAAAGCTAGCATTCTTAAGAAAATAGTTGGTTTGTAATGATGGAAAAAGGAGTACTCATTTATAAATGAAAGTAACCGGGGGGTTTATGCCCACCTCGGCTATATATATACTTCGCTTGATCAGGCGGATCGTCATGATCACACATGATCACCTAAGAAAAGGAACCGTTGGAGGAACTATTTTTCTTGGAATATTTTTCTTACGCCTAAACGTAATATAACATACGCACTGGTTCACTTTGTTTTTCGAGCCCCATAGCCGGATTGCCTCGCTTTTCGAAATACCTATTCCGCTTGTTCGGATTAGAAGTAGGAAGCACTCCTCGGCCCATGGCCAAGGAGGGAGAAGCGAAAGGCTGGCTAACAAAGTTTGTACAACAACTACAGTTGGAATGACGTAAAGTACATCAATACATACAGAGTCATTGCACATATCCAAAAATTTATCAAGCCCGTCTATTAATGATTTAAGGGAACAGTGGAGTTCTAGGTGGAGGGGAGTACAAGGGTTGACTGGTTAGGCTATGGGGTGAGGCTGCCGTCGTCAAAGGATTACGGAAGCTGCGGGTGAGTAGAGGGATAGCCTGACCAGCGGTGGGAATTTGGTGGGGCGGCGAAGCCTGAGCGGTAGCTGGCTTCCGATGCCGTTTCTGGACTGATCCTTGGATCAACGGGCGGCCAAACTGCGGAAATTGCTCCCTTTGTCTTCGATCTTATCCCGCGACAGTGTCAAAAGACTCGCATGGTGTGTGACGGGCTGCATCAACGGACATGGGTACATGACATTCAAGGCGCCCTTGGTCCCATGGTGATGTTATAGTACGTGGACTTCTGACGGCAGGTGCGAAAAATCCAACTCTCTGACTCCACCAACGAGATACACTAGCGCTGGACTTCCTCAGGCCAATACGCTGCCAAATCCTGCTACAAGCAGGTGTTCGTTGGCTCCGTTCTTGATCCCTATTGGCGCGCTTGATCTGGAAGGCATGGGTGCCACTCCGCGTCAAGGTTTTCCTATGGCTCGCTCTTCTGGACCGATGTTGGACAGCTGCTAGGCCCGTGCGCCACAACCTCCCACACGGCGTGCCTTCTCAGCGATCAAGAACCGGAATGCATGCAACATTTCTGGCTCGCTGCTCATTCTCGCGTTGGTGCAGGCTGCCGATTCCCCCGCCAAGCTTTAGAGACGATTTCGTGGACCGGTTGGAGCACTCCAGCGCTCTAGTTCCTGCTTGCGCACGCAAAGGATTCAACTCCCTCGTCTTGCTCATGGCTTGGAGCTCTGGAAGCATAGAAATGGCAGCATTTTCGATGGCTCGCGCCTCTCCGTCAACCAACTCATAGAGACAATTCGTCAGGAGGCGCGTCTATGGGCTCGTGCCAGAGCCATGGGCTACATAACATAGCTGGCATAGGCTGATTTAGTTTTCTAGAGTTGAGCAGTCCTATTCTTTTACCGACCCCGTCGTTTTGTGTACATATCTAAGTGTAACACATTGACCTTGTATTTCTCTCCACCTATCAATGAATGGTACGCAAGCTTTACTTATTTGTGGAAAGAAGGCACCGGAGTAACACGGTGCCAACTGCCAAAAAAAAGAAGAAGAAAGTAGTGAGCTGAGCCATATCTGCACACCAAGTTTGCCATGTGGTGGACAGACGAGCCGTCGGATCGCCCCCGACGAACCGAAACCGAACCTGACGAGCGAGCGGGCAGTCGCCGAGAAGAAACTCAAACCACCAGCAAAGCAGCCGTGCGACCGCGACGACGCAACCAACAGCAGCAGTGCAGCAGCAACCCGAGGAAAAAGAAAGTAAAAATGGTCGGACTCCACAGAGACCGGCCACGAGGTGGGAGGGTAGAGGCACCAAGCACGCACCAAAAATAAGAGAAGGGGAAGGCGAGGCCGAGGCCCGAAAAATTACTTCGGGGGCCGGGGCGGAAGCGCGAATCCCCCCGAATCCCTCCCTCCCTCCCCGATCCCGTCGCCCGCCAGATCTCGCCCCTCCCCCGGCGGGCCCGATCGCCATCGGCGGCGGCGGCGGCGGAGGCTGGACCGGCCGGCCGCGGGCGGTTCCGGGCAGGGAGATCTCGCCGAGATTCGGTTTGGGGCGGGAGGAGCCGGGTGCCCATGGCGTCGGCGTCGGCCTCCACCGACGTCGCGTCCTCGCGCGAGGCGAGTCGCCAGGCCGGGAAGAAAGCGGTAGGTTCTCGTCGTTGGCCTGCTTTGCTTGCGTAGCCGTCGGTCGCCACCAATTGCTTGATAATCAACACCATTTTGGCCCCGGGGCGCCCGACGGAACAGGAGAAATTGGATGTGCTGCATTGCTTAGCGAGCTAGCATTACGATTGTAGTTCAAGCAATCGTTTTAGCTCATCCTAGAGAAGCCAAATGGCACCGGATTCGCCTCCCATCATGCCACCCTCATGCTGAAACCACATATATATTTAGTTATCTAGGCCTCTGCGCCACCAATTTACGTTGAATCCTAATTCGGCACGATTTTGAGTAGAGCTTGGCTCTAGAATGACACTGTCCTGTTTTCTGAACCAGCTGGAGGAGTTCCGTAAGAAGAAGAAGAAGGCCGCGAAGAAGGCCACCGCCGCTGTAGTAGACCAGGCAGCGCCTGTGGTTCCCAGCGTAGTGGAGAACCCCCTGCCAAACTCCAATAATGGCAACCCTGGACAGGGTTTGGTGTCTGATTTGGACTCAAGCACACCAAGCACATCATCTGCGCCATCTGCTTCCTATGAGAATGACCCAACCACTTCTTCCAGAGTCACCGGATTTCTGTCAAATGGTCCTGTAGTTGCAGATGCATCAGCTAATGTTACTACTGTTGCCCCCCTGCAAGATTCTGTTGATGACGGAGGGAGCAAGTTTTATGGAAACTTGAGCTTTTCTGATCTAGTTAATGGGCATCACGATGATTGGAGAGGCGATATTGCCCATAAAAGGGTAGAGCTCAGTCCTGACAAGGATCTGCCTTTGACATCTAAATTAAGTGCATTTGGAAACACTGACAGTGGTTCCCAGTCTACCGAGGTCTTGTCAAAATGGGGAGGAAATTCTTCGTTGAGTCAAGTACATGGTATCAAGCAATCCAGTTCATTTTCATCTGGCAACCTTCTTGGGAAGTCTGAAAGCACTTTCTCTCAGGATTACTCCCCAGAAAATGATATCTTTGGCCGCTTACGAGGTAAGATTGAAGCTCTATTTTCATATGTGATGACTGCCTTGACTATGCAGATCTTTTAACCTTTGTTTCTTCCCGTTGTGCAGCTACCTCCAAAGACTCTTCCCAAGCAGGGCACTCCGCATATACCAGCAACCAGGACTATGGCAGTATCTTTAGTAGTTCTAAAGTTGCTGATGGTTTAGGTCATGATGCAAATATCGGAATGCTTCGGAATGCATCAGATTCCACATCTACCAATTTTGATAAACAGGATCCTTTTCTGTCAACTGCTTATCCAACTGCATACAATCGATCTCGGCCATCTTTTCTTGATTCTATTGGAGTACAAAGAGCTCTTCCAGCAGAAGCCCCGTACGTTGAACCTTCAAAAGCAAGCAACAAGCTATTCAGCAGTTCAAATTCCGAGAGTTCTTCTGTTCAGCAGCCAAACCAACAATCCACGCAAAACAGTGTTGTGGATAATTCTGTTATAACAGGGAGACAAGAGTATAATAGTGAAAAGGGGCCATATGACAATTCCGTACTTCCTGATTCCTTGCCTTCCAAAGATGAAAAAAGTCTGCATTATGGTAATCAAATGTTCCAAGATTTCACAAGTCATGAGAAAGATGACGGTTTTGCATCACTAGAGCAGGTGATGAATGCCAACCACTATCTATTTATTAACTTTGTTTTCCTTGATATACAGAATTTTCAAATATGGACCAGCATTGCCGTAGCAAATTTGACAGCAAGCATAATATGAAGAGTAACCTTTTTTATACGAAAGTAGATGTTAACTTAATGCTATTAGATTTAATGCCAGTTACACCCAGAACTACTCCCTCCGTCCCATAATATAAGAGCGTTTTTCACACTTGTCAGAAACACTCTTATATTATGGGACGGAGGGAGTAGTTGCAAACGAAAATGTCAAGTTGTGACTAAATTAACTGTTGGTGTAGTTGCTGTCTGTACGTAACCCAGAGGTTGCACCGCAGATTATATTTCCACTGATTGTTTGTCAAGACTCCAGAAGGTTCTGTTACCGCATATACTCTTGGCTCCTTAGATGCAATCGCTTCTTTGTCTGCATTCTGTCGCTTGTAATTGTTTACTTGTGTTTTTCAGTAGTCCAGATTTCTAACCAACACACTCATAAATTGATGTGCTGTGACAGTAGTTCTTTTGCAATTAGCAATTTAGCTTGCACATTTTGTTATTAGGCCCTTCAACATAATGCTCATAGCTGCTCCGGTTTGGCTACCAGCTCATCGAGGATTTGACAACAGAGAAGTTTTCGTTACAAAGGACTTTAGAGAAATCTCAAGAATTAGCACAAAATTTGGCAACGGATAACTCAGCATTGACAGATAAGTTCAACCAACAGGTATGTGCATGTTCACAGAATTTTCTGTGGAGGTTTTCTTGCAATCAGTGGGAGGTAGATATGGTATCGTCAGTTGATGAAAAAAAAATCATCTATGATTTACAAAAAAAAAAATCCGTAATAGTGAGATGTTTTCACATCAAAGTAGTAACAAAGAAGTTGGAATGTTAGCATAATTCAGTTACTATCTTCTGATAGGGCATAGTAAACTTAATGTAAAAAATTCGAGTTTCGCTGTCCCAGGAGTTCTGCCTTGTGTTAAGGTATCTGAAGTTAAACTAGCACAACATGCCAGCAAAGTGGTTGCCTACTAATTCTCAACTACTCTGTGATGAAGCTCAATTTTAGTTTGATTCAGATTTCTTAGTGAGTATTTTCACAAGACATACCTGTAAAAGTGGGACATAAGACATAGTGTAGACAAAACAAAAAATTGAAGTCACATCCCCAGGTTTTAAATGATTAAAATAGCAAGATCGATCAATAGATCATCAAATTCTTCCATGAATGCGAATGACAGTAAGCATGAATAAATACTTACTATCATTTGTTCTACTCATTTTTAATTGGTTAACTTTATGCATTTTTTTTCATCTGCAAATATCAGGCACACGTTATCAGCCAGTTGACCTCTGACATGGAGAGGTTGCAGGATGAAATTCAAGCTCAACTGGTTAGGATTCTTCCGTCATTTCTACCATTCGAAATATGTGAATATTTGAAAGTGTTCTCGGTTGTAGGACTCACTAAATGCTGATGTTGCTTTTGCTATGTTTGACTTGTTGATCTGGTCGTGTATGGATCATCTATGTGATCAATGCAACATGTAGTATAACTCCCATATTAATTTGAATATTATATTTGTTATGCAACATGTTTTCTTCCCCTTTGAAGCCTTTATATTTCCACATGCTACCTTGTAATAATCATTTTTAGTTTCTTTCTAACTCTATTTGCACAACAGCTGGCACTTGAGACCATCAGATCGGAATATGCCAATGCCCAACTAGAATGCAATGCTGCAGATGAGAGGGGCAAAGTACTCGCAGCAGAAGTCATTCTATTGGAAGATAAGGTGCCTTTCTATCTCCTCGATTGCTTCTTGTGCATTAGCTATTTAATCTTGCAAATCGACCTGCCCTCTAAGGAGGATACTATGGTTGATGCTGTTTGAGAAAATGAGTTGTTTTGAGTATGTGATGCCCCTGTAGTTCATAACAATCAGATATATCGTGGTAAAAAATTCAAGTAACAAGAAATATCCCATCCAACTGCAGCACGTCACATAAACCCAGTCTGCAAGTCTTGGGATTTGAACTCCAGTCGTATCCAGGTTCATCACATCTTAGTATCTTACTAACGAGTGCACAGCCGTGTCTGGTTAGTTGCGCAACTTTTTTCTAGCATGTCAGGCACACAACACCAACTCCGTATGCTATCTGGCCTCAGTATAGCTGTTTAGTTTTATGTTCATTGTAGCAATGTTGTGTCCAGCATTTAACCAGAGTTGAGCTGTTGTGTACTGTACCAAGGTGCAGAACTGGGTAAGCACCACCAGGAAGATGGCCAGGTGGAGTTGGCTTGGTAGGTGATGGGATTAGATCATAGGTGAGGTAGACAAACTTGGGGCGAATTAGATTGATTTCTCGTTGCTTCAATACTTTGAACACAGTGCTTAGCCTATATATATAGCTGGCTGGGCATATAGAGTTGGAAATAACTAACAAACCCAACCTCTAATTGAAACTATCTAAACTATTCGTAACTACATGATAACTATCTATGCTACGTACTTGATAGCTTTCCTATAAGGCTATAACTAAGATATATGCACAACTATTGCTTTCCACAAGAATGCTGCCATCTTCTGTTTGCCGGCTTGGCCATGGGCTGCATCCTCCGCCCACAACATGAACGTAAGCATTGTTGGCTTCAGCGACTACCAATTTTGATACGTCTGTCTGTTCTGCAGGCTCTTAAACTTAGGTCAAATGAGTTGAAACTTGAAAAGGAAGTGGAGGGTTTAAATTCAGAGATCTCTTCCTACAAGTGAGTTTTAAGATATTTTGTTTTCCTAATCCCCATGTTGTAATTTTATGAATGCACCTTCTTTCAAGGATACGGTAGGAGAGTTCTCTTGTTTTTCATGGTTACCTAAAGAAAAACATGGATGCTTGAAATTGCTGTGGTAATAAACATGAGAATCATATGTTAACTTCCCAAGGGATGGAACTAGCTAACGACACTGATTATTTTCCTTCATTTTTTTCTTACTATATATACACAGACGCAAAGTTTCTAGTCTAGAGAAGGAACGTCAGCATCTTCAATCTACTGTCGAGGCTCTTCAAGAAGGTATATAGATGTGTACTTTAGTTTAGCACATACAGACAACATGTTTTCCACTAAACTTTCCGATCCTGGTCAACCCTAGAAAAACACTTTGTAATTTGTGTATTTTAGCCTCATGCACCCTTGTGGTACTTTGTTTCGCTATCTAATAATGAAAGTAAAACTAGAGATTGGTGTTTTTGGAATAAGACAGGTAGCGTGTAGATGTGACCTATACATGCCATTGTTGCCACCATTTGACTTTTAGTATCCACATATGTTTGGACAGAAAAGAAGCTCCTGCACTCTAAATTGAGAAACATTCCTGTGAGTGAGAAGGTAAATGTCATAGAAAAACCATCAGCCGACAAAAGAGATGCATCAACTGCGACGGAGGATTTAGGTGTGGTATTACACTCCATCTTTGCTTGCCCAGTCCATACACGCCGACTACCTTTCTGCCTGACGTCAAATATATTTGTTCAGATACAGGGGAAAGCAGCTCTTCACAAACACTGACCAGTACCAGTGACCCATTACAAGATGTTGTAACATCTGTTTCACAGTTTAATAATATGTCTGATTTTCCTTCCTTCGGAGACGCATCTTCTAGCATTCCAGAAGATCAGCTCAGAATGATTGACAACATCAACTCCTTGATGTCGGAGGTAATCTCTCGAGTTTTAGGGATACTTCCTCACATCAATGAGTTGTGTTCCCAAACAACCTTAACTTGATTTTGGACCCAAAATTTAACCATTCTTATGTTATTATCTTTTGCTTTGCAGTTAGCAGTGGAGAGAGAAGAGCTAATGCGAGCACTGAGAATCGAGTCATCAAACTGCTCCAAGCTGAAGGTATTCTTACGCGGCACATTTGTTTCAGTTAATTTTGTCTAGGGCTTTTCTTCCTGAACTGATATTGATAAGATGCCTGTACCCTATGAGATGATTAAGCCCTAGGCACTTCTGCGACAGGCTTTTGTACTTAGAAACCCTATTTACTGGTAGACTTCACTCAAGACACACTTGTGTTACAGTGCATCAATCTTATGCAAGTTACTCTTTTGTCTTGAAGGAGCTGAACAGGGATCTAACACAAAAGCTGGAGACTCAGACACAGAGACTTGAGCTATTGACTTCTGAAAGGATGGCCAATGAGAATGTCCTTGCAAGACAGGTCGACACACACTTCAATGATGCAACAATGTATGCTGATGAAGGGGACGAGGTATTTCCTACCAGCAGAGCTAATTGTGGATCTTTGAGAGCTTTCTTCATCTTAACATGCATCTAGGTGTTTGATTGTCTTTATCGGTGTGCCAGTTATATGAACTATACCTTTGCGTTACATCCAGAAATGCTCTGAACAGTTTATCTATACGTGCCTGACATATGATACTTTTGTCTAGGTTGTCGAAAGGGTGCTTGGCTGGATAATGAAGCTCTTCCCTGGCGGGCCAAAGCGTCGCACCAGCAAACTTCACTAGCGAAAATGAAGCTTTAGTATACAGAATGTCTCTTCATTTACATATTTTTTTTGCCCGGTTTTGGTCATAGCATCGTGAGAAGTTGTATAGTGGAGCCATTTCATGTAACCATTCTTTTTTCTTTCTACAGAAGATGAAATGAAAATGTTGGAGCTATACAACGTTTGTATTGGACAGTAAACAGAATAGCCTCCAAGAATCATTTCCTCCCATCTTATATTTTGTTGCTATGGGTTGGGGGTGGATATGTAAAAGCTGTTATTCAGCGACTGTTGTACGGTTGTACCAAAGGCATTTTCCTTTTCTTTCCAAACTCAATATGTTTACTTCTATTTTCCATGTTAACAGAAGCATAGAAGGAAGGATCCTTGAGTAGTTCTGAATTATAGACGTTTTGGATATTTCAATACAGATTGAAATGAGTGGACAACACACTAAAACGCAACTACATACATACGATTAGGAGAATTGTAAGTGAATTGGGCTGTGGCCTCAAGATGGTATTATTCACTTCCGTGCCATCAAACATAGAAAAGGCGGCAGCATATTTTTATTAAGAGAACTTGACTTCCAAAAGTCAGTTCAAACAAAATTTGACCAGCCTAAATTTCAGTCTTCTACAGGGAAAAAAAACATGAATAACCTGCTCTGGCAAATTGATTACTGAGTTGCGCGTCTAATGCAGGGCCTCATGGCAAACAGAAGAAGCGATGCAGGCATGCTGGACTACTACTTCTTGTTGTGGGTAGGCACACTGAGATAGAACTTTGTGTTCCTGAAATCATCAAGAAGTGGATTGTATCCATCTTTGGTCCTCGTCTTCAGTGGCATCCCAAACTCCTCCATAAAGGCAGCCGAATCAAGCTGGATGAAAAACAAATATATTAACTAAATTCGGATTCGGCACAAAGTGAGCTGTGCCGCAAAGGTAGGAAATTGGTATGTGCAAGCTGAACTTACTATGATTGTTCTCCTACTCTTCACTGGTTTAAATGCACCACGCTTCATCTGGTCTTTCGAGAAACCAGAGCAGTGGTGGTCGATCTGCTCCAACAGCAAGAAATCGGTTGGGAAGAAGATATCTGCATCGCCCTGAAAGAGTGGCAGGTGGCATAACCAAGTTTACTGATATACGGCGCAAAAGTTGTATTAAAAAGATGCACCAAACTACATCAGGGCTTGTTTTCTACTCCCTACATCAGGGCTTGAAACGCTCTTATATTATGGAACGGGGGGAGTATTTCTTATTCTTGGTTCTCTTTTCAAGAAGATTTACACGGCTACTCCAGTAAGAGGAATAGATTGTCTGCCTGCAACGTAACAGCTATGTGAATAAAGTGAAAATGACAAACCTGTGCATCAAGATAGTTGGGATGATCCAAAGTTTTCCCATCTTTCTACAAGAAGGAAACAAGATGAATGAGACATTTGAAAGTGAGCGCATGATCTTCACATCGAAATATGCTGGTAACTGCATGATCAACACATGACTCGAAAACATGGTTTTCTACCATTCTCAGTTGATATCATTGACACTGGTTACTGCCTTATTAGAGTGCACCAAATAGTCATAAAACTGAAATAATAAATCAATCAGGGCATATCACCTTTGAAGAAACCAATGGAGCTCTATCGCCAGGTATGCTAACATCAGGAAGATAACTGAAGTCTGAAGCAATAAGGGACATACTTGGCAAAGTTTGATGCAAAGTATCCAGTAGTTTCTGCATACGGTAAAAACTCTGGGTGTAAGCTGGCACATACACTGGCATCCAACATTAATGGGACAACAGTAGTTTATAATCTTACTAAGTAGCAGGGGTCTGAAATACATACCAAACATCCGGTTGGTAACCAAGCTCTCCTAGGCTTCGGGAATACTTTTGAGACGAGTCCTTTTGCAGCGAATGATAGTTTTTCTCTCAAAGATGGATTCTCTTCATTCATGCCAACAATCTCACTGCAGCGGGAAACTAATGGGTCTTGCAATGGTTTGTAGACCTCACAGACTTGTGAACTTTCTTAAGAAAAAGGCAAGAAAAATTGATTAGTATAAGAGATAAAGAGATAGAGTAGCTACTAGCTAGATAATTTCCAATAATAGTGAAAAGAGGTCTGTTCTCAATACAGAATAAACATGCATGTAATATTAATTAGAACAATAGGTATAGCCAAAAGCACAAGGAAGATGCTGAATTATTGATGTTCTTGAAGGAAAAAGGAGGCAGCCCTCCACAATAACATCAACCAAAATAAGGAAGTATACAACCTGAATCAAGTAAAAAAAGCACATGGGCCCTTGGCACGAGGAAATGTAAAAGAATACTATAATATTATTTTGCAAAGAAATTTCCCTAGTCTGGGAATGGAACACAACTCCGCCTATGTCGTCTCAGCGTAGCTGGTCCCAAGCCCGGGTAAAGGAGGAGGGTTGTGATAGGCTTGGCGAGCCAACATCAAAACTCAGCCACTCTTTTGGAGATGAAACCCAGAAGAACATCGTTGGGGCGTAACCCTCTTAGCGACGCGCCATAACCGAACCCGGCTGTGGCGTTCAATGGGCAAGGGCTGGGCCGTCACCCCCCTTGGTGGCACGCCGTATCTTGATCTGGATACGGTGATAAGTGAGCAAGGGTCTTCGCATTTGACTCAAAGGGCAAGGAAGCTAGCCGA
The DNA here is from genome assembly GCF_018294505.1 of Triticum aestivum. Taxonomy (NCBI): domain Eukaryota; kingdom Viridiplantae; phylum Streptophyta; class Magnoliopsida; order Poales; family Poaceae; genus Triticum; species Triticum aestivum. Next base: position 526,356,044 of record NC_057802.1, read on the forward strand.
GCCTAGGAGGATCCGCATAGGTAGTTGGAATGTAGGGTCCCTGACGGGTAAGTTACGGGAGTTAGTTGATGCAGCGGTGAGGAGAGGTGTTGATATCCTTTGCGTCCAAGAAACCAAATGGAAGGGACGGAAGGCGAAGGTGGAGGATACCGGCTTCAAGCTGTGCTACACGGGGACAACTACCAACAGAAATGGAGTAGGCATCTTGATCAACAAGAGCCTTAGGTGTGGAGCGGTAGATGTCAAGAGGCAAGGAGACCGGATTATCCTAATCAAGTTGGTTGTTGGGGACTTAATCCTCAAAGTTGTCAGCGCGCATGCCCTGAAAGTAGGCCACAATGAGAGCACCAAGAGGGAGTTCTGAGAAGGCCTGGAGGACATGGTTGGGAGTGTACCCAATGGCGAGAAGCTCTTCATAGGAGGAGACCTCAATGGCCATGTGGGTACATCTAACACAGTTTTTGAAGAGGCGCATGGGGGCTTTGGCTATGGCATCAAGAATCAAGAAGGAGAGGATGTCTTAAGCTTTGCCCTAGCCTATGACATGATCATAGCTATCACCCTCTTTAGAAAGAGATAATCCCATCTAGTGAATTTTAGTAGTGGCCAACACTCTAGCCAAATTCGTCCTATCGAGAAGAGAAGACAGACGTGCTTACCTAGATTGTAAGGTGATACCTAGGCGATTCGACCTGCGGTGTTGTATGGCGCTGAATGTTGGCCAACTAAAAGGCGACATGTCCAACAGCTAGGCGTAGCAGAGATGCCATGTTGAGATGGATGTGTAGCCACACAAGAAAGGACCGGGTCCGGAATGGCGATATATGTGAGAGAGTTGGGGTGGCGCCAATTGAAGAGAAGCTTGTCCAACATAGTCTGAGATGGTTTGGGCATGTTCAACACAGGCCTCCAAAAGCGCCAGTGCATAGCAGGCGGTTAAGGCACGTTGATAATGCCAAGAGAGGTCGAGGTAGACCAAACTTGACATGGGAGGAGTCCGTAAAGAGAGACCCAAAGGACTGGAATATCACCGGAGATTTAGCCATGGACGGGCACATGGAAGCAGAACCATGACTTGGTTTCCATATCTTGTGAGTTTCAACTCTAGACTACCCTAACTCGTTTGGGACTGAAAGGCGTTATTGTTGTTGTTGTTGAGAATGGAACACATATTAGCATAAAACTATATTTCCACCAGCATGAACGACAAATAGTATTGGAGTCAAGCAATAAGTTGCAAAATCCAATCCTTCAAGCTAATACAGAACGAGAATTCTGCAAAATACCAAAAAAGTTTGATTAAGGAATCATTTAAAATATGAAAACCAGCAGGCACCATAAGTTGATTATTTTATCATGTTTTCTCAAGTCAAGTATCCCATTGAACTATCATCCCACATAAACAGTGGATCTAAGAGCAAAAAGAAGGACACTTGAGATCGTGTTTGCCAGGTCTAGGAATCCACATCATTGACGCAAATTAAGACTCTTCAAATATAACACAGCAAAGGTTCTAGCTAAATTTTGCTAGGGGGTTTGGAAGTTGAAAAACAAAATACAAACCTGCCATTTACTTTTTCAATCCACACCTCCATCCATGGAGAGACCTGATCTGGTGAATAGACAAGGTCATGAGGTAGATTGTCAAGTACCTGACATTTCCACCAAAAGAAAGTTACTGCTGCATGAATATCTCCCTTAAGATACGACTACAAAACTAAATTTATATATGATTAGCTTAGTTCCCTCAGAACCAGGACATATTAGCAATGTAAATAATATAGCAGACAGAATCAGCCAGTAGTACCACCATGGCAATAATACGATGGCATGCCTGACATGGCTGGTGACCCTATTTTGGACTGTTAAATATGTAAATAGTAAGCAAACATAAACGGAACACAGAAAGCATCAGCGCTCTTTTGCAATGTCATGTCCAAGTAGAGATACTAGTGATGGCACAAGAACTGGGAAGTAGTCTTACAAACATCTTACATTGTCAAAGTTTGACACACACAAAAAATGCTTCTAGCCAATGTGAACCAGTTACTGATACACTTCATGACAACGGTGATGGCGTTTTGTTTCTTTGACTACGCAAATCCTAGCAGTACATACCTCAAGCATTAGCACCCAGCATGGTTGAGGGTCCTTGCAGCCTGCAAACGGAAATAGGAAAAACCAATCATTATAAAGGCAATAGTGATTAGTAAATACTGAGACCCTGAGACTGAATGCTGGATATATATGTGATTCTGAAATGGAAATATAAGCAGATAGGGAGCCAGTGACATCCCCAATTATTTATTACATCTGTCAGCACAGCATAAAAGTAAATCTAGGGACTTATATATAGTATAATATGAGCTATTGCAGGTTGAAAACAATGCAAAATGGTGATCAAAGCTCAGGTAACTGATCTTAGACAAGGGTTATTGTAGGAAAGCTCCGACATCGATAGCTAGGCACAAGAAGCCAGCTTACCCCATCCAGCTATGTCAGTTGCATCACGATGCTCCACTGTGAACTTTGACAAATGGCTCTGCACTTCACCGACAGTTTCCAACTGCTTTTCAGCAAGGGAGGAGCTAATCTCTACTGAGCTAGCAAATGAAGATGAAAGGAAGGTCAAAGCATAATTGATATCATAAAAGAAAAATGCTGGAGAGGGTGAGAATATAAGGCAGCATGAAAGTAGCCAGTATTATGAATGTTGATATGACGATACATGTACGTACCACGTTGTTTGGCCTTACCAAACAAATAGGACTCTGTAGTCTCGCTGAGCAACTTCAATTAAGTAGGACAAGGAAAATGACAAAAGAGCTGCTTACATGTATTTCATATTATTGTAGACTTTTGGCGGAGCATTTAACATCATGTAATCAAGTATGCACTTTGCACATGTCCCGGATCCACCTCCGATTTCATATATCTGATCATTACAGGAATCCAATTCAGATGGCTTGGTAAGAAAAGAAGTAAACATGATAATGTGTCATGATATGGAAAATTTCACAAGTGAATCTAGAAGCTTCGCCCATCGAGATGTGAAGCTATAAAGACAGGAAAATTATGAGTGCACCTTCAATGGGACTGAAAGATTAGCCGTGCGAAGGATTGACGCAGCTATTGCATAGGCATACCATGGCTGCACCAGAGTAGGAAAACATGCATCAGTGGCTAAATTGGAAAGAAAATCGAGATCACATTCTCTTTTTAAGTTTTAACAGCTCAAGCACAAAAGGACACCTTGAAAAGCTCCACTGGAGTAAACCAAGAGATATCATGCATCTTATACAGCTTATCAAGATGCTTCATGTACGCAGTCCTCCCTGCGTGATATAACACCAAATTATTTGCAGCTATGCGCACATGTCCGAGTTGTCAACACAGCATTGCACATAACTAGCACTGACCAATACGTACATGAATAGTGTTTAGACTATTCTACTCCGAGAACACACGCATACAACATGTTTGTGGAAATGCCGCCTCAACAAACAACTGAAGAAATCCAAACTTCGTCGATCAAGTGTACTCCAACAGACTGAATTCGGCAAAGGGGCAGGGGGGTTGGGACAGAGCAAGCCGTACCCTCGAGCTTGTGGAAGCGGATGGCGGAGTCGAGCACGCCGACGGGCCCCGACCGCTTGGAGAAGTAGCCGTGGTTGGGGTTGTAGAGCGCCGACCTCACGAAATCGCGCACCTGCGATGGGAATCTCCCCTGTCAAAGCAGCAGCCACTACAGGGAGATCTCGGAGTGATCAGAGAGGCCTCGACGTTTACCAGAACGGGCTTGTCGCCGGCGACGATCCCCGACGAGAACAGCGCCGCCGGGGCCCACCGCGCCGCGCGCCGGAGCGCGTGGATGGTCGCCAAGTACGCCGGCGCCATGCCGGAGGGAGCGGTGTCGTTGCGGCGGCGGCGGCAGCGGCGCTTCTGGACCTTTCCTCCGAAACAGAAATGAAATGAAACAACACTTGCTGGGCCGTTTCGGGTGCTTTTTGGCAGAACGTTTCGAGCCCAACTCCGAGCCCGTCTCCTCCCCCACACTGTACAAGAAGAGAAGCCCACGGCCGCCGTCGGGTCGTCGGCTCACACAGACAGAAGCGAAAAGTTGGGAGCAGAGAGAGAGGGAGGGAGGGAGAGGGAGAGAGGGAGAGAGCGATGCCGCGTGCGCTTGGTGGGAAGGGGAAGGGGAGGGGCGGGGCTCCGGCGAGGCCCATCGCGGCGATCCCCGTCGCCGACGGCGGCAACCGGCGGATGGCGTTCGAGGTGCGCAAGGCGGGGCTGATGAGGAAGGCGAAGGAGCTCGCGGAGATGGCCGACGCGCCCGTCGCGGTGCTCTGCTCGGGCCTCGACGGCCAGGGCGCCCTGCAGTGCTGGCCGTCGACGGAGACGGCGAGGGCGGTGGTGGCTCAGTTCCTCGCGCTCCCGAAGGAGGCCCGGATCGTGTTCGATCACGCCAACTACGTCGCGGGCGTGCGCGACGTGCAGCGGTCCAGGCTGGCCAGGGTGCGGGCGGGCGGCCTCGCCGCCGCGCTCGGGCCGTGGGAGAGCCCGCTCGACGGGATGTCGGAGGACGCGCTCCGGGAGCTGCTCGCTTCCGTCGGCAAGTCCCTTGATGCCACGCGGAGCAGGATCCGGAGGCTGCAGACCCAGCGTCGCGAGAGCGTGGCGGAGAACTTCGTGGTGGCGGGGGAGGGTCACGCGAGCGGCGAGGTGCAGGGGACGCAGAGGCAGCCACGGGGCGCCGCCACGGCCCCCGGTGCTGCGCGGAAGAAGCAGCTGGTGGAGAAGCCCGCCGCCGCCGACGGCGCTGCGCGGAGGAAGCAGCTGCTGAAGGATCCCAAGGAGAAGCCCGCCGCCGCCGACGGCGCTGCGCGGTGGAAGCAGCTGCTGAAGGATCACAAGGAGAAGCCCGCCGCCGCCGCCAACGTCGACGCTGCGCGGAGGAAGCAGCTGCTGGAGGGTCCCAAGGAGAAGCCCGTGCGCGCCGCCCCGTTCGACCCCGGGATGATCGAGCACTACATCAACGTTGGCTGGTACGTGATGGAGCGCGACGCCTACGACTTCATCCGGTACGACCTCGGGATGCTCCCGCCCAGCCTCGAGCCCGAGCCGCCGGAGCCGGACTACGACCAGCCTCTGCGGCTGTGGTCGTGGGACGACTCCTCCTTCCCCCAGAGCGCGCCGCCGCCCAATCGAGCCGCCTACGTGCTGGCCGCACAGAACGGGTGGTGTGACGACTGACGAGTTCGCCCAATTTTGGAGCATGGCATCGTAGGGCTCTTAGTCACCGCTGCCGCTATCTACTCCCTCCGACCGGAAATACTTGTCATTGAAATGGATGTATCAAAATGTATTTTAGTTGTAGATACATCCATTTTAATGATAAGTAATTCCGGACGGAGGGAGTACTAGCTTAGCTGGGTTCTGTAGTGCCTACCGACAATGGCTTCACCGGCCGGTCTCGCCGCGCAGTCTCGAGAAGTAGTAGTACTAGTAACTGTAGATCGAAGAAACATAGATCAATGAAATGTGGTTGGATAAAAAGCCGATTTCGGCTTGGAACATCAAAACCTTCCTCTGGCGAACTTGAGCAGCATCGCACCGTTTTGAATGTGTAAGTTGATCACTCCAAGACCATCATGTTTTCGGGGACGACAAACCATGTCGCAAGCGGCCAGGGAATTGCATTTCTCACCATTTTCAGTTTTCTTATTCCACAGGCAGTGACGTCTGATCTTGTCCAGTTGAGCTAGGATCATTGGATGTAGTTGTATGGTGCCCATGGTGAATGTTGCCACGGAAGTGATGAGAGTTTGCCACAAACACTTTTTTAAAAGGGGGCAATCAACTCTTGAATTTTGTTATTTCCATCGAATCGTACACAATATTTGTAGGTATTTTACAAAGACAAAATCCAATTAAACAAAGTAGTTCATAGTGAAATGACCGACCAAATCAACATTCAAATAGGTGTCGTGGGTCGAATTGAGGGCAACATACGGTGTGGTGCATGATGATGGGCGCGCTAACATATGATGCCTTTGGTACATAATCACAATGCCCATAGCCTAAACAAACTCAGCTATAGAAATACCGTAAAACAAAAGGTGATTGGAACCTATGGACCCGGAGTGTATTTTTGCATATAATAACAATAAAAATTGTACCAATAATTTAGATGTTTGGTTTTATTTTCTAGGAAGAAAAAACTCAGCCCCCTAACCGAAGGCCCTCTCTTGTGAGCGACTTTGGCACAAACCCTGCATGAAAGCTATGGTCCAAAACAGAGGCGTGCAACAGCAAGTGCGGAGCCGGAACCTCTCGGCTAAACAGAAGCGTGCAACAACATACCCTGAGGCTCCATGAAGACCACACAGAGGGTGTCCGAAGGTTCTGGACTAGCCCGGAGGCTCTTGGCACACTCGTCTTAGGTCAGATTTGAAGGGCAGGGCGGGATTTTGTCTTTTTTATGAAAAATTCCAGTCGCCTCATATATAGATGAGCGGTGATGGCCGATTTAAAAACATGTAATCAACTGAATCAATCTAGTACTTTTCCATCTCCTATTTTCCCCTCCCTCATTCTATGCTTCTTGTTCTTCATTATTCTTAGTCTTTGATGACATTAACCCCTAGGCTCTAGGGGCAGCCAACTCGAACTAGTTGGGGCGGCCCATAATCGTTGTACTCTCTGATGGGGGCGTTCCTGAGCGTGTGGGGTTTTGGGTCTTCAAGAATCCTTGCTAGTGTGTATTGCATATTGCGCTCTCGACGAGGCACTTGTAGCGACATGTCGTGCACATCGCGCTTGACGCGTGCGAGGGCGGTGGGTACATGGGCGACATGTTCATGTGCGGATGCACTCTTCCGTGACTCCACTCCTGTGACAATTGTTACTACAAAGGAATCTTGATGAAGAGTTTGCAATATTCACTGTTAATATGGAAAATACTCAATTTACTTATATAGATGTACATAATTCGTATGTTGGTGCTGCTATATCTTTTGATGAGCACGCTGTATCGACTAGCCCTAGAATTTTAATAACACGCACATGTGCCGGTATCAACACAAAACACCTTATGCGGATGAACAACATGATAAATCTGCTTGATCATCATACTATGGTTAGGAATTTTAATAACACGCACATGTGCCGGTATCAACACAAAACATTGCACAGAATCAGCATCGAGCAAACATGAGTATTGTTTAGCATCCATCCAGGAAAGAACAATCGAGGCCCAGATGGTTCTACAAGCTTGAACAAAAGCTATTCATTTCGGAGCCCGTAGGCATGGTCGCATGGAACCTGTTTGTGGAAATGCCGCCCCAGCAGACAACTCGAGAAAACTAAACTTCGTTGATCGGGGGCTCTTTCGGGTGCTTTTGGAAGATCGTTTCCGGCCCAACACCGAGCCCATTCGAAGGCACGCGGTCCGTATAAGAGAAGCCAACTGCCGCCGTTGGGTCGCCGGCTCACACAGAGGCGAAAAGTTGAGAGGAGAGAGATGGAGAGAGGGAGAGCAATGCCGCGCGGGCGTGGTGGCAGGGGGAGGGGGAGGGGCAGGGCTCGGACCCCCGTCGCCGACGGCGGCAACCGCGGGGAGGCGAGCAAGGCGAAGGAGCTCGCAGAGGCGGGCCAGGAGGACGCGAGCGGCGAGGCGCACGACTGGGTAGAGGTGCCGGTGGTGTGGAGGCAGCCGCGGGGCGCCGCCGCCGCCGACGACGCTGCGCGGATGAAGCAGCTGGTGGAGGATCCCAAGGAGAAGACCGCCGCGGCCGACGACGCGGCTGCGCGGATGAAGCAGGCGGTGGAGAATCCCGTGCCCGCCGCCCCGTTCGACCCCGGGATGGTCGAGTACATCAACGTTGGCGGGTGCGTGATGGAGCGCGACGCCTACGACTTCATCCGGTACGACCTCGGGATGCCCCCGCCCAGCCTCGAGCCAGGCCACGACGAACCGCTGCGGCTGTGGTCGTGGGACGACTACTCCTCCTTCCCCCAGAGCGCGCCGCCGCCACCGCCGCCCAAGTGAGCCGCCTACGTCTACGTGCAGGTGCCGGTGGTGTGACGAGTTCGCCCAGTTTTGGAGCATTCGCATGGTAGGGCTCTTGTCGCTGCCGCTATCTAGCTGGGTTCCGCCGTACCGGCAATGGCTTCACCGGCGGGACTCGCCCTGTACAACGACGGCATGGGAAACCAATGTAGACCACCGTCATTGCTATAGTCTGTAGAAGTAACTGTAGAAAGCTGTAGATGGAAGAAACGCCGTAGATCGACGAAATGTAGTGTATAAAAGAGCACCAAGGATCGTTTACCCCTTGAAACATGGAAAACTTTCTGGTTATCACGCTTGGGAGGAGATATTCAGTCTGCAAAACATTTGAGCATGAGGTTGCAAAAGTGAGCAGCAGCAAAATGCAAGGGAATGACTATAGCTCTTAGATATGTTTCTTGGTCGACGTTGTTACCGAAATCAACCATATACCAGTATTTTGGTCATGTTCAAAATGTTGGCTCTTATTTGGATGGTTGCTAATGTTTTTCTTGTCCATAATTTTTAGTCAACTCAATTTTTGTGTGTGTGTTAATTTTGTAACAAAAGGGGGCAACGAGAACATGGATTATACTGTATGTTACTTTATCGCAAAAACAGAAATAACTATATGGTTTCATGGATGTGTAAGTGCAATTTTTAAGATATTTTTGCATGTGTACGTGGCTTAGCCAATTACATGTTTATTATTTTTCACTGGCCGAAGCAACCAAAGCCGTGATGGGAACTCGATACTTCAATTTCCACCAATTAGGAATAGTAGTTTCTTTTTGTCTTAGTTAACAAAATCATCTATACAAATTTGTTTTGGCCTTGTTAGCTAACTCTACTTTAGTTTTCTTGTCAACATTGTTAATGGGCAACCAAGACGGTGTTTTTTGGATTTTCATGAATTTGTTTGTAACATTTAAAGTAATTTACAAAATATGATATTCAATTAAATAAAAAAGTTGTTCATAAATCCTAATAAGTAAAAAATGCAACAAGGCAGCATTATGTGTTGCGTGTGCTACCGTTACACTTACTCATTACTCGGGCGTCTTTGGCACATCGATGAGTCGGCGGAGGTCAGACGTAGACTTCTGCCGTCTTCTTGGAACGACGAGATTAAGGTTTTTCGATACGTGCGGGATGGCGAGATCTGGTGTTAGGCATTTCGATCAAATCAAGGGTTTAGCGTCGACGACTGTGACTCCAGAGCATATGGTTAGGTCGGCTCCGGAGTGGCAACAACGGCTCGATGTAATATTTTGTTTCGGTGCTTTGCATTTTCAGTGCACATAACAGATCCGTCAGGAGCAAGTTAGAAGCAGAATCATCATGGTATTGTGGTGCAGCGGGCACCTCCGCAATGAATTAGAACACGGCAAATCTATTCCTCCCCTGGAGGTTTCGTGCTCCTTCTTGGTCAGCTACTACAAATCTTACAACCAGATTTCCCTGTCAATGGAAAAAATCATCAAGGGTAAAGCCCCGTTAATGTTGAACCCTCCAGGGACTCAAGAGTAGCCGTAGCCTAATACAATACCAAAACGGTGACCAAGACCTCCCGCGGGCGTATTAGCATTATCAGTGGATGGTTCTTTTAATGGCTTAGATGGTTCCGCGGGTTCCGGTATGATACTGAGAGATGATAAAGATGGGGTGATCTTTGTTGCGTATCGTAAAATTTTCAATTGTAACGAAGCCCTTGAGGCCGAACTACAAGCTATGGCGGAGGGACTCAAGTTGGCGGCCGAGCACTCTTCAACTAATATTATTCTGCAGTCGGATTGCTCCTTAGCACTCAAGGCGATGTAGGATGATTCATTGGATAGATCCATGCATGGCCATCTGGTTAGAACTGTTAAAGGGTACATGAATGATAAAAGTCATAGAGAGCAAAACAGGGTTGTAGATTCGTTAGCGAATTATGGTAGATGTGGGGATAGCACAGCATGTTGGCTGAGTTGTTCTCCACCGTTTGTCAGCGTGCTTATCGCTGAGGATTGTAAATATGTAACTTATTGGACTTTGGAGTAATAAACCCTATGATTCTTGGAAAAAAAAAGAACAGATCCGCCCGTGTCTTTTCCAGGAAAAAGAAAAGAAAAGACCACCAATCCAAATCATCAAGAGAAAGAAATCTTATCAAAAATAAAAATTCAAACAGATATAGCAAAGGAAGAAAAGAGGGAGGGACAGGCCCAGCGCACGGGCACGCCACGGTCTCCTCCGCGCAGGAGCACATCCAGCGCCAGGACCGCCGTCGCCCCTACGACCCTACCGCCCCCCGCCGTCCGAAATTCGCGCCCCCCTCGTGGCCGTCCGGTCCGGTCTGCGTTCGGCAGCGTTTTCGGAAAGGTTCCGCGTAGAGGAAAATAAAATCCCCACCGCTCGCCGTTCTCGCCCCGTCCACCCCGCACTCCTAAGCCCTAGGCCGCCGCCGCCGCCACCGCCACCTCTATCGCGCCGACGGGCCACCCTCCACCTTCCTCTACGTCTCTCCCTAGGTCGCGCCCTATTCCCTCCCTGGACGCAGCCCAATAAAAGCTCTGCTCGACCCTTGGCGGCGGCCAGTGAGGCGACGGCGCCGCCCCTCGTTCCACGCGACTCCCCGCGCCCTCGGCAGGCTCGGTCCTAGTTAGAAACCAGGATACAATCGACGTGGGCGTATCCAACTCGACGTGCTTCCGTGCTCATTGGCGGCGAAACCCCGGGAGGGGGAGAGCGAATCGCCCGCGGCGATGGCGGCGGCTGCCGAGGAGGCGGAGTGCTCCGCCGCCGCCGAAGAGCGGCCGCGCGAGCCCTTCGCCCGCGGCGGCCCGGTGTTCATCCCCTACATGGTGGGCCCTGTCTGCACCGTCCCCGAGTTCATCTCCTCCACCCTCCGCGAGGTTCAGGTGCCAATCCACCCCCTTGTCCCCAAACCCCAGCTCTTCGATTCGCCCTAGAGTTTTGGTCTAATGGCATCTTGTTTCCGTTTGCGTGCAGTCCCTGCGTGACGAATTGGGCGACCCGGGGGACGAATTCGTTGACGAGCTCTGGTAATCCCTTGATTTCATCATGCCTTGTCGACAGAAATCCTCTGCAGTCTGCTTAGTGTGTACTTTCATATTAAGGATTTGACATTGCGTGCTGTACTTTGTTTGTGTGTGTTTTGCAGCGTCGATGACCTGAGGGTGCTCTCTGAGGAGGAGCTTGTGGAGCGCGCTCTCCGGGAGGCCATGGAGGTGACCTCTCTACTGCTAATCCACTTGCTCTATTCCCTTTGGTGTCATTGGTATCTTGGTGATGCGAGTTTTTTACCCATGCGTTTGTAGGAGGGCTGGGACTGTGGCGCTCTATCACAATCAGCAGATCAAAGTTCTGGCGCTCCATCACAGCCATTGGATCAAAGGTTAGATGGGGGGTAAGCAGTCTGCTTTGGTTGATGCTTGGTTGCTGTATTTTTTTGGTGTGGTTGATTTCTTATCTTGTATGATGGCTTAGGCAAGTTGGATTAAATGCAACATGAGCAGAGGATGCTTGGAAAATGTTGGCATGGTTGTTACTAGTTAGCCGCCATGCCAATCAAAAAAATTAGCAAGGTAGGCTTTCCCAAGGTGTCTGCTGTAGTATGTTTTACATGTCATGACATGCAAGTCAGAACTCGTAGCAAGAGCACCTGAGAATTAGTGTTGTAGTGACACTTTTGTGAACTTACGCTACCCCTAGCTGCATTTTTGACATTTGATAATTCGCTTTGTTATGCCTTATATGGCTGATATGATCTGATGTGTTCTTTTGGTCTAGCACATGCAGAATGTCAGCGAGTTCCACCCCTGGAAATGAGACTGTCACCTCAAGTGCATCAGCTGAAACACAAAGTTCAGTATCAGCTCCCGGTGATATGGCAATTGGACTGCATGAACCAGAAGGCAGCAATGGGAAAACAAGAGGTGGAAAGAGGAAAACCAGAGAGAGGAATGGAAACAATGGTGCCCTCACCTCAGATTCAACAGCTGAAAGAGAGACATCTGGATCACCTGTTGAGTTGGCGATTGTACCACATGAACCAGAAGGGAGCAAGGGGAAACCCAGAGGCAGAAAGGGTAAAAATGGAACCTCTTCAACTCCATCAATTGAAAGTGAAACACCTGTATTGCCTAGTGAGGATATGTCAGTTGTTCCTCATGATCCAGAAGGCACAGATGGGCAAACAGAACGTAAAAAGGGCAAAAAGAGAGGCAGGCATTTTGATCGGGAAGTTCGAGCGCATATTTTACAGGTATGAAACTCCATTTGTTGCCTACGTGCTTTGTTAAATACATTTTTATAAATCTGTCTTGTGTAGTCAGTGGTAGTTGCTTTATGACTTTGTTGCATCAGTTCAGTTGCAGCATGTTCCTCCTAGATTGCTTTAGGTTTCTGGCTAAGAACCAATGATATACAGGGTTTGGCCATTTTGACAATATGATCAGCTGGTTAATAGAAACTTCTACTGGCGCTGCCAGTTGGTAAGTTTGAAGATAATAAAACAAATCTGCGATAGTTGAAAAAGAACCTAGTTTAATTATGACTGCTATAATATCCAAACATTTCATATTTACCTATTCTACTAGAATAGATTGAATCCTGCAAAATATATCATAGAACCAGGCTTTAATGAGGATTAGGCCCAGGTTTCAGTGATATACATGTACATTGTAAAACATTTCCTGAATATTAGTTAGTGGTAGCCTGTGTGTTCTCTTGTCATTTAAGTGCATTTATAAATGCATCTGTTTTAGCACCTACAAATACTGATCGTTGTTTTGCATCATATTATCATAATCAGGGAAGCTATCTTACTAAAGCAGAGAAGATGGCAGAGATCATGCTAAAACAAGAAGATGACAAACGGGCAGCAAGGCTGCACTCATTCAGGTAATCATTGAATTTTCTTTGCCAATCATTGAATTTTGTTGAATCTTGGTGGGGTGCTATTACCCAAGCCATCACATAGAGATTCGGCCTGCACAACGCTAGATGTAATAACAGTTCGATACTAACTTAACTTTCTGGCATCCTCAATCTCTTACTTATAGAAAGACTTTAGTTTCTAAGATATGTTTTTGTTCAAACATAGCTGCAGAATTTTACGAGGTAGTATTCAGAACCAGATGTGCCCAGTTCATTTTTGTTCTGACTCTCAGATTGAACTCAGAATTCTCGAAGCCTTGGGAACTGCTGAAGAACCTCAATTAAACATAATTAACAGCCTATTATACTCCATATGATTCACATATGTCCTCACCGTGATGTGCGCGCAGACAAAAAACCATTTAATTGAGTTGAAAATAGACTATGCCAACCCTAATCAAAGCACTGAAAGAAACTAATCGCTCTACATCAAGCTACCATGCTGCCCACGCTTCCTCCACGGCTCCACCAACATCAATCCAGGCATGCGTGCTTGTCGTTTAGCAGTGCCCCAACCAGCTTGCTCCCTGAGAAAGCCTTCCTGAGATTAAAAGGAAAAGGTTTGAAGGTTGATCTCTGGGAGACAGCTTTGATAACTAGCTTTCGGATCGAACCGATATGCTACTGGTCCCCGTTCCAGTTTCAAATAAGATGGTTTCTCCTTCTCAGAAAACTTGAGTTTTGACATTATTTAAGAGTAGTGTCCCCACAGCGAGTGCTTCTTGAGCATTTTGGTCAAACTTGCGCTAGTTTATATGTAGGTAAATTGTGGTGTGTTCAGGCAAATTTGGAGGCAATATTTTGTATAACACACCAAATAGATATTTTCCCTCTAAACAAACATAAAAGCAGCATTGTCAGCTGGAGTTGCATAAGGTTGGTTTCACTTCAGCCATTTTAGAATGCATAGATTCAGCCGTTCGTATGCAAGTGTGCGGGAGTTGTACTAATAATAGAGCATATAGATGGAGTAGATGAAATGTGACTTCATAACAGGAACTAGCATAGAGCCTCGTATGTGGAGACGTGGAATGCCAGGAGTACATGAATTGTGAGTTTTGCCTGGAACAAGGTTTCTTTCAGTAGCGTGAAGCTTGGGAAAACAGAAATCAGCATATATTATTTGGGTCACCAGGGAGAAAACTCGCTAATGCATCATACATGCAATCCATGGATAGATATATTGAAACAGGTGTCCTGAGGCTGAGGACACATAATGAAATAGAGGGGGTAATTTTTGTCTGAACTAACGAAAATCATTGTCTGTACTCAAATATTAGCTGGAACCAGCCAGACTGGATTCTTGTTTTCACTAAAATGCTGCTGGCTGAAACTGATAAGGACATTGAAGCTTGCCCTTAGTCTTTGTGTCAAGCTGGACCTAGCGCCTTTGGATTTAGATCCTGATGGCCATGTCGTCATTTACTATTATTACTTAATTACTGAATAACTGCTCAAGAGAAACTAAATAATTTTGTCCTTAATTATCTTATGTTATCCAATTAAGACCATAATATAGATGCTTTCGTTTGATCTGCTCTGTTCCTTACAATATTATTATTTGAGTACAGTGGTGATTCTGTGATGTCCAAAGGCTCTAAGGCATCAGCGGAGAAAATTGACTTGGCAAAATCTCTTAAATACAACGGTGCCCACAATGCCCCTTGGAAGGTATGGTTTTATCATTTGCGACATGCAAACATTTCTTTACAGAAGTTCTTTTTGTTTTCAGAAATTTTCTCTTCTCAACGTTTTTTTTGTTCCAGAACAAAGCTTCGAAATCTGACGAACACATACCTATAGTTTATCCAGAAGCAATTCTTTGTGTTGAAATTTATGAGCGCAGGCATGGCTCTGTGAAAGTAATTTCTTGGAACTTTAGTTACATGTTCTTATCTTTATGGTGAAATATGCGTAGATTAAGTTTTGTTGTGATCTCTTTCCCCTGTGCAGAATCAGGAATTTCTTGTTTTGGGGAGCCAGCTCCTCACAGATCTGAAGGACAATATTTACTGTTCGACTAATAAGTTGATGGAGTTGAACAAGCTACATAATCATTCTGGCTTTTTTCTTATTGAGGTACGCTTTCTTTAGTTCTTTTGCAAATCTATGATGACACACTATTACAGAAGGGTTGAGGCTTTGCTAATCTCCACTCTTTTATCAGGACACGTTCTACAATGACACGAGACATTATTCTGCGGTTGATTACAGTAAACCTATAGTTGACTGGCTTGACAATTCCAGTGATGAGGTGGCAGAGAAGTGGGACGCCATTAGTTCTGGCGTGTTAAAGAAACGACAAAAGGACTTATTGAAGGGCTTGAATATTTCGAATGTGCCCGAGTTTAAATCTGCGGACATGCAAAGTACCTACTTTTCAGACCTGCACTTCCGGCTTGGTGCTGGGTACCTCTACTGCCACCAGGTTCCACTCTTATTCTCTTCATTATATCTAACCAGTCTCATTGTTGTTGAGAAAAAGATTTGGTGTCTAGAATCTAAGATAAGATAACTTAGAACTGCCATACTGTGTGACGCTTAATATTCAATTTGTGCAGAAAAAAAATGCACAGTTTATATTAAAGAAAAAGAACCGGTATCATTTCCCTCATGTCTCTGGCCTGCACAATTTCAGGGGAACTGCAAGCACACGTTCGTGATTAGAGACATGAGGCTGATCCACCCGGAGGACACCCAGAACCAAGCGGAGTACCCTCTCATGACGTTCCACATGCAGAGGCGTTTCCAGAAGTGTTCAGTGTGCCAGATCTACCTCGCCACGAAGATGACGGTGGACGATAAATGGGCTCCCAATAATCCCTGCTATTTCTGCAAGCAGTGCTACTACCTCCTCCACTACAAGGAGGACGACTCGCTGTTATACCATCATACCGTGTATGATTACTTCCAAGAGTAGAAGGTTTCTTTTCTTTTCCATACCGAAAGCCATGAAGGCCTGGCTTTTACCGCTGGTTCTCTCTTTGTGTACAGTATATTCAATTTTGAAGGTTTTATAGGGAATTTATTTTTGAAGGGTTTGATGTGTATTTTTTGGCTGCATACGTTTTTGAATTTTGAAGGTCACTGGGTGTGTAAATATATGAACCGCCTTTTCCAAATTATACTCTCTATACTGCCCATTGATTGCTAAGGCTGCGGGAGCTTGTGGCACCTCTCCACATCTGTCTCCTTGGACACCGTTGTGGCGCCGCTGCTAAGTCTTATTTGAATTTTTGCGACAACATACATCGATGTTGTGTGTCAATGTATTAGTTTTTTTGAATTTTTTCAAATATTTTTGAATTTGCAACGGGTCCGGTGCACCGGTGGCACCATTTGCTCTGATGCATCACATGCGTTCTGTTGTTACTAAGCATGGGGCTATAGCCGTAGCTACCCCAAGCCTGTCTCTCCCATTGGGCCCAACCGTGGTAGAAATTTCGGTGTGTCTAGCGCATATCTAGATGTGCCTTAGTTATTGCACATCTAAGTGGGTGAATCAAGCATAAAAATAATAAAAAAAAGAAAAAATATCCACACAAATCTTGATGTAAGATCAATGAAATGGGGTTTAGATGTGCAATACTTATGGCACATCTAGATGTGCTTTAGCAAAACTGTAGAAATTTCTAGAGATTAGCATGGCCCTACAGCTAGCATGGTGTGAAGTATGTATCTGCAAGTTTTTCTTTTCTTTCAAGATTTACGGATAATAACACACTATATCCCACCTTGTCGTATAAACTCCTGTTGGCCTACCAACAAGCCGCTGGGGAGTTCTTGTGCTTGTAGTCGTAGCTAGGTGGTTTACGGATCTGGATGTAATTTTTATTATTTCTAGTATTTGTTGTATTACTATGATTGAAGATGAATAGATTGAAAGTTTTTCCCCGAAAAAAAAGAACATGCTACAGCATTTAAGTGATACTAGCTGAGTTATTTCTTTGAATTTATAATTAGTTCCCTTTAGTCTAGTGTCGAATCGACTAGGGAGAAACTATCTCATGTCAATTAGATATGTGTTTCTTGCTTATCATGGCTTCAAAATAACTTCAGACTCATCCACGAAAAACAACAACTTCAGGCTTACCCAGGAAAAATTATAACTTCAGTCTTGGTTAGAAAGCAAAGACTGGAGCAACAATAAACCGGAAATAGTTTGAAAAAAGAAACCCGGTAATAGAGTAGTCTGTTTTCATCCAGGCAGGTAAGCCACCTTTTTTTTGAGGGGCAGATATTTTTTAGAATCACAACGTGCTTTATTGCATGAGATAAGATCAACGTTTACAGGAATACATAAATGTTCCAGAGGGGAATCTAACCTTCTTATTTTTAGGGGCGGAGGGGAATCTAACCAATTTTTTTTTTGAGGATGGGAATCGAACCAAACATACGCAAGTCTACGTATAAGGCATAGAAACCCATGCTTCAGCCCACCATGACGTGCCTATCGAAGATCCAACTGAAGCGGGCCGGCCTGAGCTCGCTACGGGCCGCCCTCTGGTGTGCCAGCTCCTCCATCCTCCGTATCTTGGGCGGGAGCCCGCACACGTATTCCTGCGCGCGGCGGCCCTCTCCAGAGAGTCCGGCGAGCTCTGCCACCCGCCACCTGCGCACGAAGTGCTCCACCAGATCGCCGTAGTCCCTCGCCGTGTACACGCCGGCACGCTGCGCCACGGCGGAGAATCGCTCGAACAGGCTGCCATCGGCGTCGCGGCCGTCGGACATGAGCAGCCCCGGCATGGTGACCTTGCCGCGCATGACGTGCGCCAGCGCGCGCACCATGCCGTCGGGGTCCACCTCGAAGAGCTTGGCGCACACCCTGGTGTAGCCCGCCTCGTGCCTCTTCTCGTCGGCGGCAATCACGCCGCAGATCTTGGCGAGCGCCTGGTCGCCGTGCTGCCCGGCGAGCCTCGCCGTGTGCACGTGGGAGACGAAGGTCGCGCGCTCCTGGAACGCGCCGTAGATCACGCTGTGGTACGGGCTCTTGGGCACCAGCATTTCCTTCACAGCAAAACAACATATATAATGTTTAATTAACCAGTGCACAAGTTGGTAGTGCACTGAGTACGTATGGTGCAACTGTGTTTATGTGCGTATATTACGTACCATGCCGTTGCGGAGGAGGTGGTGGACGGTGGTCTCGACCTGGCGCATGTCGACGCGGCCGGAGAGGTAGAGGTAGCGGTTGAGGAGGTCGCCGTGGCGGTTCTCCTCGGCCGTCCAGCCGCGGATCCACTGCGCCCAGGGGAGGCTGCTGGCGCCGGTGTCATCCGCGGTGCCCTCCGTGCGGTTCCCCATGCTCTGGTACGACGGCAGCGCCTCTTCCGTCACCATATTACCCACCAGGCAGACCAGGATCTCGTCAGGCACGCCGGCGGCTCCCATGCGCAGCGCAGCCACGCCCTCCGTGAAGGCGGACAGGGCCTCCTCCTCCGACGCGCCGGGTGCCGCGACGGAGCACGGCAGGAAGTCGTGCGGCTGCCACGAGGACTCCACAGGGTTGAGCAGCGGGAGCATGTTCTCCGCCACCCAGCCGTTCAGCGACTGCACGATCTCCACCTGCTCCCGCGGCACCGGCGCGCACCCCATGTCGACGCTTCTCGGCGGGGCCTCCACCGCCGCGGCCGCGGCCGCGGTCCATCTCGTCGCCAAACTGGCCGCGGCAGAGCTAATTAGTTAGTGGAGCTGCATGCATATAGCTCGGAAGTTGCACACTTGCATTGCATATACCTGCTGCACCTAGGATTTGCAGGGAAGAGGATCCATCCGAGGCGCGTGGCTCTCCCCGAGCCCGCGTCGCTCTTGTTGGAGAAGAAGCAGGAGAACCTCGCCGACGTGCCTACTGCTAGCCCCAGCTTCGCCATCGATCACCAATACCCGCGTTGTTGCTAAATATAGGAATGAATCTTAGCTTGCACACAGGGTGCGGTGCACATCTATATAGGCGAGTCGGAAGGATAGAATGCACCGGCAAAAGTATGATGGGAAACAGGAAGGGGAGCATATGGAACAGCCATCCCCAATGAATGCGCCGCAGAGCTACGACATCAATGGCGCACATGCACGTATGACAGAGTGACAGTACTAGATTCGGCGCAAGTTCGTGTTGATCCCGGAGAAACGTTTCCAACCCACACCCCTGCCATGTCTGTGAGTCCATGCTCACGTTTGACTCTTGATTGACATGCAGAAGAAGTGGACACCACACTCTGAGAGCATTAAACGTTTCCAACCCACCCCTGCCATGTCTGTGACTCCATGCTCACGTTTAACTCCTTGACTGACATGTCAAAGAAAGGGATAGACTAGAGGTCAGTCGACCGAAAACTGATTTTGAGTCCGGCCATTCGTTTACAGCCGTCGGATGCAGAACCAACGGTTAGATGGCTTTCTTCAACCTCCTTTCTCCCCTTTCTTCTTCCCTAGAACACCACCAGTGGCAGATCTAGAATCTCAGCACTCGGGGTGCCACAATTCAAGTTTTGCGAAAATTTACACTATATATAGTACAATTTGGTCTAAACATCCTTGTAACCTCTACAAACAGTTTTAAAATAATGAGGTAAAAGCACCCCAGGTACCCTAACTTGCATGGAATGTGATAATTTAGTATCAAACTTGTAAAATGCAACTCCACCATACCCCAACTTGCACTGTATGTGACGATTTGGTCCCGGGCCTATCACAGCGCGACAATTGGCAGCCACGTGGCCAGACCGTCCTCGCCTGCACTTTTACAAAAAAAACACCCTGCCCACTTGTCTAATTAACCCGCGCTACAAATCTGTGTGAAGTTTCACACCGGATCTGAAACGGAGGAAATATTGACTCCTCGCAAAAACAAGTACAGGTGCAGAGCAAGCTGGCTCGCGGTTGGAGTGCAGGTGCGCACCAGGTAAGCTGGCTCGCGGTTGGAGTGCGTAGCGTAGTGTCCAGGCCAGCTGTTCTGTTTGTTTGTCCCCGGGCCAGCCGCAGCTGTGTCATGGCATGGTAGTAGCCACATCGATTCATCGCCCTACTGCCTCTGATTGTATGCAGCCTACTGCCAGCTCGGCCTCCACTACCGTGCCGCAACTCGCGCAGCATGTGTGTATAGCGCAGACGATCTTGCTATTTTTTTCTGCTGCACGAGCCATACACAACGTCACATCGGATGGATTCCATCAAGGTTTTTCTAGAAACCATACATGTATATTTTTAAAGATCATATGTTGCCAATCCTAAATGAAAAATGTACTCGTACGTACAATTTTCTGGTATACTTGCCTTACACGTGAATATTCCGCATGACCTTGAGAGCACGCCAAAACGTCAGGCGCATGAAATATCGATTCACCTCCGTCAATTTGAAGACAGACCAATGTATGTGTATGAATACATGTATAAATATGAGTATTGTGATGTGCAGTATAATAAGATCAAGTAGTGCCCCTACAACTTCAGATAGTTGAGACCAGTGGCGGAGCTAGACGGGGATGTTTGGGGGCCAAAAAGATAAAACACCAATTTTCAGGGCCAAAAATACCCTATGTTTTGAATCTCAGCCATCCCCCAAAAAAAATCTTCACAAACTAGTCAAAGCTGGGGGGGGGGGGGGGGGGGGGGGGGGGGGGGGGGGAGGGGGGCTGTGGCACCTCCAGCATTGTACATAGCTCCGCCAGTGGTTGAGACGGATAATTTAAAAAAAATCAGCTATGATTTCTTTTTCATTTTGTGTGTAATCCTGCCGAGAAAATGATATCTATTTTTCACTTTGTTGTTTTGAGAGTTGAGACTCACTCTGTGCATATGAAAACCGAACCGAAAAATCATAACGAAAATAAACCGAACCGAACCGAACTAATTTTACGGTTTTTATGGTTTCTGATTTCGGTATGGTATGAACTTTTCATATAGATTTGAACTTTGGT
Source organism: Triticum aestivum (assembly GCF_018294505.1). NCBI lineage: Eukaryota > Viridiplantae > Streptophyta > Magnoliopsida > Poales > Poaceae > Triticum > Triticum aestivum. Next base: position 526,376,957 of record NC_057802.1, read on the forward strand.
TTTTATGGTATATACCCAAAAACAAAACGGTTAACCGAATAAACCGAAGTAAAAAAATACATTTATATTTCTTGAGATGAACAACCATACAAGTTGTCATTTTTCTTGTACATGAGTCAAATTCCCTACTAAGAACATAACTTTTTCTTGTAACATAGTCATTTTTCTCTTTTAAAATGCTAAGCACGTCCATAACCATCAATAGATGAATCAATGCATGCACATATACTTACATATATAGTTATATACTATTTTTTGTAAAATAGTATGTGTTTTGAGTCATAAATTTGCAAATAATTATTACGTCATTTTCAATTTTGCGTCAACTTTGGTTATTATGGTATATACCGAAACCATACCAAGTAATTTGGTATATACCGAAACCGAACCGTATTTTAATTTCATACCATATTTACCGAAGTATTAATACCGTACAAACCAAAAAACCGTATAAACCGAACCATGTAAACCGAATAAACCAAACGCACAGAGTGAGTTGAGACCCTGTAAGAACCTCTATGATTGCGTTAATGAAATCAAGGAGAAAATCCCTTCCATTAGAAAACCCGTGAATATTCACATACACCTAGTAATTAGTATGTGCGGATGAAGATGTATGTGTGATAAGTGGTACGTAAATCGGCAATTTAATCATTTTCTTGTACGTCTCAGAAAAGGGGGCATCTATGCGTGGACGTGCAGCATTGGCGGACCTAGAGGGTGTGCCGTGGCACACCCAGCATTTTGCAGGGTTTTTTCACTATATGTCATCTTTTTCTGATTTTGTTGGTTTTACAGTAGTAGAACTAATTCACCTGAAGCTGTACACGTATATGCAAACCTAGCAAACCATAGAAGCAGCTTGATTGATTTTTTCTACTAGCAACACTACGTGTGTGTCCAGCCAAAGACTCCCGTAGATACATGAGCCCGGTAGAAGCTAGCTAGATCAATTCCATCGATCAACTCAAACTCTAGCTGCGACTCGTGTAGATTGCAAACAGAAAAAACGAAAAAAATTAGGACTCTTCAATCTACCATGTTATTTTTCGAGACAACTTTGATCTACCCCGTGATATTTTCAATGTTCTTTTTTGCAAAAAGGATCAAATCAATTATAAAGATTCACCGGAAGTACAAAACACCTCAAGCATAATAAAAATTACATCGAGGGCCATGGATCACCGAACGACCAGCCACCGTCAGAACGAGCCGCCGACGCGCCGCTATCGCCGCTCCCCTACCGGAGCCGGTCTGACCTTGTCGATAACAGCCGGGAAGTCTTCGTGCACGTGCCCCGAAGGACCGGCGCCCCGAAGCCGCAGTCGTCGCTGTTGAATCCTTGAATAGATCTGAAGAACCTGGCACCAAATATCGCCGTTGTGTGCGCACGACGAGAAATCCTAATCTCACCGCCCCGAGGAGCTGGTAAGAATCTATGCCGAAGCTCCATCTAATCCGTCCCAACGGACGAACTTGAGGAGGATCGGAGCTCGGAAGACTGACTCGATGAAGAAGCCTCGTCATCCGTCCAAGCGCCGCCCCTGCAAGAACTAAAACACTACCTATCTACTAGCCGGATTCGCGACACTAGAAATCCCTTCCCCGCCACCGGCCACCGGAGCGGCAGGCGGAGGGGAGGTGAATCCACGGACTCGCTGGTGAAGATCGAGGGGAGGAAGTCTTTCCCTAATTGCCTTGCGAGAGGGGAAGAAAAGCTAGGTATAACAAGATTAGATATTTTCAATGTTGACCCATACATTTTCTCCTGCATTCGTCCACGGACAAATGGGGATCAGTTCACGGACACGAATGCGGGAGCCAGCCAGCCAAACCTAATCACCCGTCTCGACTGCTCGTCTGCATTTCGGACATCGCCGCTCCCCATGCTTCCCTTCCCTCGGCCACTCGCCTTGTCGCCCGGTCCCTTCCCCTCCTTTCGCCACTGGCCGTCCGCCCCGAAACGCTTGCCATTGACCGGCTAGATGCATGGATCACCTGCCTCAGTTGCCCGCTGGTCCGTGGAAATAGGACATTGCAACCCATTTAAGCCCACATTCTTGTTCGTTTAAAGACATAAAAACTATTAATCATTTGAACAAAACAATCATCACTGTTTTGTTGTAATTGTAGGACTCTTAATTCTTGTTTTGTTGTACTTGCATAACTCAAGACAAAGAGGATTGGTAGTATTATGTCCATTTTGTTGAAAACATGAGGTCAAATAAAGAAGGTTGCAACTAAAGGGCAAACCGAAGTTATTCTTGTGTATCTTTCATGCAAGACTAGTTGTATTGTGATTTAGCAAATTTGAAATTATTTTCTGGAACGTAATATTGTGAGACTTGATTGAGCTATTTGTGTTATTACCCGTTTCTCTCTACCACGGGCAGTTCATCGAATATCGTCATTATTGCCTTTCACTTGCACGACCGAACGATAAGAAAATAATAATAATGCAAGAGTGCCGTGGACTAAGTTGGAATCTGCAAACATTTTATTCAACAGGAGAAGACAAGGTAAAATGGTCTGAGATCAACAATTATGCATATGAGAGCCACTCAACATTTCCATCGTGGTCTTCTCCTTGGTACGACTCAATAAACAGAAAAGAAATTCAGAGAAACACAATGATTTTTTTTTGAAGTTTTTGATTTTCTACAACAAGCAAATAAAAGGGAAAAGCAAAAACGAGAAAAACTATTTACACGGGAAAGCTCCCAACAAGCAAAAGAAGAACAAGGAAATCTTTTTGGGTTTTCTTTTTAATGCTACAGCTAACTACTCTAGAAAGAAAAATAAAAAAGAAGTAGGAAATATTTTTGGATTTTCTCAAAGTTTTTTAAACAGACAAGAAGAAAGCGAGAAAATAAATCTAACATGGATAATACAATGAAAAAGTGTGAACACCGACAACTAAAATGTGTGAACATGAATGTAAAGTCGGTGACACATACTCCCCCAAGCTTAGGCTTTTGGCCTAGCTTGGCAATCAATCAATAGCATGCATAATAGTCGGAGTGGTAGCTCACGGCTCTTGGTGCGGATGTCTCAGCCTGCCGTGCAGCCACAACCGCCGCATTGTGGGCTCGGGCCTCGATCTCAAGAACAAAATATCTTCCCCTGCTATGATAATCAAAGAGAGGAGGTGCAGGCAAATATGTGTATACGACGGACTCTTGATTAAACAACAATTTGTAGGTGAAATTATTAGGTTTACCCTTAAGGATCTTATCACACTTCATAGCATCAAAGTCTAAATACTGCGTGGGTAAAATAGGGTCATATGGTAAAGGTGGAACACCCAGCTCTCTTGCTAAGCGTGTGGCATAAATTCCACCATAAAAATAATCACTATTAGCGTTGTGTTGCAACCTACATGCAACAATCGCTCCAAGATTATAGCTTTTGTCACCGGTGAGAGCGGCGCGTATGAGGCTCAAGTCTGGGGCACAAAGTGTACTACAATCTTGTTTGCCTACAATACATTTCCCATTGAATAATGCAAAGTACTGAATTGCGGGAAAATGAATGCTCTTTATTCTACCTTGCGTCACTCCCCTATTCTCACCATAGCAAAGGCTAGATAAAAATGTTTCGAACTCAGCTCTTGGTGGTTTGTCAAGCGAACCCCAGAATGGAATTTTGCAGTGGTGAGCAAACCTTTCTAGTGATATGGTAAATGAATTTTCATACAGTTTAAATGACACCCTAGACTCACGGGGATGGAATTTAAATCCTTTGACAAATGACTCAGTGAGAGTGTGGTGTTGATTGCACTTATCTGAAATGTAGGGACCGAGATCGGCATTGTGAACATATTGTTCAAATTCCTTTTTAATGCCCACACTCACCATATACTCGTCGCATGGCCATAAGCATGTTTTGGTGGTAGCATCTCATATGGAACTCTCACTTGGTTCAACATAAGACCGACGAACAGAGCTGTCACTAGAGGATGCCTCCAAAGATCTCCTCTTCGAAGACCTCCTTCCAAAGAGGTTCATCATATTCACGTACAATGTTCTGAAAAAAATTAGGTGACAAAAGTTTATCAGCAAAACCTTACAAAATTGGTATCAACTGCTCATAGGGATGCCTAGAGGCCATAGCAAGCATTCAAACTACTTAGAACTCTAAGAATTCAACATGCAATCTCATCTATAGCAGCACCAAGAGTAGCTAATTATTCAAAATATAGACCACTAAAACAAAGACTAATTGGACAAACGGAGAAGTCACATACCAAGCAACAATCCCCCGAAACAGTTTCGGAAACGGAGCTTCGAGCAAAGAGATCAAAAACCGCTGGTTTGAGAGCAAGAACACGAGAGAGAGAGCAATGGTGATTTTTTTCTGGAGGTAGGCGATGATGTGGGATGAAGAGATAAGTGAGGGGCCCACGTGGGGACCAGCACCCACCAGGGCGCGCCTGGGAGTCCTAGCGCGCCCAGGTGGGTTGTGCCCACCTGGTGCACCTCCCTCTTATATTATTTGTGCCAGAAATTCTTAAATATTCAGAAAAAATTGTATTAAATTTTCAGAGCATTATGAGAACTTTTATTTTTGGGTTATTTTTTTATTGCACAGGAAATTCAGAAAACAGACAAACATGGCATTTTATTTTATTTAACTAGTAGGAACAAAAAATAAAAGGTAGGGACAAAAGGTAGTGCTCACTACATTCATCAACTTCATACCTCTAAAAAATAATCCATTAACAAGGTTGATCAAGTCTTATTAACAACCACTTTCGATTAGCATGAAACCGAAGAACTTTCGTAAATCACTAAGTTACCTCAACGGGGATATGAATGTCCCCAACAATAAGCATTTAATATTTCTTTTTAACAGTAGGTAGAGGTATTTGAAAACTTCCAATAGTGATTGTCGAAGATTTTTCAATAACATTAATACCATTCACTTGGAATTGTTTCTTTGGAAAGTGCACCGTATGCTCATTACCATTGATATGAAAAGTGACCTTGCTTTATTGCAATCAATAACAGCCCCTGCAGTATTCAAGAAGGTTCTACCAAGGATAATTGACATGTTGTCGTCCTCGGGCATCTCAAGTATAACAAAGTCAGTCAAAATAGTAACATTAGCAACAACAACGGGCACATCCTCACAGATACCGATAGGTATGACAGTTGATTTGTCAGCCATTTGCAAAGATATTTCAGTAGGTGTGAGTTTCTTCAAATCAAGTCTTTTATATAAAGAGAAAAGCATAACACTAACACTAGGTCCTAAATCACATAAAGCAGTTTTCACATAGTTTCTTTTGATGGAGCAAGGTCTAGTTGGTATTCCCGAATCTCCAGGTTTTTTTAGGTATCCCATCTTTAAAAGTATAATTAGCAAGCATGGTGGAGATTTCAGCTTCCGGTATTTTTCTCCTATTAGTGATGATGTCTTTCATGTACTTTGCATAAGGAGGCATTTTCAAGATATCAGTCAAGCGAGTACGCAAAAAGACTGGCCTCAACATTTTAGCAAAGCGTTCAAATTCTTCATCATCTTTCTTTTTAGTTGACTTAGGTGGAAAAGGCATAGGTTTTTGAACCCCATTTCTGTTTCTTTACCGTGTTTTCTAGCAATAAAATCTCTTTTATCATATCGTGTATTCTTGGGTTGTGGGTTATCAAGATCAACAGCTGGTTCTATTTCAACATCATTATCTGGTTCTTTTTCATTGTTTGGTTGATTATCTTCATGAACATCAGCATTATCTTTTTCATTATCACTAGGTGAATGTTCATTACCAGATTGAGTTTCAGCATCAGAAATAGAAACATCATTATCATTATCAGGAGGTTTTTCTACTTCAGGTTCACTAGAAGCATGCAAAGTCCTATCATTTTTCTTTTTCTTCTTCTTTTTAGAAGGACTAGGTGCAGTGGTGTTGTTCCTTTGTGAATCCTGTTCAATTCTTTTTGGGTGTCCCTCAGGATAAAGTGGTTCCTGAGTCATTTTACCTCCTCTAGTTACAACTCTAACATCAAAGTCATGTATGTTGTTATTCATTTCAACAAGAAGTTCTCTTTGAGATTTAGCAACTTGTTCTAACTGGGTTTGTACCATAGAAGCATGCTTTCCCACACCTCTAACATCATTTGAGATTCTAAATAGCAAGTCACTCAAGCGAGCAATCATATCGGAATTATATTTCAATTGTGTCATAATATTTGCATTGAAGTGATCTTGCTTTCTAATATAATTCTCAAACTCATAAAGGCATTGGCTAGGGTGCATATTATGAGGATTATCATTATCATTGAATTTCATTAGAGACTTTACCTCTACCACCTTAGGCAGTGGTGGTTTATCAAGCCCATGTATTTCTTCAATAGGAGGTAAATTTTTGACATCCTCAGCTTTAATACCTTTTTCCTTCATAGATTTCTTTGCCTCTTGCACATCTTCAGGACTGAGATATAATATAGCCCTCTTCTTCGGAGTGGGCTTAGGCGGTGGTTCGGGAAGAGTCCAATCATCATAATTTTTCAATATGTTATTCAATAATTCTTCAGCTTGCCCAATAGTTCGTTCCCTGAAAACAAAACCAGCACAACTATCTCCCCTCGTCTTAGAGGGAAAAATCTTAGTCTTAGCATCCTTCAGATTCTTCATAGTGATAAATTGATAATAATCCAAAGAATATTTGTAAGTATTTGCAGCTGAGTTGTCAAAACCACACCTGGATATTAATTATCTATAGCACGGTGATCAGTAGCAAAGTAGTATGATAGTTTTGATAATAGTAGCAGCATCAATAGTAACGATAGCAGTAGTAACTTAGCATAAACAATATAGGATAAATTCGTAGGCATTGGATGAATAATTTGTTGGATGATATTCATCGTGTGACATTCATAACCTAGGGCGATACAGCACTAGCTCCAGTTCATAAATATAATGTAGGCATGTATTCTGTAAATAGTCATACGTGCTTATGGAAAGAACATGCATGCCATCTTTTGTCCTACCCTCCCGTGGCAGCGGGGTCCTATTGGAAACTAAGGGATATTAAGGCCTCCTTTTAATAGAGAACCAGAACAACGCATTAGCACACAATGAATACATGAACTCCTCAAACTACGGTCATCACCGGGAGTGGTCCCGACTATTGTACTTCGGGGTTGCCGGATCATAACACGTAGTAGGTGACTATAACTTGCAAGACCGGATCTAGAACATGGATATAATGTGATACATTGGAGTAATTTATGAAGTATTCATGCTATAATATTATCATTCTTGGATTTTTTACAATCATTTTATAGCAACTTTATATCATTTTTTGGGACTAACCTATTGAGCAAGTTCCCAGTGCCAGTTGCTGTTTTTTGCTTGTTTTTTACATCGCAGGAAATCAATATCAAACGGAGTCCAAACACCGCGAAACTTTTTGTGGATTTTTTATGGACTAGAAGACTCCCAATGGGCTAGAGCAGCACCTGGGGGGGGGGGTGCCCTGAGGGGGGCACAACCCACCAGGGCGCGCCTGGGGGCCCAGGCACGCCCAGGTGGGTTGTGCCACCTCGATGGCCTCCCGCACCCCCTCTTTGCCCTATAAAATCCCAAATATTCCAAAAGCCTCGGGGTTAACCTAGATCAGAAGTTCCGCTGCCGCAGGCCCCTCTAGCCACCGAAAACCAATCTAGACCCCATTCCGGCACCCTGCCGGAGGGGGGAATCATCTCCTGTGGCCATCTTCATCATCCCGGCGGCCACCATGGTGAGGAGGGAGTAGTGCACCGTCGGGGCTGAGGGTTTGTACCAGTAGCGCCCGGCGGCCACCACGGTGAAGAAGGAGTAGTGCACCGTTGGGGCTGAGGGTTTGTACCCCATTGTGGCACCCTGCCGGAGGGGGAATCATCTCCGGTGGCCATCTTCATCATCACGGCGGCCACCACGGTGAGGAGGGAGTAGTGCACCGTCGGGGCTAAGGGTTTGTACCAGTAGCTATGTGTTTAATCTCTCTCTCTCTCTCTCGTGTTCTTGAGATGTCACGATCTTGATGTATCACGGGCTTTGTTAATATAGTCGGATCATATGGTGTTTTTCCCCTATCTATCTTGTTGTGATGAATTAAGTTTCCCCTTTGAGATTTCATTTAAGGATTGAATACTTTTATGGATTTGAGATCACTTGATGTATGTCTTGCAATCGAATACTCGTGGTGACAATGGGGTATCGTATTGATTCACTTGATATATGTTTTGGCACTCAACTCGCGGATTCCCGAGGTGACATTGGGGTAATCTATGCATAGGGGTTGATGCACGTTCTTGTCTTTGTTTCTCCGGTAGAAATCTTGGGGCACTCTTTGAAGTTCTTTGTGTTGGATTGAGTATTATGAATATGAATTTGCTTTGGTGTTATTTTAGTACAAACTCTAGGATAGATCAAACGGAAAGAATAGCTTTATGTTATTTTAGTACGAACTCTTGAATAGATTAAACGGAAAGAATAGCTTTGAGGTGGTTTCATACCCTACAAACAATTTTGTTCTTATGTTGTCCGCTAGATATGAGCTTTGGAGTGATTCTTCCTTGCACTTTGAGGGATGGTTATATGATCCAATTATAGTAGCACTGTTGGGAGATTGCACTAGCGAAAGTACGAACCCTAGGCCTCATTTTCAAGCATTGCAATACCGTTTTGTGCCCGTTTACTATTTGCTACCTTGCTGTTTTTATTTATTCAATTTCTAAATATATATTTCTACCATCAATATTACACTTTTATTACCATCTCTTCGCCGAACTAGTGCACCTATACAATTTGCCATTTTATTGGGTGAGTTGGGGACACAAGAGATTTCTTGTATTTGGTTGCAGGGTTGTTTGAGAGAGACCATCTTCATCCTACACCTCCCACGGATTAATAAACCTTAGGTCATCCACTTGAGGGAAAATTGCTACTGTCCTACAAAACTCTGCGCTTGGAGGCCCAACACGTGTCTATGAGAATAAAGTTGCGTAGTAGACATCAAGCCCTTTTCTGGCGCCGTTGCCGGGGAGGTTAGGTAAGCGGCACTCACATCTCGTCAACGAAGCTCTTTTCTGGCGCCATTGCCGGGGAGATGAGTGCTTGAAGGTATATCTTTAGATCTTGCAATCGAATCTTTTAGTTTCTTGTTTATCACTAGTTTGGTTTATAAAAGAAAAGTACAAAAAAATGAAATTGAGGTTGCATCATATTATTCATCTTTATAATGTATTTCGTGAAAATGATGGAAAGGAAAATTGTGCTCAATTGATAGAAGAAGAATTCAATAGAATGTTTGGTATAAATGATGAGCATGATTGCAATGTTGTTAGTATGAATTCTTTGAATAGCCATGATGCTAATGATATGCAAAGCCATAAGCTTGGGGATGTTATGTTTGATGAAGATGATATTTTTAGTCCCCCAATATTTGATGTGAGAATTTGTTATAATGATTGCATGCCTCCTATTTATGATGATTATAATGATGAAAGTGGATTTGGAGAGGTCATGGCTTTATTTAATGATGAATTCACTATTTTGGATGAGGCTTCAATTGACTATGAGAACAAGGTTGCTATATATGATGATTATGGTGATGACATGTATGATATATTGAATAATGATAACCATGAAACTTGTCATCATGATTTTAATTTTCACTCTCATGATAGTTATTTTGTTGAGTTTGCTCCCACTACTATTGATGAGAAGAAATTTGCTTATGTGGAGAGTACTGAGTTTTCTATGCTTTTGTGTCATGAAAGGAATGCTTTATGTGATGGTTATTGTTGAATTTCTTCATGATGCTACTGAAAATTATTATGAGGGGGGAACTTATGCTTTGTAGGAATTGCAATAATATCAAGTTTCCTCTCTATGTGTTGAAAGTTTTGAAGTTATGCTTGTTTTGCCTTCCTATGCTAGTTGATTCTTGTTCCCATAAGTTATTTGCTCATAAAATACCTATTCATAGGAAGTGGGTTAGACTTAAATGTGCTAGTCATATGCTCCATGATGCTCTCTTTGTGTTTCAATTCTTATCTTTTATGCGAGCATCATTGAAATCATCATGCCTAGCTAAAAAGGCATTAAAGAAAAGCGCTTGTTGGGAGACAACCCAACATTTAACCCTATTGTTTTTGTGTGTTAACATGATTAAGCTACTGTAGTAATCATGTTTTATAGCTTTTGTTTCAATAAAGTGCCAAGTAAAGCCTTTGGGATAGTGTGGATGATAGTTGACTTGATTCTGTGCAAAAACAGAAACTTTTGCTTCCAGAAAAAGAATTGTTTAAATTCACCGGAACGTGATAAAATTCTGATTTTTTTACAAATGATTTATATGCAAATTCTCTATGTTTTCCTTCATTTTCAATTTTTTTGGTGTAGCAGAAGTATGGTTATTCTGCAATTCATTACAGACTGTTATGTTTTTGACAGATTCTGTTTTGGATGCATAGTTTGCTTGTTTTCTAGTTTCTATGGCTTATATTGCTCAATATAAATTGTGGAAATGATATGCTACAGTAGGAATTGTGTGGAAACAATTATGAATCTTGTCTTTGACATTACCAAAGTGAAATGGTTTGCTCTTTATCATACTAACCTATCTCACGAAGTTCCGTTAAGTTTTGTGTGATTGAAGTTTTCAAGTTTTGGGTGAGATGTCGATATGAGGAGAATAAGGAGTGACAAGACCCTAAGCTTGGGGATACCCAAGGCACCCCAAGTTAATATCCATGGAATATCCAAGCAACTAAGCTTGGGGATGCTCTGGAAGGCATCCCCTCTTTCGTCTTCAACATTATCGGTAACCTCACTTGGAGCTACTTTTTTATTCGTCACATGATATGAGTTTTGCTTGGAGCGTCATTTTATTGTGTTATGATTTGCTTGATGCTATTTAGAATAATATTTTGCATCTTTCTTTTCAATAAAAATGTCAAGTATAGCCTTTGCCATGCCTATCTTGCAAGTATATGAGTTGCTGTTTCAAAACAAAAAGTTTACTGCTGTTGCAAAAATTCCCTAGAAAAGTCAGAATGTGATAAAATGTTCAAACTTTTTGCATAATAAGCTCTGATAAATTCTCTACAGTTTGGTAGATTTTCATAATCTTTGGAGTTTAAGAAGTATTGATACTCTTTCATTCTTTACAGACTGTACTGTTTTGGCAGATTGCTGTTATGTTCGCATTGTTTGCATATGTTTGCTTGTTTAATGATTCTATTTGAGGATAGGAGTATTAAATATGCATAGGAATTTAGTATGCAACGCTGAATAATAATTTTAGTGATTTTCTACAGTAGAGAATGATAAGGTTTTTGCATTAGTTTATACTAACTTATCTCACGAGTTCTTGTTGAGTTTTGTGTGGATGAAGTTTTTAAGATTTAGGGAAACCGTGATATAAAAGGAATTAAGGAGACACAAAAGCTCAAGATCGGGGATGCCCAAGGCATTCCAAGATAATATTTCATTAAGTTTCAAGCATCTAAGCTTAGGGATGCCCTGGTAGGCATCCCACCTTTCTTCTTCAACAATTATCGGTTAGTATCGGTTGAGCCTAAGTTTTTGCTTCTTCACATGATATGTGCTATTCTTGGAATGTCATTTTGTTTTGTTTTGCTTGCTGTTTTAATAAAATGCTTATATCTGAAAGTTTTAAATAAGAGAGAGTCCTCACATAGCTATCTATTTACATAACTACCCGCTTGATCTTCACTTATATCTTTTTGGAGTAGCTTGTCATTTACTCTTGTGCTTCACTTATATCCTATGAGTAAGTTGTTGAATAAATTGAATGTAATGAAGTTGAAATTATATGTTCATATCATGCCTAGTGGTAGCTTCACATTGTGTTTAGAAAGTGAAATCTTTTGAGGCTTGACAATCACAATATTGGTCATACAAGCAATTCATGAATGATTAGTAGAAGGAAGAGAACTTTCATATGCAAATACACTATCTTGGAAATCTTTTGTGATTGTGAGACCCCATCAAAATATTATATGCCAAAATTGTTGACGTTGGACAAGGAAGACAACATAATGATTTATGTTTGTTCATATTGACATAGAAGTTATATTGTCATAGATCCTTCAACATGTGGTGCTTGCCCCCCATCTTTGCTAGCCAAAATTTCCGCACCAAGTAGAGATACTACTTGTGCATCCAAAAACCCTTTAAACCAAATCTTATTTTCAAGAGTCCACCATACCTACCTAAGGATTGAGCAAGATCTTTCAAGTAAGTTGTCATCGGTGCAATAAGGCAATAAAATTGCTTCTAAAAGTGTGAGATCATTTAGTGTAAGATAAAATTGAGCGTTGTACGAACTTGTGATGGTGAAGAATAAAAGCAATAGACTGCATAATAAAGGTTGCCATCACAAAGGGTAATACAACGTGATGTTCTTTTGCACGAAGAGTTTGAGCATACAAACAAATAAGCGCATGGCAACCTCTGCTTCCCTCTGCGAAGGGCCTATATTTTACTTTTATGTATTTACTTTTATGCAAGAGTCAAAGATTTTCTCTCTATTCCTTTTTATTTTTCTCCTTCGGCAAGCATCATGTGGTGAGGCAAGATCTAGGCGCATATGTCCAGTTGAATATGGGTAGCATGAGTTATTATTGTTGACATCACCCTTAAGGTGAATACGTTGGGAGGAGAAATTATAAGCCCCTATCTTTCTATGTGTCCGGTTGAAACGTTTTGCTCATGTGTATGCGGTGAGTGTTAGCAATCATAGAAGACTATATGATGGTTGAGTACGTGGAGCTCTTACTTAGACTCTGTTGAATAAGTTGAATTGAAATTGCTTGGTGACTGAGAACATAGGTTGTTGAGTTTCAAGAGAATTCATTGTTTTAACCTTAACATGTCAATTGGTTGCTACTTTAACATGAGGAATTTTATGACAAAGAATTGTTGCTATGATGCTAGGAAAAGTGATTGAAATTGTCATTGATCAAACTTGTGCACTTTGCTAGCATTCACACTTCATAAATTATTTCTTTTATCATTTACCTACTCGAGGACGAGTAGGAATTAAGCTTGGGGATGCTGATACGTCTCCAACGTATCTATAATTTATGAAGTATTCATGCTGTTATATTATCATTCTTGGATGTTTTACAATCATTTTATAGTAACTTTATATCATTTTTTGGGACTAACCTATTGACCCAGTGCCCAGTGCCAGTTATTGTTTTTTTGCTTGTTTTTTACATCGCAGGAAATCAATATCAAACGGAGTCCAAACACCGCAAAACTTTTTGTGGATTTTTTATATACCAGAAGACTCCCGATGGGCCAGAGCAGCACCTGGGGGTGCCCCGAGGGGGGCACAACCCAGGCGCGCCCAGGTGGGTTGTGCCCACCTCGGTGCCTCCCGCACCCCCTCTTTGCCCTATAAAATCCCAAATATTCCAAAAACCCACGGGGTTAGCCTAGATAAGAAGTTCCGCTGCCGCAGGCCTCTGTAGCCACCAAAACCCAATCTAGACCCCGTTCCGGCACCCTGCCGAACGGGGGAATCATCTCCGGTGGCCATCTTCATCATCCCGGCGGCCACCGCGATGAGGAGGGAGTAGTCCACCCTCGGGGCTGAGGGTTTGCACCAGTAGCTATGTGTTTAATCTCTCTCTCTCTCTCTCTCTCTCTCGTGTTCTTGAGATGTCGCGATCTTGATGTATCGCGGGCTTTGTTAATATAGTCGGATCATATGGTGTTTTCCCCCTCTCTATCTTGTTGTGATGAATTGAGTTTTCCCTTTGAGATTTCGTTTATCGGATTGAATACTTTTATGGATTTGAGAATAGTTGATATATGTCTTGCAATTGAATACTCGTGGTGACAATGGGGTATCATATTGATTCACTTGATATATGTTTTGGCACTCAACTCGCAGATTCCCGAGGTGACATTGGGGTAATCTATGCATAGGGTTGATGCACGTTCTTGTCTTTGTTTCTCTGGTAGAAATCTTGGGGCACTCTTTGAAGTTCTTTGTGTTGGATTGAGTATTATGAATATGAATTTCTTTGGTGTTATTTTAGTACGAACTCTAGGATAGATCGAGCGGAAAGAATAGCTTTATGTTATTTTAGTATGATCTCTTGAATAGATCAAATGGAAAGAATAGCTTTGAGGTGGTTTCGTACCCTACAAACAATTTTTTTATGTTCTCTGCTAGATAGGAACTTTGGAGTGATTCTTCCTCGCACTTTGAGGGATGGTTATATGATCCAATTATATTAGCATTGTTGGGAGATTGCACTAGCGAAAGTACGGACCCTAGGCCTCATTTTCAAGCATTGCAATACTGTTTTTGTGCCCGTTTACTATTTGCTACCTTGTTTTTTTTATTTATTCAGATTATAAATATATATTTCTACCATCAATATTACACTTTTATCACCATCTCTTCGCCGAACTAGTGCACCTATACAATTTGCCATTGTATTGGGTGTGTTGGGGACACAAGAGATTTCTTGTATTTGTTTGCAGGGTTGTTTGAGAGAGACCATCTTCATCCTACACCTCCCACAGATTGATAAACCTTAGGTCATCCACTTGAGGAAAATTGCTACTGTCCTACAAAACTCTGCGCTTGGAGGCCCAACACGTATCTACAAGAATAAAGTTGCGTAGTAGACATCATAATGGTGATAACATAAACGGTTTAGATCTGAAATCATGGCTCCCGGGCCCAAAGTGACAAGCATTAAGCATGGAAAAGTCATAGCAACATCAATCTCAGAACATAGTGGATACTAGGGATCAAGCCCTAACAAAACTTACTAGATTACATGATGAATCTCATCCAAATCTTCACCGACCAGCGAGCCTATGAAGGAATTACTCACTCCCGGTGGGGAGCATCATGGAATTGGCGATGGAGAAGGGTTGGTGCTGACGAAGAACGAAGATCCCCCTCTCCGAAGCCCCAAACGGACTCCAGATCTAACCTCCCGATGAAGAACAGGAGGTGACGGCGGCTTCATCTCGTGGAACGCAATAATTCTTTCTCCCTGATTCTTTTCTAGAAAATGTGATTTTATAGCATAGGTTTCAGGGTATATAGGGCCACCAAGTGGGGACAACCCACCTGGGCGCGCCTGGAGGGGGGTGCGCCCTGGTGGGTTGTGCCCACCCAGGTGCCCCCCTCCGGTGGTTCTTGGCTCCAGAAATTCTCTTTGTTGATATAAAAAATACTCGCAAAGTTTCGTTCCAGTCCGAGAACCTTTATTTCTGCACAAAAGCAACACCATGGTAGTTCTTCTGAAAACAGCGTCAGTCCGGGGTTAGTTTCATTCAAATCATGCAAATTAGAGTCCAAAACAAGAGGAAAAGCGTTAGGAAAAGTAGATACGTGATACGTCTCCAACGTATCTATAATTTTTTTATTGTTCCATGCTGTTTATTTATCAATCTTGGATGTTTTATAATCATTTTATATCATTTTTTGGTACTAACCTATTGACATAGTGCCAAGTGCCAGTTGCTGTTTTTTCCATGTTTTTTACATCGCAGGAAATCAATATCAAACGGAGTCCAAATGCCACGAAACTTCATGATGATTTTTTATGGACCAAAAGGAAGCAGATGGGCCCTGGTTGCACCTGGGGGGAATCCCGAGGAGGGGACAACCCACCAGGGCGCGCCAGGAGGCCCAGGCGCGCCCTGGTGGGTTGTGCCCACCTCGGGTGCCCCCCGGATCGCCTCTTTGCTCTATAAATACGACAATATTCTAGAAACCCTAGGGGAGTTGTCGAAATATTCATCCAGCCGCCGTAGAGTCCAGAACCACCAGATGCAATCTAGACACCATCTCGGATGGGGTTCACCACCTCCATTGGTGCCTCTCCGATGATGCGTGAGTAGTTCTTTGTAGACCTTCGGGTCCGTAGTTAGTAGCTAGATGGCTCTCTCTCTCTCTCTCGCTGAATTCTGGATACAATGGTCTCTTGGAGATCCATATGACGTAACTCTTTTGCGGTGTGTTTGCTGGGATCTGATGAACTTCGAGTTTATGATCAGTTATATCTTTTTATATCCATGAAAGTTATTTGAGTTTCTTTGATCTCTTATATGTATGATCTCTTATAGCCTCGTATTTCTTCTCCGATATTTGGGTTTTGTTTGGCCAACTTGATCTATTTATCTTGCAATGGGAAGACGTGCCCGGTAGTGGGTTCGATCTTACGGTGCTCGATCCCAGTGACAGAAAGGGAAACGACACGTATGTATCATTGCTACTAAGGATAAAAAGACAAGATCTATATCTACTGCCATATAGATAAACAGATCTTGTCTACATCATGTCATCGTTCTTATTGCATTACTCCGTTTTTCCATGAACTTAATACACTAGATGCATGCTGGATAGCGGCCGATGTGTGGAGTAATAGTAGTAGATGCAGGCAGGAGTCGGTCTACTAATCTTGGACGTGATGCCTATGTAATGATCATTGCCTGGATATCGTCATAATTATTTGAAGTTCTATCAATTGCCCAAGAGTAATTTGTTTACCCACCGTTTGCTATTTTTCTCGAGAGAAGCCACTAGTGAAACCTACGGCCCACGGGTCTTCCTTCTCATATATTTGCCTTGCGATCTACTTTTCCTTTGCATTTTTATTCAGATCTATTAAACCAAAAAATACAAATATACATTGCTGTGTTTTTCTTTATTTATTTTATTTGGCATTCGATCTATCAATCTACTACAATTTACCTCACGTCCGCTTGCCTATCTTGAGGCGCCGTACCCCGGAAGGGATTGACAACCCCTTTAACTCGTCGGGTTGCGAGGTGTTGTTGTTTGTGTGCAGGTGTTGTTTACATTGTGTTGCTTGGTTCTCCTACTGCTTTGATACCTTGGTTTCGTAACTGAGGGAAATACCTACCGACGCTGTGCTACCTCATCCCTCCCTCTCCGGGGAAATACTGACGTAGTTGCAGCTACCATCAATACGTTGGACACGTATCAAGGTTGCTGCCTCGTGGCCTCTTTGCCGTCTGTGCCAGACGGCAAAGAGCCCTTTGCCGTCGATGGCTGACGACAAAGAGGCTGCATTGCCTCTTTTTTTTTCTCTGTTTTTTCGTATATCCAAGCAATTTCACGACAAAATATATGATATATATATAATTTTTTTCACAGGGCAATTTCGCAGCAGACATATGACATATCCAACACAGAAGTTTCATCATACATACACAATAGTTTCACATTGTTCATCCAACACATAGTTCCATCCATCCATATAACAAGTTCCACATTGTTCATCGATACAAAAGAAAAGCAGAAAGAGAAACCAAGCACTCCATCTACGCAAGCTTCCGTGAAGTGAATGAAATCTGCAAAATGGGAAACAAGAAAGTTAGAAGAAGAACAATAGAAGTAGAAGTAGAAGAAGAATAAGAAAATGAAGACGAAGAAGTATATGACATTTATGAGCAAACTTAGGTAAAAATGACATTTATGAGCTAACTTAGGTAATATGGAGCTAACCTAGCTAATTATGCCATTTTTGAGTGAACTAAGCATATTATGCCATTTTTGATATAAACCAGCTAAGTATAGGTCATTATTGAGCTAACCTAGGTAACTAAGCATATTAGAGCTAACTTACGTCATTTTGGAGCTAACTTAGGTAAAATGGATCATTTATGAGCTAACTTAGCTAAATGGACCATTTTGGAGCTAACTTAGGTAAAATGGATCATTTATGAGCTAACTTAGGTAAAATGGATCATTTTGGAGGTAACTTAGGTAAAATGGATCATTTTGGAGCTAACCTAAGTAAAATGGATCATTTATGAGCTAACCTAGCTAAAATGGATCATTTTGGAGCTAACCAAGCTAGAAGAAGAAGAAGACTAGAAGGAGAAGATGAAGAAGAAGAAGACTAGAAGAAGAAGACTAGAAGAAGAAGAAGAAGGTTTTTCCCTTTTCCTTCTCATTCTTGTTCTTTTATTCTTTCTTTTTCTTCTCTTTCTTCTTCTATTATTTCCTTTTCTCCTCTTCCTTGTTTTTCTTCTTCTTATTCCTTATTTGTGTCATTTTAGAGCTTACATAGGTAATTATGCCATTTTTAGCTAACTAAGCTTATTATGTCAATTTGGAGGAAAATAAGGTAAGTATAGGTCATTTTTGTGCTAACATAAGTGATTATGCCATTTTTGAGCTAACCTAGGTAAAGTGGATCATTTTGGAGCCAACCTAGGTAAAATGGATCATATTGGAGCTAACCTAGGTAAAATGGTTCATTTTGGAGCTAACCTAGCTAATTATGCCATTTTTGAGTTAACTAAGCATATTATGCCATTTTTGACATAACTAAGCTAAGTATAGGTCTTTATTGAGCTAACCTAGGTAACTAAGCATATTAGAGCTAATTTAGTATTTTAGAGCTAACTTAGAGAATCTCCTCAAGCTTGGGAGAGGCTTCTCCAATTACTTAATGCTTTGCCTAATCATCCTCTCAAGAAAAATGAAATACTTGATATCTTTTATAATGGAGGGAGATTCTCTTCTTCAATTTGCACAAAGTTAAATATTTCTTGTAAGGCAACTTGTTTCTTATGAGCAGGAAAATATTTTTCAAAGAAGTAATATATCATATCCTGGGGTCTACGCACACAACCAGGAGCAAGAGTATTAAACAATTTCTTAGCATCACCCTTTAACGAGAAAGGAGACAACTTAAGAACATAGTAGTAACAATTTTTTTCCTCATGAGCAAATAGGGTGGCTATATCATTCAATTTAGTAAGATGTGCCAAAACAGTTTCAGTTTCATAACGATGAAAAGGATCAAATTCAACCAAAGTAATTAACTCGGGATCGAGAGAGAACTCATAATCCTTATCAGTAACAAAGATGGGAGAAGTAGCAAACTTAGGATCATATTTCATTCTTGCATTCAAAGATTTTTCTTTCCGCTTACATAGCAATTTCTTAACATCATCTCTATCATTACAAGCAAGAAGTTATCTCCTCATCCACAACATAACCCTCAGGTATCTTAGGCATTTCAATCCTAGGAGAGCTAGGTGTAATAGGTGAACCATAAATTCAGTAGTTTCAGCATTCTCAATTTCTTTAGCTTTAGCAAGTTGTTCATCAAGAAATTCACCTAGTGGCATAGTTTCATTAAGCAGAGTGATACTGCACCAACATATCTATAATTTATGAAGTATTCATGCCATGTTTATAACAATTCTATATGGTTTTGGTATGATTTGAATGGAACTAACCCGGACTGATGCTGTTTCAGCAGAACTACCGTGGTGTTGTTTTTGTGCAAAAATAAAAGTTCTCGGAATCGAATGAAAGTTTTTGAAGATTTTTTTGGAAGAAAAGAAAAATACTGGAGCAAAGAACCACCAGAGGGGGGCCCCCGCTGACCACAAGGCACTAGAGCGTGCCACCCCCTGGCGCGCGCCCTAGTGGGTAGTGGGCCCCCTGAGGATTATCTTCGTGTGATCCAACGCAGAAAAATCCTATATATTCAGAAACCCCCAAAGTTAACCTAGATCAGAAGTTCCACCGCCACAAGCCTCTGTAGCCACGAAAAATCAATCTAGACCCTGTTCCAGCACCCTTCCGGAGGGGGAAATCTTCACCGGTGGCCATCTTCATCATCCCGGCGGCCACCATGATGAGGGAGTAGTTGTTGGGGAACGCAGTATTTCAAAAAATTTCCTACGATCACGCAAGATCTATCTAGGAGATGCATAGCAACGAGACGGGAGAGTGTGTCTCCTACCTCTTGAGCATGTGTTGGTTTTCCCTTGAAGAGGAAAGGGTTATGCAGCGAAGTAGCGTAAGTATTTCCCTCAGTTTTTTTAGAACCAAGGTATCAATCCAATAGGAGACTACACGCAAGTCGCCTAGTACCTGCACAAACAATCAAGAACCTTGCAACCAACGCGATAAAGGGGTTGTCAATCCCTTCACGACCACTTGCAAAAGTGAGATCTGATAAAGATAATAAGATAATATTTTTGGTATTTTTATTGTATAGATTGGAAAGTAAAGATTGCAAAATAAACGGTGACATAAATTGGCAAGTTGACGATAAACTAATATGATGTAAAATAGACCAGGGGGCCATAGGTTTCACTAGTGGCTTCTCTCATGATAGCATATATTACGGTGGGTGAACAAATTACTGCCGAGCAATTGATAGAAAAGCACATAGTTATGAGATTATCTAGGCATGATCATGAACATAGCCATCACGTCCGTGTCAAGTAGACCGAAACAATTATGCATCTACTACTATTACTCCACACATCGACCGCTATCCAGCATGCATCTAGAGTATTAAGTTCATAAGAACAGAGTAACGCATTAGGCAAGATGACATGATGTAGAGGGATAAACTCAAGCAATATGATATAAACCCCATCTTTTAATCCTCGATGGCAACAATACAATACGTGCCTTGCTGCCCCTGCTGTCACTGGGAAAGGACACTGCAAGATTGAACCCAAAGCTAAGCACTTCTCCCATTGCAAGAAAGATCAATCTAGTAGACCAAACTAAACCGATAATTCGAAGAGACTTGCAAAGATATCAAATCATGCATATAAGAATTCAGAGAAGAATCAAATATTGTTCATAGATAATCTTGATCATAAACCCACAATTCATCGGATCTCGGCAAACACACCGCAAAAAGTATTACATCAAATAGATCTCCAAGAACATCGTGGAGAACTTTGTATTGAGAACCAAAGAGAGAGAAGAGGCCATCTAGCTAATAACTATGGACCCGAAGGTCTGTGGTAAACTACTCACACATCATCGGAGAGGCTATGGTGTTGATGTAGAAGCCCTCCGTGATCGAACCCCCCTCCGGCAGATCGCCGGGAAAGTCCCCAAGATGGGATCTCACGGGTACAGAAGGTTGCGGCGGTGGAAAAGTGGTTTCGTGGCTCCCCTGGATGTTTTCAGGGTATAAGAGTATATATAGGCGAAATAAGCAGGTCGGTGGAGATACGAGGGGCCCACGAGGGTGGGGGCGCGCCTACCCCCCTCGTTGCGTCTCTGACTTCCACTCCAAGTCTCCTGGATTGCCTTTGTTCCAAGAAAGATCCTCGCGAAGGTTTCGTTCCGTTTGGATTCCCTTTGATATTCCTTTTCTACGAAACACTGACATTGGAAAAAAAACAGCAACTGGCACTGGGCCTCCGGTTAATAGGTTAGTCCCAAAAATAATATAAAAGAGCATATTAAAGCCCATTAAACATCCAGAACAGATAATATAATAGCATGGAACAATAAAAAATTATAGATACGTTGGAGACGTATCAGCATCCCCAAGATTAATTCCTGCTCATCCTCGAGTAGGTAAATGATAAAAACAGAATTTTTGATGTGGAATGCTACCTAACATATTTTCAATGTAATTTTCTTTATTGTGGCATGAATGTTCAGATCCGAAAGATTCAAGACAAAAGTTTAATATTGACATAAAAATAATAATACTTCAAGCATACTAACCAAGCAATTATGTCTTCTCAAAATAACATAGCCAAAGAAAGCTCATCCCTACAAAATCATATAGTTTGGCCATGCTTCATTTTCGTCACACAAAATGCTCTCGTCATGCACAACCCTGATGACAAGCCAAGCAATTGTTTCATACTTTAGTATTCTCAATCTTTTTCAACATTCACGCAATACATGAGCGCGAGCCATGGACATATCACTATGGGTGGAATAGAATATGATGATGGAGGTTGTGTGGAGAAGACAAAAAAGGAGAAAGTCTCACATCGACGCGGCTAATCAACGGGCTATGGAGATGCCCATCAATTGATGTCAATGCGAGGAGTAGGGATTGCCATGCAACGGATGCACTAGAGCTATAAATGTATGAAAGCTCAACAAAAGAAACTAAGTGGGTGTGCATCCAACTTGCTTGCTCACGAAGACCTAGGGCATTTGAGGAAGCCCATTGTTGGAATATACAAGCCAAGTTCTATAATGAAAAATTCCCACTAGTATATGAAAGTGACAAAATAAGAGACTCTCTATCATGAAGATCATGGTGCTACTTTGAAGCACAAGTGTGGAAAAAGGATAGTAACATTGCCCCTTCTCTCTTTTTCTCTCAATTTTGTTGGGCCTTCTTTTTTTGGCCTTTCTCTTTTTTTGGCCTTTCTCTTTTTTTTATTTGGCCTTTATCTTTTTTCCCTCACACGGGACAATGCTCTAATAATGATGATCATCACACTCATATTTATTTACAACTCAAGGATTACAACTCGATACTGGAACAAAATATGACTCTATATGAGTGCCTCCGGCGGTGTACCAGGATATGCAATGAATCAAGAGTGACATGTATGAATAATGAATGGTGGCCTTGCCACAAATACTATGTCAACTACATGATCATGCAAGGTAATATGACAACGATGAAGCGTGTCATAATAAACGGAACGGTGGAAAGTTGCATGGCAATATATCTCGGAATGGCTATGGAAATGCCATAATAGGTAGGTATGGTGGCTGTTTTGAGGAAGATATAAGGAGGCTTATGTGTGATAGAGCGTATCATATCACGGGGTTTGGATGCACCGGCAAAGTTTGCACCAACTCTCAAGGTGAGAAAGGGCAATGCACGGTACCGAAGAGGCTAGCAATGATGGAAGGGTGAGAGTGCGTATAATCCATGGACTCAACATTAGTCATGGACTCAACATTAGTCATAAAGAACTCACATACTTATTGCAAAAATATACAAGTCATCAAACCCAAAGCACTATGCGCATGCTCCTAGATAGATTGGTAGGAAAAGACCATCGCTCGTTCCCGACCGCCACTCATAAGGAAAGCAATCAAAGAACACCTCATGCTTCAAATTTGTCACACAACGGTTACCATACATGCATGCTACGGGACTTGCAAACCTCAACACAAGTATTTCTAAATTTCACAATTACTCAACTAGCACGACTCTAATATCACCATCTTCATATCTCAAAACAATCATCAAGTATCAAACTTCTCATAGTATTCAATGCACTCTATATGGATGTTTTTATTATACCCATCTTGCATGCCTGTCATATTAGGACTAATTTTATAGCCAAAGCAAATTACCATGGTGTTCTAAAAGACTCTCAAAATAATATAAGTGAAGCATGAGATATCAATAATTTCTGTAAAATAAAACCACCACCGTGCTCTAAAAAGATATAAGTGAAGCACTAGAGCAAAATTATCTAGCTCAAAAGATATAAGTGAAGCACATAGAGTATACTAATAAATTCCGATTCATGTGTGTCTCTCCAAAAGGTGTGTATAGCAAGGATGATTGTGGTAAACTAAAAAGCAAAGACTAAAATCATACAAGACGCTCCAAGCAAAACACATATCATGTGGTGAAGAAAAATATAGCCTCAAGTAAAATTACCGATAGATGAAGACGAAAGAGGGGATGCCTTCCGGGGCATCCCCAAGCTTAGGCTTTTGGTTGTCCTTGAATTTTACCTTGAGGGTGCCTTGGGCATCCCCAAGCTTAGGCTCTTGCCACTCCTTATTCCAAAATCCATCAAATCTTTACCCAAAAACTTGAAAATTTCACAACACAAAACTTAAACAGAAAATCTCATGAGCTCCGTTAGTGTAAGGAAACAAACCACCACTTTAAGGTACTGTAATGAACTCATTCTTTATTTGTATTGGTGTTAAACATACTGTATTCCAACT
>NC_057802.1:526400845-526414292 GCF_018294505.1 Triticum aestivum
ACTAGCCATAGATTCACCAAAATAAGCAAACAACACACGAAAACAGAATCTGTCAAAAACAGAACAGTCTGTAGTAATCTGTATCAAACGAACACTTCTGGAACTCCAAAAATTCTGACATAATTGGTGGACGTGAGTAATTTACCTATCAATCATCTGCAAAAATAATTAACCTAAAATCACTCTTCAGTAAAAAATAGCAGCTAATCTCGTGAGCGCTAAAGTTTCTGTTTTTTACAGCAAGATCGCAAAAACTTCACCCAAGTCTTCCCAAAGGTTCTACTTGGCACAAACAATAATTAAAACATAAAACCACATATAAACAGAGGCTAGATAAATAATTTATTACTAAACAGGAACAAAAGGTAAAGAAAAAAAATTAAAAATTGGGTTGCCTCCCAACAAGCGCTATCGTTTAACGCCCCTAGCTAGACATAAAGCAAGGATAGATCTAGGTATTGCCATCTTTGGTGTGCAATCCATATGTGGCTCTAATAATAGATTCATAAGGTAATTTAATTTTATTTCTAGGAAAGTGTTGCATGCCTTTCCTTAACGGAAATTGGAATCTAATATTTCCTTCTTTCATGTCAATAATTGCACCAATCGTTCTAAGAAAAGGTCTACCAAGAATAATAGGACATGTTGGATTGCAATCTATATCAAGAACAATGAAATCTACGGGCACATAATTCCTATTTGCAACAATAAGAACATCATTAATCCTTCCCATAGGTTTCTTAATGGTGGAATCCGCAAGGTGCAAATTTAAAGAACAATCATCAAATTCACGGAAACCTAACACATCACACAAAGTTTTGGGAATCGTGGAAACACTAGCACCCAAATCACATAAAGCATAGCATTCATGATCTTTAATATTAATTTTAATAGTAGGTTCCCACTCATCATAAAGTTTTCTTGGAATAGAAACTTCTAATTCAAGCTTTTCTTCATAAGATTGCATTAAAGCATCAACGATATGTTTAGTAAAAGCTTTATTTTGATCATAAGCATGAGGAAAATTTAACACGGATTGCAACAAGGAAATACTATCTATCAAAGAGCAATTATCATAATTAAATTCCTTGAAATCCAAAATAGTGGGTTCATTGCTATGTAAAGTTTTGACCTCTTCAATGCCACTTTTATTAATTTTTGCATCAAGATCTAAAAACTCTGAATCATTGGGACGCCTTTTAACTAAAGTTGACTCATCTCCAGTCCCATATTTATCAACATTCATATTGGAAAACAAAGATTTAATAGGAGACACATCAATCACTTTTAGATCTTCATCATTATTATCATGAAAATTAGGAGAACACGCTTTCACAAAGCAATCTTTTTTAGCACGCATCCTAGCGGTTCTTTCTTTGCACTCATCAATGGAAATTCTCATGGCTTTGAGAGACTCATTGATATCATGCTTAGGTGGAATAGATCTAAGTTTCAAAGAATCAACATCAAGAGAAATTCTATCCATGTTCCTAGCCAACTCATCAATCTTAGGCAATTTTTCTTCAAGCAAAGCATTGAAATTCTTTTGCGAATTCATAAATTCTTTAACACTAGTCTCAAAATTAGAGGGCATCTTATTAAAATTTCCATAAGAGTTGTTGTAGGAATTACCATAATTATTAGAGGAATTACTAGGGAACGGCCTAGAATTAAAGTTTCCTCTATACGCGTTATTACCAAAGTTGTTCCTACCAACAAAATTCACATCCAAGGATTCATTATTATTCTAAATCAAAGTGGACAAAGGCATATCATTAGGATCAGAAGAAACACTCTTATTAGCAAACAATTTCATAAGTTCATCCATCTTTCCACTCAAAACATTAATCTCTTCTATCGCATGCACCTTTTTACTAGTGGATCTTTCGGTATGCCATTGAGAATAATTAACCATAATATTATCTAGGAGTTTAGTAGCTTCTCCTAAAGTGATTTCCATAAAAGTGCCTCCCGCGGCCGAATCTAAAAGATTTTTAGAAGCAAAATTCAATCCGGCGTAATTTTTTTGTGTAATCATCCATAAATTGAAACCATGTGTAGGGCAATTACGTATCATTAATTTCATCCTCTCCCAAGCTTGTGCAACATGCTCATGATCAAGTTGCTTAAAATTCATAATATCGTTTCTAAGAGAGATGATCTTAGCGGGAGGAAAATAATTAGAGATAAAAGCATCTTTGCACTTATTCCATGAATCAATACTATTTTTAGGAAAAGAAGAGAACCAAGTTTTAGCATGATCTCTAAGAGAGAACGGAAATAGCTTCAATTTAACAATATCATTATCCACATCTTTCTTCTTTTGCATATCGCACAAATCAATAAAGTTGTTTAGATGGGTAGCGGCATCTTCACTAGGAAGGCCAGAAAATTGATCTTTCATGACAAGATTCAACAAAGCAGCATTAATTTCACAAGATTCAACATCGGTAATAGGAGCAATCGGAGTGCTAATAAAATCATTGTTGTTGGTATTAGAAAAGTCACATAATTTAGTATTATCTTGAGCCATCGTGACAAACAATCAATCCAACACACAAGCACAGAAGAAGCAAGCGGAAAGAAGCGGACGGAAAAAGGGCGAATAAAACGGCAAAGGTGGAGTGGGGGAGAGGAAAATGAGAGGCAAATGGAAAATAATGTAATGCGAGGGATAAGAGTTTGTGATGGGTACTTGGTATGTCTTGACTTGAGCGTAGATTTCCCCGGCAACGGCGCTAGAAATCCTTCTTGCTACCTCTTGAGCATGCGTTGGTTTTCCCTTGAAGAGGAAAGGGTGATGCAGCAAAGTAGCATAAGTATTTCCCTCAGTTTTTGGAGAACCAAGGTATCAATCCAGTAGGAGACTACATGCAAGTCGCCTAGTACCTGCACAAACAATCAAGAACCTTGCAACCAACGCGATAAAGGGGTTGTCAATCCCTTCACGGCCACTTGCAGTGAGATCTGATAAAGATAATAAGACAAATATTTTTGGCATTTTTATTGTATAGATTGGAAAGTAAAGATTGCAAAATAAACGACGACAGAAATTGGCTAGTTGACGATAAACTAATATGATGTAAAATAGACCCGGGGGCCATAGGTTTCACT
The DNA here is from genome assembly GCF_018294505.1 of Triticum aestivum. Classification (NCBI taxonomy): domain Eukaryota; kingdom Viridiplantae; phylum Streptophyta; class Magnoliopsida; order Poales; family Poaceae; genus Triticum; species Triticum aestivum. Next base: position 526,403,960 of record NC_057802.1, read on the forward strand.
AGTGGCTTCTCTCATGATAGCATATATTACGGTGGGTGAACAAATTACTGCCGAGCAATTGATAGAAAAGCGCATAGTTATGAGATTGTCTAGGCATGATCATGAACATAGGCATCACGTCCGTGTCAAGTAGACCGAAACGATTCTGCATCTACTACTATTACTCCACATATCGGCCGCTATCCAGCATGCATCTAGAGTATTAAGTTCATAAGAATAGAGTAACGTATTAGGCAAGATGACATGATGTAGAGGGATAAACTCAAGCAATATGATATAAACCCCATCTTTTTATCCTCGATGGCAACAATACAATACGTGCCTTGCTGCCCTTGCTGTCACTGGGAAAGGACACCGCAAGATTGAACCCAAAGCTAAGCACTTCTCCCATTGCAAGAAAGATCAATCTAGTAGGCCAAACTAAACCGATAATTCGAAGAGACCTGCAAAGATATCAAATCATGCATACAAGAATTCAGAGAAGAATCAAATATTGTTCATAGATAATCTTGATCATAAACCCACAATTCATCAGATCTCGGCAAACACACCGCAAAAAGTATTACATTGAATAGATCTCCAAGAACATCGAGGAGAACTTTGTATTGAGAACCAAAGAGATAGAAGAAGCCATCTAGATAATAACTATGGACCCGAAAGTCTGCGGTAAACTACTCACATATCAATGGAGAGGCTATGGTGTTGATGTAGAAGCCCTCCATGATCGAATCCCCCTCCGACAGATCGCCGGTAAAGGCCCCAAGATGGGATCTCACGGGTACAGAAGGTTGCGGCGGTGGAAAAGTGGTTTCGTGGCTCCCCTGGATGTTTTCAGGGTATAAGAGTATATATAGGCAAAAGAACTAGGTCGGTGGAGCTATGAGGGGCCCACGAGGGTGGGGGCGCGCCTACCCCCTGGGCGCGCCCTCCTGCCTCGTCGCCGCCTCGTTGCATCTCTGACTTCCACTCCAAGTCTCCTGGATTGCGTTTGTTCCAAGAAAGATCCTCGTGAAGGTTTCACTCCGTTTGGATTCCGTTTGATATTCCTTTTCTGCGAAACACTGGGCCTCCGGTTAATAGGTTAGTCCCAAAAATAATATAAAAGAGCATATTAAAGCCCATTAAACATCCAAAACAGATAATATAATAGCATGGAACAATAAAAAATTATAGATACGTTGGAGACGTATCAGTGTCCACGTACCCTCGTAGACCGAAAGCGGAAGCATTTAGTAACGCGGTTGATGTAGTCGAACGTCTTCACGATCCAACCGATCCAAGTACCGAACGTACGACACCTCCATGTTCAGCACATGTTCAACACGATGACGTCCCTCGAGCTCTTGATCCAGTTTAGGACGAGGGAGAGTTTCGTCAGCACGACGGTGTGGCGACAGTGATGATGAAGTTACTGGCGCAGGGCTTCACCTAAGCACTACGACGATATGACCGAGGTGTTAACTGTGGAGGGGGGCGCCGCACACGGCTAGGAATAATTGATGTGTGTTCTAGGGGTGCCCTCCCCACGTATATAAAGGAGGGAGAGGGAGGGAGGCAGCCTAGGGCGCGCCCAAGTAGGAGGAATCCTACTTGGGCCCCTAGTCCAATTCGCCCCCTACCATATTTGGACAAGGGGGAAAGGAAGGAGGGGGGAGGGGAAGGAAGTAGGAGTCCTACTTCATACTTTCCTTTTCCTCCTCTCCTTTCCCTTTCTCCCCATGTGGCTGGCCCGATAGGGGGCGCACCAGCCCCTTGTGGGCTGGTGTGTTCCCTTACTTGGCCCATTAAGCCCATATCTTTGACGGGGGTTGCCCGGAACCCCTTCCGGTGACCCGGTATCACCCGGAACACTTCCGGTGTCCAAATACCATCATCCTATATATGAATCTTTACCTCTCGACCATTTCGAGACTCCTCGTCATGTCCGTGATCTCATCCGGGACTCCGAACAAACTTCGGTCATCAAATCACATAACTCATAATACAAATCCTCATCGAACGTTAAGCGTGCGAACCCTACGGGTTCGAGAACTATGTAGACATGACCGAGACACATCTCCGGTCAATAACCAATAGCGGAACCTGGATGCTCATATTGGCTCCTATATATTCTACAAAGATCTTTATCGGTCAAACCGCATAACAACATACGTTGTTCCCTTTGTCATCGGTATGTTACTTGCCCGAGATTCGATCGTCGGTATCATCATACCTATCAATCTCGTTACCGACAAGTCTCTTTACTCGTTCCGTAGTGCATCATCCCGTGACTAACTCATTAGTCACATTGCTTGCAAGGCTTATAGTGATGTGCATTACCGAGAGGGCCCAGAGATACCTCTCCGATACACAGAGTGACAAATCCTAATCTCGATCTATGCCAACCCAACAAACACCTTCAGAGACATCTCTAGAGCATCTTTATAATCACCCAGTTACGTTGTGACGTTTGATAGTACACAAGGTGTTCCTCTGGTATTCAGGAGTTGCATAATCTCATAGTCAGAGGAACATATATAAGTCATGGTGAAAGCAATAACAATAAAACTAAACGATCATTATGCTAAGCTAACGGATGGGTCTTGTCCATCACATATTTCTCTAATGATGTGATCCTGTGCATCAAATGACAACACATGTCTATGGTCAGGAAACATAACCATCTTCGATTAACGAGCTAGTCAAGTAGAGGCATACTAGGGACATTCTCTTTTGTCTATGTATTCACACATGTACTAAGTTTCCGGTTAATACAATTCTAGCATGAATAATAAACATTTATCATGATATAAGGAAATATAAATAACAACTTTATTATTGCCTCTAGGGCATATTTCCTTTAGTAGTCCACCTTCGGAGCTGAGGGTTTGTACCAATAGCTACGTGTTTAATCTCTCTCTCTCTCTCTCTCTCTCTCTCTCTCTCTCTCTCTCTCTCTCTCTCTCTCTCTCGCGCGCGCGCGTGTTCTTGAGTTGGCACGATCTTGATGTATTGTGAGCTTTGTTAATATAGTTGGATCATATAGTGTGTCCCCCTCTATCTTTTTGTGATGAATTGAGTTTTCCCTATGAGATCTCGTTTTTATCGGATTGAATACTTTTATAGATTTGAGAGCACTTGATGTATGTCTTGCTATGAATACCCGTGGTGACAATGGGGTATCATATTGATTCACTTGATATATGTTTTCGCACTCAACTCGCGGATTCCCGAGGTGACATTGGGGTAATATATGCATAGGGGTTGATGCACGTTTTCGTCCTTGTTTCTCCGGTAGAAATCTTGGGGCACTCTTTGAGGTTCTTTGTGTTGGATTGAGTATTATGAATCTGAAATTGTTTGATGCATATTGTATAATCAACTCACGGATACTCATGGTCAATTGGAGTATCTAGGTGACATTAGAGTTGGTTGATCTATATCATATGGTGTTATTTTAGTATGAGCTCTTAGATAGATCGATTGGAAAGGATAACTTGGTGTTATTTTAGTACGAACTCTTGGATAGATTGATCGGAAAGGATAACTTTGAGGTGGTTTCGTACCCTACAAACAATTTCGTCTTATGTTCTCCACTAGATAAGAACTTTGGAGTGATTCTTCATCACACGTTGAGGGGTGGTTATATGATCCAATTATATTAGCATTGTTGAAAAATTGCACTAGCGAAAGTACGGACCCTAGGCCTCATTTTCAAGCATTGCAATACCGTTTGTGCTCACTTTTGTTACTTGCTACCTTGCTGTTTTTTATTGTTCCTATTACAAAAATCAATATATACTATCATTACTACACTTGTATCACCATCTCTTCGCCGAACTAGTGCACCTATACAATTTACCGTTGTATTTGGTGTGTTGGGGACACAAGAGACTCTTTGTTATTTGGTTGCAGGGTTGTTTGAGAGAGACCATCTTCATCCTACGCCTCCCACGGATTGATAAACCTTAGGTCATCCACTTGAGGGAAAATTGCTATTGTCCTACAAAACTCTGCGCTTGGAGGCCCAACACGAGTCTACAAGAACAGGTTGTGTAGTAGGCATCATAGAGTACTAGCATCATTCATAGCAGAAGTCGCATCATCTATTACTTGTGACATATCAAAATTAATGGTAGGCGGTGGTGTCGCAAGCCTACTCAAAATAGAAGGTGAATCAAGTGTAGAGCTAGATAACAGTTCCTTACCTCCCCTCGTCATAGAGGGTATGATCTTGATTTTATTATCTTTCAGATTCTTCATAGTGATCAATAGATATAAATCCCAAGTGACTCAGCAAATAGAGCTATGCTCCCCGGCAACGGCTCTAGAAAAAGGTCTTGATAACCCACAAGTATAGGGGATCACAACAGTTTTCGAGGGTAGAGTGTTCAACCCAAATTTATTGATTCGACACAAGGGGAGCCAAACAATATTTGCAAGTATTAACAGTTATGTTGTCAATTCAACCACACCTGGAGAACTAAATATCTGCAGCAGAGTGATCAGTAGCGCAGTAATATGATAGTTTGATAACGGTAGTAGCAATAACAACGGTAATAGTAACGGGAACAGTAGCAGTTTTGTAGTGATTGTAACAGCAGCAGTAGTAACTTAGCAAAGACCAATATGCGAAAAGCATAGTGATGTCTGCTAGAACTATGTCGGTATTTCCCCAAAGAGGAAGGGATGATGCAGCACAGCGACGGTAGGTATTTCCCTCAATGATGAGACCAAGGTTATCGAACTAGTAGGAGAACCAAGCAACACTATGTAAACAACACCTGCACACAAATAACAAATACTCGCAACCCAACGTGTTAAAGGGGTTGTCAATCCCTTTCGGGTAATAGCGCCAGAAATTGGCAAACGGACGTGAGAGAGTTGTAATAGATTGATGGATCGAACGCCAACTAAAATAAAGTGCAGCAAGGTATTTTTGTATTTTTGGTTTAATAGATCTGGAAATAAAAGCAAAGGCAAATATAATAAAGAAGAGACCCGGGGGCCGTAGATTTCAGTAGTGGCTTCTCTCAAGAAAAATAGCAAAAGGTGGGTAAATGAATTACTGTTGGGCAATTGATAGAACTTACAATAATCATGACGATATCCAGGCAATGATCATTATATATGCATCACGTCCAAGATTAGTAGGCCGACTCCTGCCTGCATCTACTACTATTACTCCACACATCGACCACTATTCAACATGCATCTAGTGTATTAAGTTCATGGAGAAATGGAGCAATGCAATAAGAACGATGACATGATGTAGACAAGATCTATTTATGTAGAAATAGACCCCATCTTGTTATCCTTAATAGCAACGATACATACGTGTCGGTTCCCTTTTTGTCACTGGGATCAAACACCATAAACCGAACCCATTACAAAGCACCTCTTCCCATTGCAAGATAAATAGATCAAGTTGGCCAAACAAAACCCAAATATCGGAGAAGAAATATGAGGCTATAAGCAATCATGCATATAAGAGATGAAAGAAGACTCAAATAACTTTCATGGATAAAAAGATAGATCTGATCATAAACTCAAAATTCATCGGATCCCAACAAACACACCGCAAAAAAGAGTTACATCATATGGATCTCCAAGAGAGCATTGTATTGAGAATCATAAGAGAGAGAGAGGAATCCATCTAGCTACTAACTACGGACCCGTAGGTCTATAAAGAACTACTCACGCATCGTCGGAGAGGCACCAATGTACATGATGCACCGCTCTGTGATGGTGTCTAGATTGGATCTGTGGTTTCTGGAACTTGCGGCGGCTGGAATTGATTTTCGTCGACTCCCCTAGGGTTTCTGGAATATTGAGGTATTTATAGAGCAAAGAGGCGGTTCAGGGGGCACCCGAGGTGGGCACGACCCACCAGGGCGCGCCTGGGCCTCCAGGCGCGCCCTAGTGGGTTGTGCTCCCCTCGAAGCACCCCCCAGGCGCTTCTCCGGCCCACTGGATGTCTTCTGGTCCAAAAAAATCCACAAAAAGTTTCGCTGCATTTGGACTCCGTTTTGTATTGATTTCCTGCGATGTAAAAAACATGCAGAAAACAACAATTGGCACTTGGCACTATGTCAATGGGTTAGTACCAAAAATGATATAAAATGACTATAAAATGATTATAAAACATCCAAGAATGATAATATAACAGCATGGAACAATAAAAAATTATAGATACGTTGGAGACGTATCATGTAGGCATTGGATCAGTGATGGATAATTATGTTGGATGACATTCCTCATGTAACAGTCATAACCTAGAGCGACACAGAACTAGTTCCAATTCATCAATGTAATGTAGGCATGTATTCCGTATATAGTCATACGTGCTTATGATAAGAACTAGCATGACATCTTTTGTCCTACCCTCCCGTGGCAGCGGGGTCCATAAGGAAACTAAGGGATATTAAGGCCTCCTTTTAGTAGAGAACCGAAACAAAGCATTGACGCACAGTGGATACATGAACTCCTCAAACTACGGTAATCACTAGAAAGAATCCCAATTATTGTCACATTGGGGTATGCAGATCATAACACGCAACAGGTGTGTAACTTGCAAGATAGGATGAAGAACACAAATATATTCGTGGAAACATAAAGGGTTCATATATAAAATCATGGCACTCGGGCCCTAGTGACAAGCATTAAGCATAGCAAAGTCATATCAACACCAATCTCAGAACATAGTGGATACGAGGGATCAAGCCCTAACAACACTAACTCAATTACATGATAAATCTCATCCAACCCATCACCGTCCAGCAAGCCTACAAGGGAAATACTCACTCCCCGGTGGTGAGCATCATGAAATTGGTGATGAAGAAGAGTTGGTGATGATGACGATGATGGATTCCACCCTCCGGGGCCATGGACGGACTCCGGATCAGCCCTCCCGATGAAGAACAGGAGGTGGCGGCGGCTCCGTATTTTAAAACGCGATGATTCCTTCTCTTTGATTTTTTCTAGACGAATAGGTACTTATGGAGTTGGAGTTAGGGTTGCCGGAGCTGCCAGGGACCCACAAGCCTGCCAGGTGTTCGCACATGAACACGCCACTGTGTACCCTCGACGCCGGGGGTGATGCACCGCCGCTCACGTCGAAGGAGACATGTCCGGAAGCGCGGTACGCAAACAATCCGGCGGACGCTTTTGTACACTCGAAACCCCACATGCCCGGGAGGGAACCCATCAGGGCGCGCGGCGGCTATGGGCTGCCCTAGGTCAGCCTGACCGCCCCTAGGGCCTCGAGGTTCGCGGCCCTGCAATTAAGAAGAACGAACGAAGAACGAGGAAGAAGAAGAACAAGGGAGGGAGATAAAAGTAAAGGTAAAAGATAATAGATTGATTGTTTGATTGTGTGTTGTTCAATCAGCCGTCACCCCTTAGGTATATAAGAGGCGGGTGGGCTTCCCGTACAACAAAAGGACTCCAAATCACGTCCAAATCTTTTCAAAATTATCCGAACTCGGATTTAGGTAAGTCTGGAACATCAGTTTGGTTTTTAGGTCCCACATGCCACAAACAATATCGGATGAAGATGAGCCCAAAAGAAAATTTGACCGTTTCGATGAGACGAACAACTTTTGTGCTGAACATTTTTCGATTTGAAGCCCTCTTGAGGGCCGAATCTCTCACGCAAAATGGCCGATTGGTGGCGCTACCCATCAGACACGTGTCTGGTGGGGCGCGCCATATGTAGCCTCCTGGTAGGGCTGCATTCGAATGGCTCTAACTTTTGCATACGATCTCAGATTGAGATGATTTTTATATCAAAATCGATCAATTTGATGATACAAAGACAAGCCGTGTAGAACATTTTCTCATATGAGGTCATCTTGGGGGTTAATCGGTCAAACTGTACTCTGAATATAAAATCTTAGTACTTTGAGCATAGTTTTGGCCTTTGAGATGAAATCGGACGGCGATGGCCCAAACTTCAAAGATGTTCATATCAACAATATTAAATAAGTTCTTGACCATGCCAAAATCCGTTGTCAACACATGCCCCCCTGTTTTTCGGCAAAGCTTGTGTGCCGAAAAATAACTTGCACATAGCTTGTTCTAAGGACGATGTCAATACTCCATCAGCAAATTTGCATGTGCTTAGGGTGATAATTATATATCGACCATTACTTGTTTGAATCCTTAATGCAAACTTGGGTGAAAACTTCTCAACTTCTATAACAATCCGGTGATAAAGTTCCATAGATATGTATCTCAAAGCCATCCTCCGAACCATATTGTTCACTCTTTTGCTAGGATTTTGCAGATAATCACGAATGAACTTTCTCCAATCCTTGCTTCGCCTGCATAAAAGTTTCATTAGTGGCCGAAGCGGTGGGCTTCAGTTCGGCCTTACCTATTTTGATGAGACTAAGCATTGGCTATTGATAGATATGCAATACACCATGATCAACATGGTAGCCAAATACTCGCGGTGCCAATTATTTCCAATTGTCATGTCTAGATATATGAACAATTTGAAAGCCACCCAAGGAGAATATTACATCTAAACATGCCTCAAGACAAACTATAAGCGATTCGTTGAGACATTGATAACTTTTGATATTTGTTGCACTATTCATAACGAACCACCGAAAGCCTCAATATGTGTAGTACCTATGGCAACCAAAAGCTCCAAATCGAATAACATTGCATATTTGGCTATGATTATTGTGCAATAAATATTTGAAGAGGCATACGAGGCTTCACAGAACAACACCATATGGAGATATATAAATCACACCAACACCGCGGCCATTGTTATGAATTCAACCATCAAAACATAATCTCCATAGTAATTGTCTCGCTCTCGAATCGAACTAAGAACGATCTTAGAATTCCACACCGGCCATGATTAGATAGTTTCTTAGGGCGATAGTTAAGTATCGACCATTAACATAAGGTCCATGTAAACCTCATACTCCAAAGCGCGTATAGCCGAAAATAAACAAGTGAAATAACAAATCAAGTATTTCGGCCCTCTGGATCAGCAACAAACTTATAGCTAATCAAATGTGTAGTGATTTGGTAATACCCTTTCATGACATAAAAAATTATATTGCATCCATGGATCAAAATAAGCCCATGGAGGATAAGCAATCATACCTGGGGATGAATTCCATGGCAAAGACATCAATGGCATGTTTGACGAATATGGATGATGTGCTAACCGAAGATTTTCATGGAATGATGCACCTTCGGCTTAATTGTTTTCCGCTTCCATCCTTCCCTTTCTTCACTTCTGTAACACTTAGTGCAATAGAAGGACATGCATCATTTTCATTTTGACTGTTCCTCTTGGGAACCCATGCCATGTTCTTGTTTCTCAGCTCTTGTGCACTAAGCTTTTGTAGCTCCTTCTTTTGCCAATACGATAAGCCGAGTGAGCACCTCGACTGTGATTTTGTTTCAACTAATGGCAACTCTTTTTGCCTTGTGCACCCTCAACTTCTTTTCTTCAGATTTGGCACTCTAATTTTTATCATTTGATTGCTTCACTCTTTGCCTTTTGTAGCCAACACTTTAATTGGCTCTTTGTTATTTGAGAACAAATATGAAGTAGCACACTTACGACCATCTCTTTTCACGCGGTAAACTTGCTTGACCACCTCTTTCTTCTTCCTTGAGCTTTGGATCGATTCCTTATGATTGAAACGGTCTTTCACGCGTGATTGTTCAAATTTTGATCTTCTTGGAGCTGCATAGTATTGGTGAGATGGTCTAAAATAACATGGATAATGTGCCCTTGTATCATACCTATCCCATGATGGATGTGGATTTACATGAGCATAAGGAGGTATCCACGACATTGCACTACAAAAAAAAGACACATCCGTGACATTTTGGGCCGAACGAATTTTTTTCTGTCATACATATGACACTTCTATGACGATAATTGTGACAAAACCCGGTATCATCATAGATGTGGTGGGCTCCTACTTCTATGACAAAAAATCATGACAGAAAATGGGCTTTTCGTCCTAGGCGGGCCGGAGACGGAGCTGCATGACATTCTTTGGGCCGTCCATGACGGAAAAAACCGTGGTAGAAGCGAGGGCGAGGAAAATTTCGGGGAGTTCCCGGTTACGGTGGGAGGTCGGGGGCCGAGCGATGCACGTTTCTCTCGTACACATACGCGCGTGTGTGCGAGGCGTTGGCTCTAACTGAACCCGAGCGAGGCGTTGGGCTCTAACTGAACCCGAGCGATTGCACTGCAGGCTACGTGTTACTGAACCCGAGCGATCGATCGATGGCTGTTAACTGAACCCGATCGAGCGATTCCTTAGCTACTGCTGCTAACTGAAGCCGATCGATTGGATGAACAGTGAGCGTT
>NC_057802.1:526414558-526426349 GCF_018294505.1 Triticum aestivum
AGGGCTGGATGAACAGTAGACGGTGGAGGGGTGCCCGTGGAGGGGTGGTTGAACAGGACCCCGTGGTGTGGAGGGCTGGATGAACAGTAGACGGTGGAGGGGTGCCCGTGTAGGGGTGGTTGAACAGGACCCCGTGGTGTGGAGGGCTGGATGAACAGTAGACGGTGGAGGGGTAGTTGAACAGAAGCCGGTGGAGTAGCGTGCGGTGGAGGCTGGATGAACAGGAGCCCGTGGAGGCTGGAGGAGGTCGACGGTAGCCTGTGGAGGCTCGAGGAGGTTGACGGTGGAGATGAACAGTATCCCGTGGAGTCCCATTTTGCGGTACGCCACACCCCTCCCGATGAACAGGACCCCCATTTCGACCGTAGGAGGTCCGTTTCGTCCGTTTTGCAGTACGCCACACCCCTCCCGATCAACAGGACCCCCGTTTCGACCGTAGGAGGTTCGTTTCCTCCGTTTTGCGGTACGCCACACCCCTCCTGATCAACAGGACCCCCGTTTCGACCTTAGGAGGTCCGTTTCCTCCGTTCTGCGGTACGCCAGGCCTCGTTTCCATCGCCTATTCCGTCCAAGCCCTCCAGATAAACACGACCACACATTCCGTACCGACCCAGCCGGTTGGCTCCCACGCGTTCCGTTGCCTCCCGATGAACACGACGCATTCCGTTGCCTCCCCATGAACACGACGCATTCCGTTGCCTCCCCATGAACACGACGCATTCCGTTGCCTCCCCATGAACACGACGACGACGCCGTTTCTCCGTTCCGACCCAGCCATGTACACGAGCCCTGGCCGTACGTATGCGCGAGTAGGCGTTCGAGACCCCGCCCGTATGTACACATACGTGGCCATATGTTCTTTCTTGCACCCTGGCCGCTGTACGTACGTGTACATGCTACGTCTCGCCTCTACTACGACACGTACGCGCCTCTACTACGACACGTGCGCGCCTCTACATCCACCAGTATATATGTACGTACACGTTTGCGACCAGAATGACAACGCTATGTACGCTTCGACCAGGTGGGTCCCGACTGTCAGGCACTTCCTTGTGTGCGAAGATGTAGCTGGTGGGTCCCAGCAGTCAGGGGGGCAAATCGTTTTGTTTTTTTTGCCCGGACGCACTTCCTTGCGTGCGAAGGTGTAGCTGGTGGGTCCCAGCAGTCAGGGGGAAACATTTTTTTCATGAAATACGGTGGCCCGTCCGGTGGGTCCCCGCTGTCAGGTGGAGGAATAATTATTTTGCACGTAATAAGGAGGCACTTCCTTGCTGCGGCCGTGGACCCAGCTGTCAGCCTCTCCACGTACAGTCCACGTCCAATGGAAGTCGTCCCTTGACCACGTTGACCACGCTGCGCCGAGAGCACCAGGCTGGTGGACGACGGCGAGGCCTAGGGAGGGGACGACGCGGAGCCGGGGAAGACGCGGCAGTGGATGCCCACGCGTAGAGGAGTACGAGGGTTCGCTGGTTCGCTGCGGTGTGAGGCTGCCGTCGCCGCAGAATAACAGGGGTGTGGGTGAGTAGAGGGATGGCCTGGCCAGCGGTGGTTGTAGTAGGGGGCGGTGAGGCCTCCGCCGCATCGCAGCCGGCCACGGGAGGCAGGAGCACGAGGCACGACCGGCGCTGGTTTGGGCGGCTGGAGCAAGAAGACCAGAGGTTGAAGAAGCACTACGGCCGTTGGATGGACATCGGACGGTCACTGGAGCTAGAATCGTGCATATTGACTAAGTTGACAAAGCCCTCCGTCCCCGTCAACTTAGTAGGCCCACAAGTCAGCCTGCCACTATACTAGGTCCCAGCTAACAGGGGGAGTATTCATTTTTTTGTGCGTAATAAGGAGGCACTTCCTTGCGTGCGAAGATATAGCTGGTGGGTCCGAGCTGTCAGCGGCGGTAACGTTTTTTTCGTGAAATACAGAGGCACTTTTGGTGGGTCCCTGATGTCAGGTGGAGGAATCATTATTTTGCACGTAATAAGGAGGCATTTCCTTGCGTGTAGCCGTGGACCCAGCTGTCGGCCTCTCCACGTACAGTCCACTTCAGATGCATGTCGGTCGTTGACCACGTTGACCAGGCCGCGCCGAGAGCACCAGGGCGGTGGACGATGGCGAGGCCTAGGAAGGGAACGACACGGAGGCAGGGAAGACTCGGCAGTTGTTTCCCACGCGGAGGGGAGTACGACTGTACGAGGGTTTACTGGTTCGTCTCCCGTCGCCGGAGAATAACAGCAGGTGTGGGTGAGTAGAGGGATGGCTAGGCCAGCGATGGGATTACGGTGGGGCGGTGAGGCCTGCGCGGCAGCAGAGCCGGCCGCGGGGAGGAGGGAGCAGGCAGTCCCGCCGACGCTTGTTTGAGCGGCTGGAGCAGGAAGAGCAGAGATTTAAGAAGCACGACGGCCGTTGGATGGACATCGTACGGTCACTGGAGCTAGAATCGTTCATATTGACTAAGTTGACAAAGCCCTCCGTCCCCGTCAACTTAGTAGGCCCACAAGTCAGCCTCCCACCATGGTGGGTCCCAGCTAGCAGGGGGTTTTCATTTTTCTATGCGTAATAAGGAGGCACTTCCGGTGGGTCCGAGCTGACAGCGGGGGAAACGTTTTTTTCGTGAAATACGGTGGTCCGTCCGGTGGGTCCCAGCAGTCAGGGGCAAACGTTTTTTCGCGAAATACGGTGGCCCGTCCGGTGGGTCCCAGCAGTCAGGGGGAAACGTTTTTTCCGTGAAATACTGGTGGCCCGTCCGGTGGGTCCCTGCTGTCAGGTGGAGGAATAATTATTTTGCGCGTAATAAGGAGGCACTTCCTTGCGGCTGCCGTGGACCCAGCTGTCAGCCTCCCCACGTATAGTACTCTTCCGATGGAAGTCGGTCGTTGACCACATTGACCACGCTTCGCCGAGAGCACCACGGCGGTGGACGACGGCGCGGCCTAGGAAGGGGACGGCGCGGAGCCGGGGAAGACGCGGCAGTGGATGCCCACGCGGAGAGGAGTACGGGGGTTCACTGGTTCGGAAGCGGTGTGAGGCTGCCGTCGCCGCAGAATAACAGGGGGAGTGGGTGAGTGGAGGGATGGCCTGGCCAGCGGTGGGAGTAGTATGGGGACGGTGAGGCCTCCGCGGCAGCACAGCCGGCCACGGGAAGCAGGAGCATGCGGCACGACCGGCGCTGCTTTGGGCGGCTGGGGCAAGAAGACTAGAGGTTGAAGAAGCACTACGGCCGTTGGATGGACATCATTGACCACGCCGCGTCGAGAGCACCAGGGCGGTGGACGACGGCGAGGCCTACGAAGGGAACAACACGGAGTCGGGGAAGACACGGCAGTGGCTGCCCACGCGGTGGAGTGTACAAGGGTTGACTGGTTCGGCTGCCGTCGCCGGAAAATAACAGGAGGTGTGGGTGAGTAGAGGGATAGACAGGCCAGGATGCGAGTACGATGGGGCCGTGAGGCCTGCCCGGCAGCACTGCCGGCCACGGGAGGCGGGAGCAGGCGGTTCCGACGGCGCTGGTTTGGGCGGCTGGGGCAGGAAGATCAGAGACTGAAGAAGCACGATTGCCGTTAGATTGACATCTAACGGTCTGACGATGGTAGAGTCGATTGTTGACTAAGTTTCTTTTTTGAGAAACCTTGTGTACACATGAACTTAGTAGGCCCACAAGTCAGCCTCCAAATCTGTGGCACAGAACATAAAGCCCATTTGCTATTTTTTATAATTTGCAGCCCATTTGCTAATTCTTAAGTAATTTATTACAGCCCATTTTCTGCCCAGGACCACGGTCAAAAAGTTCAACCTTATTTTGCATATTTCGGTGGAGTCCGAACTATTGTAATCCCGAAATGATAAACATTTTTTAAGAACTTATTGATTTGCCAAAAAATCGTTTTGTTTTTGTAAGCAAATAAGACGTGGGACAATTGAGTTGGTTTAAGGGAAAACCAGTGGTAAAAAAATCAGCGCTGGGTGGGAAAAACAACAAAAATAAGGATGTAAATATGAAAAGGGAATTTTATGTGTTTGCAATATAATGATACGTGTATATGAACTAGTAAAACTATAGGTAGAGATTAGAAAACGGATGTAGGACATGCGTTTCAAGAGGAAAATAGAACTGGGCTGTGTGTTTGATTCAGTAAAAAAACTGCCTACGGATGTTGTAAGACAAAATATAACTAACGCTGGCGGGCCAGAGGCCAGTAGATACCTGCTGGATCTTTGTGCCCCGTTGTCGTCATGGGCTGGGCCTGTTAAAAACAAAACCAACCCTGGGCAGTCTACAGCCCAGTTGAAACTTGCTCGACCTAAAAAAACAATATACATGCTCAATAAACGAGAGAATTCTGCAAGTACAGACTGATAACTGGGATGCAGCACGGATATTGTTTTTTTATCGTGATAATAAGTGCATGCACTTGTTTCGTAAAAATTGGAGAACTGGGAATTCGAACAGCGGGTGCTTATGCTACCCATCAAATAAAAATCAGGTGCCTGAAAATTCGTTTCGAAACAAATGATTCAGCTTTATATCCACGTCGACCCTCGGCATGTTGGTTGGAAGCAAATGCAAGTTCATACCAAAAGATCGTTAACAACAATACCAACTTGCATACGACAAGGTAGTACAACTACCAATACCAAACTAACTTATAATCTTTTTACTCCTGGCCCTAGTGTTCGTCTGGTAGAAAATCTTACAGAGGACCAGCTCCCGCTCCTTCTCTTGCTCCAGGTCCCCGAGGTGGTACTGGTGCATCACCCAGTTGGTCCTCTGCTGGTCGAAGTTCTTGTTGGTGTGCAGCACCAGAACCTTTTTTGCTGTCCATCTGCCGCCCATTGACCATCACCGGCAAGGTATTGCCGGTCTTGTGCCACATCGCGTGCATGCCGCACTCCGACTGTATCTTGCGACGCGTCCACGTGCCCCTTTTGAACGCCCTGTAATTGCGCTGGAAGAAATGCTTCCTTAGGCCACTCAGTGTGATACCTGCAGTATTGTGGAATACAGGTTTTAGTGTACCTAGTTGGCATTTTCATAACATCTTTGGCATGTTGCAGTCACTTGTTTCACTTTTTATTAACTGTCAAATTGTAATTGCTTCACCAGGTCTGCGTCTAAAAAGAAAAATAGAGCTATGAACAAAGGAATATGTTTGTGCAAGTAGACGGCCGATCGGTGTCTTACCTGGAAGTTTCTCAGGTTTGGTGTAGCATATGCCGTGCTCGCTGTCGATGGTTGGTATGAACAAATCGATGAGAGACTGAAATCTCGCGCTGTCAGCACTCACTTTGGCCTCAAGGTGCTCGATCAGCTCCTGATCCGTGGGATCGAACTTGACGCCAGCCGGCAGCACCGGCCAATCCTTCTTCGACTTGCATCGGTAATTCCAGTTATATGGTACTCAATGTATGATCAATCGAATGTTTTAAGTGAATGATGAAAGATTTTGACAGATAAGTGGTACTCCAAATCTGAAGTCCAGAATACCCGAACACGCCGCCGGGATTCTTGTGTCACCTCACGCGCAGCGTGTTGTCACGTCAATTCAATGTGTGGACATGATGAATAATTTGACCGACGTATACTAGTACTGCTACTGTACTACTTACTAGTCGTATTTAGTGTCACAATTTATACATAGGTTTAACTAACAAGTACGCACTTGAAGCCTAACTGATATATATATATATATATATATATATATATATATATATATATATATATATGGCTTCTGCACAGCATCTCCATCATCATTATCAGTACACCTACGCAGGTGAGTTAGGATGCACTTGATCCCAGGAAGGTATCTATCCTTCAAACCAGAGGAGTGCTTCAAACCAACAACAGTACATAATATCCAACAAAAGAGGGTCGTGCTACAGCAGCAGAATACATGGCTCAGTCTAGATATCAGCACGAATCAAGTTGTGCATATTTGCTGTTGGCATGAACCACATCGCCGCATGTCGGGTTTGCATGGAAGCTTGATGCCTTTCACACACTGAAGATTATCTGGCAACAAGCTGTGTCGACGAATCTATGGATATGGTGATTCATGAAACCCATGGTATGATGTGTAAACACAGCCCCCCCCTCGCGAATGGAAGTTTCATAGCACAGTAATCATCGCCGGTGATATGATCGATGATTGGTTGGATGATCGGATAATTGAGCCCGAGGAACAAGTAGTGGTTGCCGAGGCTATAAACCCGCCTCCAGTTGAATACGTCTGGCCCAACGGAGCTGGGATCTTTCTCGAACACGAAGCAGCCATAGCCATCAATGTCACGAACGCCCCACGCATGGTACTGCATGTGGTTTGATGTAATGGTTTGGTCAATTTGGTACGTGCGAATGAGCATCAAATGACGGCCGTCAGCGGAACGAGCGATAAACCACCACCCATCGGCTGGTATGATTCCAGGTCCTGGAATCATGAAGGCCAGCACATTTGCGTCTACTGCAACAATTCAAATTGGAGACCAAAAGGACAAAAATAAACAATCATGTTCAGAGTATGTGTGGAATTAAGATTATTATAACAGTGACACATATCATAGACAGAGAATTGCAATGCCGTGGTCATAATCATACCCCAATTTAAAAAAATAAGCCAATGGCTTTCATATTCTAGCAATATGTCATGGTTCAAACATCATGTAACAATGAGAGGAAAACAGCTATGACAGCGCCTACTCATATTCTACCATAGCACTTACTACTACTGTTCTCATATCAACTCTAAGCAATAACATGCGTTGTTATAAAAATCTTGTAAACGAGAGTAACATATAGCAATCATGATGTTATGCTCACAATATGTATTCTAACAATCATTAGATGCCAATTGTTCTCATATCAACTCTAACAATAACATGTGTGGTCATAAAAATCTAGGAAATGAGAGGAACATATAGCAATGATGTGGTTATAGACATGCTATGCATTCTAAATTTGTAACAAATGAATAGGCAGTTGTATTCATAAGGTAAAGATGAGATGAGATAGAACAATTACACGACGATAGATTCCACCAGTATAGGCAGCCAATCTGTGCGTCGACCGCGTAAACGATGCCATCATGCACTATAGCATCAGACAGAAATGTTGCCTCAACAGGATTGATGATGAGCCATAACCATGTATGGCGACCGGATTCCAGATAGACTAATCCCATGTTGAACAAGGCAATGAGCTTGTAATCCATGTAGTCTTCTGATGGTGTGGGCACTTCGCAGATTACAACTTTCTGCAAATAGAGGTCGAGCCAAAAGCTTGACGCGTCTCGTGCGTAGTAGGAAGGAGTGTCCGGTGGGCCGCGAGGCTCGATGGCGGCGGTATCCAACGATGGAAGGGTGATCTCTCGCTGGGTGTAGATATCCACGAGACGCCACAGACTACTGGTGTGGTGGATGAGGATGATCCAGTTGGCCTTCATGCCCGCCCAGTAGTGGCCGCTCATGAAGGACAGGTGGACGGGTAGTGGTAGCATGTCGAGGGGCACCACGGCAACCTCCGTAGGATCGTCAAGTCGGTGTCTGGGCCACCTGCGAGGATTGGGCATCAGCAAGCAGGGTGTCTTGAAAAGAGCCGGCCGGTTGCAGACGAGTAGACGGTACAAAGACACCGAGCATGCGGCCAGACGGACGGTGCTGAGTAGGTCCATACGACTACAGATCTGCTCCAAGAGAACATCGGGGAGGGAATTCCATTCGCGGCTCTGCGTGTCAGTCGGTTCTACCATTGGGGTTTTCGGTGCCTGCGAGCCAGCGGGGAAGTTGATCCGGGCGGGCGAGCGAAGAAGCTTCTCCTTGTGTGGCCGAGCAGTGAGCGGGGGGATATGGTATGCGCGAGCTACCAAGGAAGATGGCGCGGGCGGGCGAGCAGTGAGCGGGGGTAAATTGTGTGCGGCCGATGATGGGGAAGAGAGGAGGAAGAAGAAGAGAGGAGGAAGAAGAAGAGAGGAGGAAGAAGAGTGGAAGACGAGGAAGAAAGTGCATTCAATCTCAATTCTACTAGTACTACTACCAGGATATACCGTCCTTCGGAGTGTAAATAGTTACACCGATGACATGTGGGTCTACCACAACAGGGCCCATATGTCAGTTAATGGAGGACAGAGGTGCGTAGGCGTATTTGCGGAAGCGTGCTCTACTGGCAAACATGATGGCAGTACTGGGTAAGGCTGATTTAGTAACACCAACACGCTGGTTCAGCTTATTAATTACGTGTCCCATCTACTGCAGCGTGTATTGTCACTTCACTGCGAAGACTAGTTGAATATTTCTCTCTGACTGAGATGGGGAATAATGGATCGCGAGGACTTCCTTTCTACAGTATCCCTATGCCTCTACGCTCACTTCACTCATTTTGCTCCGTACCTAGTCACTTGTTGAAATCTGTAGAAAGACAAATACTCCGTATTTGGGAACAGAGGGTGGCTTTTAATCCGTACTATTTGGGAACAAAGGGAGTATCACCATATGGAGGGAACAGAGGAAGCTTGAAATATGAACATGTCAATGGGAGGGAGTAAGCCCCATGCATGCATGCATGCATGCATGCAACATGCAACACTCACACATACACATGGACGCACGCAACACTCACGCACCCATGCGGCACACAGCACACGACGCAACACACACGCTCACGCTCAAGTGCTCAACCTACTCCCTACGTCCGTGAAAGACTGTACATTTAGAGATTTACACATTGACCAGGGCATAATTAACGCCCAAAAGTAGCAGACTTATGTGTGCATGCGACCATTGAGATAAGAAGATTAAATGAAGGCCGTTGCATGCTGTAATTAAGGATAGACATGTAGCCTATACCTACAGCACAAGTTGGTGCATTAGTCAATCAATATCGATTTAGATTAAAGGCTAAATGCATTGGAAGTGTAGATGCACATCATGTACTACACTCTTTGTTTTATAGCCGATGTACACTCTTTGTTAGAAGAGCGAGGGAGGACACGTGCATGCACTCACATACACAGCCAGGGTGGTTCGCGCGCAAGGGTTGGACTCGTGTTGCGCCTGCGTAAAGTTTTGTTTAACTGATTTCTTTGCTCTGCCAACTGACAGGTGGGACCCAGAAACTAGGTGACAATTTAACCAGTCAACAAAATGCCACGTTGACTATGTGGCCGGTCAGTAGGGTGCAATACGGTGCTCTACGATGAGCTAGTGATCGTATAATCGCTGCAAAACTATATATAGTGACCGTAAAGAGCGTATTGTTACATACGTTGACCGCCAGTGTATTTTTCTCGTTTCAAATTAAGCCATATTGATCGGAAAGGACGCAGTATGGACTACTACTACTAGTACTAGTATTGCTTTGATGTGTCCCGTCAACTCACCGAACGAGGAGAAGCTTGCTTACTACGCCTCTCCCTCGCCCACGCGCGCGGTGGTTCGCAGGACGAGGAGAGGGTTTTGACTACAGTGCCCTCTCCCTCTCCCTCTCCCTCTCCCTCGCCCTCGCCCTCGCCCTCGCGGTGGACGTGCAGCAGTTCAATCGGTGTCAGATTGCCAGAAGCATATTGTACTGTAGTATCATCATTGTTGGACCTTCCGAAGAGGCGAAGAGCCAAGTGCAAGGTTCACACGAGTACGAACTGTTGAAACTCCCGAAGAGGCAAAGAGCCAAGCGCAAGGTTTTATAGGAGTTGGTCGTCCTAGTAGGAGTGTACTACAACTATAGCGAACGATGCTACTGTATGATGCTGCCACGTCACGTATATCCAAAGCTGTGCCACCTTTTTTTTCTCAAAGAGCGTGTTGGAGCCCGTGCAACAACCACACAAGTTGCACGTACACATAACACATTTACTAGTAATAAATTCTAAAGGACAAATGCCAGTATGCCACACAAGTTCATCTCCAATTCATGTGATAAATTTGTGCACGACTAGTCTACATATATTCACAGCGCTACCGTTCACAATTACCGTACTCCACTTACACGTTATAGATGGGCTACATGTCCTCCTCCAGGTTCCAATCCCAGGTGTTCTTCATGGATGGCACGATCCATAGCGGTGGGCAACGGGAATCATTATCGCAGCTTTCTAGTCCGGTTCCACACGATGGAGACTCATCCAAGCTGAAGCGGCATAAATCAGGGATAGCGTGTCCCGGCATGTCATTCATCCGGCGGTGCGCACTGAAGACACAACCATGCTTCATGAACGGCAGGCCTTCCGTGTCGTGCACGGAAGGTGGCATCCGCTTCACAATGGGGTAGCTGTCCCCGATGAAAAGCGAGTACTCTCCAAGAGTGTTCCTCGGCACCCACGTAGCATCATGGGGGTCGAACTCGGCGTCGTTCATCTGGTTCACGCGGCATCCCAGATCTGGACACATGGTGACGTACATAGTCAAGGTCCATGCATAATAATGTTGTGCTCAAATATGGCGGTCAGTAATACTGTGCAGCAACTAGTACTACTCCGGTATAGAGGAAGTAAAATAACCGGCTTATTATATATAGCCACTCTTGGCTACATGGTTGAGATAGTAAGACATGGAAAAACAAAAATGGTGGCAGCTAGTGGGTTCAAGTCTTCAAGGGCCTAGCTAGCTATACGCGTCCTCCAAGGTAAAAAGTACTCGTACTAGTACTACAAAGTATACTACTAGTACAACAATGAAAGAGAAGGCGAGAGGGTTAAAAAATGGAATACCTGGGTAGATGGTGACGGTCCGATCGTGGTAGATTGTGTGACCATGTTGCACATCAGTGGTACCATGGGTAACGACTGCTAAGATAGTTGATCCCAATATGCCAAAGTCAGCTACAAGGTTCCAGGTTAGACCGAATCGCGGATGCAAATGCACATCCAGGATCGGCGATCTTATTTTGATCGGGGGATGACTAGTCCCTGCAAAATAATGGAGTACCGATAGGGATGCAAATGATGGTTTGTGCATTCCGTTTGTAATCTCCCGTACCGTAGGATGGCAACCAGATGACACAAGTCCCCTAGCTTGTCACCGCGAAGATGCGGCCTAGATGGCGCACAGCGTCTTCGAACGTGTAGGGGTACAAATCTGCCGCCGCCAACATGCGCCAGCCTCTGCCGTTACTGCCTCTTGCATTGATGGCAATCCTTATGTCGAACTCCGCGATGAGATAGTAATCGTCGTAGCCGCGTCGCTTTGTCGGCGGGTCCGCAATTGCTATCTTCTTCAATCTCATGTAGGCATCATCATACGTATTCAAGCCCAGCCAGTCCGAAAGGCTGATCCCAATGGTGGAGAAGGGGTCTACCGGAACGGCCGCACTGCTGTGGATGTTGTGCAAGATGATGGTGGTATCCGGCCGGAGGTATGCAAGCCAATCTTCGTTGGCACCGACCCAGACCAATATATAAGACGGTGGGCAGCGGAGAAATTACGGGATGGAAATGGAATAACTAAGTACTACATGATCAAACTCCATTACTGACCTGCTCATCGGACAAAATCTGACTACCTCTCAACGTCGGCAACTCTAGCGGAGTCAACGTGCAACCATGGCTAGGGAGCGGTGGACTGTTCGAAGGATTGTCCCATAGAAGAACCTTCTCCTCGAGGACGCATGGAAGACCAACAAGCATGGCCTTTTCCCAAGCCTGTTTAAGCAGCGTCTTGAAAAAGTTGGTGCAGGAAGCACCGAGTCTTCCGGCGGTGAGGACGTCGGAGCGGCGTGCGATTTCTCCCAGAGGATCGTCGTCCAAGGTCTCCCAGCCCCGACGAGGAGGAGAACCGCCTGGCGAATCCATGGGTGCAGCGACGAACTGCCTTC
>NC_057802.1:526426742-526465519 GCF_018294505.1 Triticum aestivum
TGTAGATCGTTCCTCAGCGAAGGGGTGAGGCTATTATTTACTACTAGTACTAGCATTATGGAACGTTATGGGATTGCATTATACTGTAAATAATAGCACTAGTAAGAAATTTTTGGCACTAGGTAGTAGTTTTTGGCGTGGATTAAGAAATTTTGGGTATGTTTTTGCCATTTTTTGTACACGCCAACTAGTGTCAAAAAACGTCTTACATTATGTGACGGAGGAGTACGTACTCGTACTGTAGCAGTACTAGTACTACTTTTCTCAACTAGTAGTGCGATGTACTGTACTTCTAGTCTAGTCTAGTATAGTGCACCAGTTTTGAACTCTTGAATCTCAGGGCCAAGGAGCTACAGTTGGAAGTGGAGGGTACTACTATTCTCTAGAACCATCGCTGTACTATCAATGCAGGGGAAGTACACCTGCGTAGTGGCCTAGTGGGTACTCTCGGTGCTCTATTCAGCCGCTCCTCTCACGTAGCTGGCCTACCCAGCCGCTCCTCTCACGCACACACTAGCAGCCTGTTTATCAGCGACGGTTACTGCGGGGGCAGAACATTTGAGTTATTTGATACAACGAGACTAGGCTTTTTGCTTCCATTTGTGGAGGTGTAATGGATCCCGTCGAACTTTGTTAGTAGTTCCTTCTTTATGAATGAGATGAAGCAAAGCTTTTGCCTCCGTTTCAAAAAAAAACACGTCAAGAGGAATTTCTTTTATAGTAGAGCCGATAATGGAGTGAAGTCCATGCGCGCAATGCCACAAGCTACAGAGTAGTAGTAGAGCACTTTACGTACAGAGCCATATTGCACAGTTCCCAATGCCCCGCCAGGCTTTTCCGGCTCCTCGGGCTTAATTGGGAGGCACTAGTTTAAATATGCTACTAGCTGGAAGCTGCAAGCGAGGTGCGGCTAGGGCGAGCACGCGAGCCACGGGATGCTGGGAAGGAAAACCCGTTCACGTGGCTAGGCTATCTAGTGCACCCAGATTGTGGGGCCGCACGTCCGTTTGACTTCAAAACTCAAACTACCCATGTAAAATATTGGCTCGCAGCGAAATGTAGTAGTACTATTTAAAAAAAAGGCCGCCGTGCGTTCGGCCGGGATCGAACCCACAAAACGAGGTATACACTCCCGCGACCACTAGTAGTACTCGTTGGAGTACAACGCAACCTAGAATCCTTGTCGCTAGTAGTACGTACATTGTTCCTTACAAGAAACCCCTAAGAGCATGGTTAATAGTATAGCCAGCTGCTGGCTATAAGCCAGTGCCATGTCATCTACAGCCCATCTTATAGCCAACATGTACAATAATAGATCAAAAGAGTGTACTACTTTTTTATTATGTGGCCCACTTCTCATTCTCACAAAGTGCCTAGGAGCACGTGCTAGAGCTGGCTCTTCACGAAGAGCCCGCTTACCTTCTCTCTCCTCTTCTCTTTCCTCCAACTAAGCAGAAATATACTAGTTTATTTCTTATAGCCCGCTGACTCAGCTCTATTGTACTTGCTCTAATAATGCAAGAAACCACTAAAATGCCAAGAAACTACTACCACTTGCATACGTGGCAGACTTAAGATAAGACTACCTTATCAACCATTGTACATGCTCTTACCAACAAAAATCCTCGAGTGACCTCCTACCTCCGGCCCGTCCACCTAGTCATCCTCGGCCATGGGATGCAGCTACCGCCGCCGGCAGAAGGCGAGGTCAAAACCGCCGGCGGTGCGGAGCCCATGTTGCGGCAGCCCGGATGCCAGCTCCGTCCGGCGCTCGCGGCCGCTAGCTAGCCAAGATAGCTTTGTCTAATTGCTTGTCTGCAAGGTTTGCTAGCTAGATTGGCACGGCAGCGCGGCGGCTTGCTCGCGCCCGCCGCGCTAAGGCCAGCCATCTGGCTCAAGCGAAGGCCAGCGCGGCGGCTTGCTCGCTCGTGAGTCACGCTCGGGCCAGCCTGCCAACCCGTGCGGAGGCCAGCGCGGCGTCTGGCCCGTCCGGCGGAGCGGCGGCCAACTCGCTCATCACCGGCGCCACCGACGAACACGCATCAGTACTGTTTGAAGTAATGTCAGAAAAATAATGATTTGAGGGGGAATAACAGGATAGAAGGTCAGATGTGGGTCCCTCGTGTCAACGGTCAAACAAAATGTGTTGGTTTAAGCTGCCTCTCAGCACGGACGTGTGGGCCAACCCTGTCATAAATGGGTTTAAACGAACCTAATCGGTAGGAGTACTAGGTAGTTTTTGGCGTGGATTAAGAAATTTTGGGTATGTTTTTGCTATTTTTTGTACAAGCTCGTTGAAAGTGGTAGTTTTTTGTTAAATACTCTACATATTGTAAGTAGGAGTGAAAGTTAAGCTTTGGAAGCCAATAAGCAAGGCTAGTTACATAGTGCATATGTGTACATGATGGAAAGTAAATATCAACCATGAGTGACTAATATCTTGATGGAAAACTCGAAACTATGGAATACTAGGAAAAAATGCATGGTTGGAAATACTAGCAATGTTCATGTCCGTTGCAACGAATCATAATTAGAATAATACTTATTCACAAACTTGGTACAAAACACTCTAATTTTGATATACATATGTCACTAGAGATATATTATGTTTCAATTAGAATATATTCCTTGGGCTGTTTTGGTGAGGTCAGGGAGGGATGTTGTTGGTTTTAAGATACTAATTATGGATTTTTCTGCAAATTGGTAGACAAGTGGGATGTTGGTGAGAAAAGGCAACAACTTACCTCACAATCGTTAGATGTAGATCTAATGGTCAGAAACGACGGATGGCAGACACACCAGCATCACCAACTTAGTCTTGTGTAGGAGTACTAGCAAGATCCGTGCATTGCACGGAACATCAAGATGCATTTTTTTTTATAAAACACTTGTTGTGATTGACCCTTGCGGGAGTAATCCCATGTGTAAAAACTAATGATATCTCGAGAAATATGAGATAAGGTGAAGAGGAGTGGAGTGTGGTGGTGGTTGGTGGTCGGACTGAGCGGAGGCATGGGGACTGATGACGCCGGCAGCAGCCACCAGGCCAGTTTGTTCCAGAGGCTTCCTTTCTTAATTGCTCAACAATGAGGTTTGTTGGAGATAAGGATGAACGAGGGAAGGCCTTGTCTGCAAATGTGGAGAGGGGTGCGGGTATCTTTTAGTTTAATTTCCATCCGTCAGATATAGATCGGATGGTCTATATTGCAAGATGGCACACGTACCATCATCACCAACTCGGTTTTTGATAAGAGAAGAAATATAAGTATGGAGATACAAACGTATTATCGATACTTGCTTCCGTAAACTAGCATCTACATTCTATTCAACGCCTCGGCATGTGGGGCCTTAGCACAATGACTTCTCGACTGTGTAAAACAAAGATTTTCCTGTCGCCAACAAGGAGGGGGTGACGGCGGCGTGCTTTTTGGCTTGCTCTAGTCCTAGTAGTCATACTAGGTGGTCTAAGCACGTGTAGATTTATTCTTTTTCACGTCTCGTGTTCACCGTACTGCCACGACTGTTGATGAATAGACGGTAAGTTATTCACGGGGAAACCCTTGTTGAGCGTGTTTGCGAGAGAGAGAGAGAGAGAGAGAGAGAGAGAGAGAGAGAGAGAGTGCGTGTGTGATATGTTAGAGACTGAGGCAATGATAACATATTCTTTGTGTATATGTGTGTGGAGGATAGAGAGAGACATGTACATGGGGCTTTGTGTTGTGTAACGTGGAGACACATATACATAATTAGAGAGTGAGTGTGTGAGATACACATGCGGACATGAGGAGAGATGAGGATCCAGATAAATGGGTGTTTGTGTGTGTCTGTGTGTGTTTGTGCACGCGTTTGTGTGTGAGAGGGAGAGAGTGTATGTGGAGTAGAGAGACCACTGATGATGTAAACCTAGTATAAGGGAAGGGGGAATGGTGTGACATGTGTAGTAGCGAGATAGCATGGGTGCGGGCGGGGGGAGCAGACTATTTGGAAGAGACAACGAATGTGTGTGTGGGAGAGGGGTGTGAGAGCGAGAGAAAGAGAGAGCTAGCGATGGAGAGAGAGAGAGAGAGAGGAAGAGAGGGGGCGTGAGGGGCCGTTTGTGTCCATAAATGGTGTATAGATAGGGAGACAATGTTGATGTTGTCCGAAATTGGCCTATGAACGGAGACGCAAGGGAAGCGAGTCATCGTGTGTGTGATAGGGACTTCATGAGAGATCTAGAATAGATGGTGTAGAGAACAATGTGCGAAATCGAGAACAATTATACATTAGGGAGCTATGCAAAGAGTCACGACATATATGTATATAGGGAAGGAGCTGGAGCGGGTCCGCATGTGGGAGAGATAGAAAGAGGAGAGTGGTGCACAAGGAGACAAAGTGTGCTTGTTTGCAGTGGGGGTGGTGTGTGAGGTGAGTGCGCGAGAACCACATAACTAGGGAGATAGACGTTTGGGGGCGACGTTTTGTGTGTATGGGAAATATACACTCTACATAGTGCGTGTGATTGGGTAAGAGAGATAGCGGGAGACCTAGAGAGTGAGGGAAGAGATGTGTGCATGCCCGAGAGACAAAGTGATAGAGACCTATGTTGGGGTTCGGACTTTACAAGAGAGAGGGGTGTTAATGTGCTCGTGTGTTGGTGTTTGGGGGAGAGAACGACTTCTCTATGTGTGTGTGTGTGGTGGTGGTGGGGGGGGGTTAACTTCAGATAAAGAGTGAGGTGTCTATATTTGAGGGACTTTAGCGTAATTGAGATATTGTGCACTCATGGTTGATCAATTTGTTTCACAGTTTGTACTATGAGATAACGATACTTTTGAACATGCGTGATATACCTTGATGTACCAGAATTACAAACCTAAGATTGGAATTTTGGAATTCGACTCCATCATTAGCTTTTGTAATTCATTTAAACGGAGGTACATTTTTTAAGCCGGGATTTCGTGATTTCAAATTCATATATCAAACCTAGAGATATACACATACGGGCATGTTCAAACTTTATAATCATCCACTTTATTCATACACATACACATTTTTTGCTTTTGTCATCATATTTAGGATAAACACATTTGGAATTTCATTTGAATTGGACCGTATGATGGTATTTGCTTGTAGTAGCTCAATGATCCATATTTGAATTGAATGGACAATCTAAGTTTCGAGTTGGAGACATTGATTTTCAAAACTTGCACATTTTTTTGCGTGCAAAACAAACAAATTGTCGGCCATGATATCATAGTCGGCCGTACGAGAGCAGAATACTTATAATTTTAGGCGCCAAAAGCTTTCAAACTTCCCGCTCACATCGAAATATCACGCGCCCGAAAGTTTAGCCCTGCGATATTCCTGTTTTACCCCTGCCACATGAACGGAAAAGGGCTGCTTTGGTAACTCCATTGTTTCCCCTCTTTGCCCCCAACATTCTTCCCCAGAGCCCCTCCCCTTCCCCTCCCCGACCCCCCAACCACGGCAAGCTGCCGAATCTAGTCCTCCGCCGCAGCGGTGGACCTCACACCCCACCGGATCTACCTTCCGCACCTTGGAACCCCCAACTGCCAACTCACCACTTCACCGGAGCCGCTTCAGCGACTGGCTTGTCCACCGCTCCAGATCTCCTTGACCGCCATCATGGTCCACCGCACCGGATCTGCTTAACCGGTGCCCTCGTCCACCACAGCGTAGGCCCTTCACTGACTCCCTCGTCCGCCCCTTCGCTGGCCCTTCATACAAGCCCTCGTCTGCCGCAACAGATCCGCCTCACCGAAAGCACTGTACAACGCGCCCGCCGAAGCCTTCGTCCACTGCACCGGACCCGCTCCACGGACACCATATTAAACTCCACCGGCCCTGCTTTACCGATGCCGCAGCGTCATCAGGTTATTTCGATTTGTACTCCTTCGGTTTTTCTCTTTATCATGCAACTGTTCACTTACCACAGATGAGCTTTCTTGTATGTCGACAGGCGCCGCAACCGTAGCACCGGAGCTGCTTCAGCGACAGCGACAGCTGGCCCAAACTCAACCGCAACATGAGCACCATCGACGATCCTTAGCTATCAAGTATGACAACGATACCCATACGCCGCCGAGAATCAGGTACTATTATCCAACGGCCGGCGCCTACGTTCACTTTCCTAGCATAAGCACCGCACCTTTGAATTTCTTCAAGGCATCATTCAGTTTTTCATGAGACGCGTTATTCTGCTTGCACCTGTAGGGCCATACTTCTGGCAGTGAACATGTTACATGTGCTAAATTACATACCAGTGCACATATAGTTAATATGCTTTATTTTTGTTCTGATGCCACCTGTTGGTTCCATCAGACTGCTTAATGTTCTCTATGCTTAATTACACATCAGCAAACTAGCATGTGGTTCCGCTGCTTTTATTTCGTTTTACCCTACATTTTCTGATGCTAGCTATTACATCACTGCTCCGAGCCTCTGTTCATTACTTGTTTGTGTGTTCTTGATCTTCCCAAGTTGCATGACTAATTTGATGCTTCTATTAATTATGGAGCTGCCAACCCCATCAAGCAAAATATTTGTTCTTTTGGGGCTGGCACCTCGAACAAGCATAAAAATAGAGGGAAGCAGATATATTGTCGTGTATGCACACACCCTTCTTTCATTAGTTTAGATGAACCATTGATGATCAATTCGGACCAGTGCATGCGATTAAAATTAATTTTACCTAAATAGATGGTGCAGAATAAACTACAACAACTAGATTTGCAACCACGGGATGCTGACGGTATCTTCAAAGAACATTGCAACAGCAGCTAGGCTTCATAGCAACATATGGTAAGCCAGTGTGTTTTAGTACATGTGAAATGTAATGCGAGTGGGCTGCTTTCTTGGCTTGTGCCCTCAATGTGTAATCCTACCAAATTACAAATAGTTCAGTTGTCTGCTTTGCTGTATTGCTTGATTCAAATGCTTATTTGTTGTTACGCTATACCTGAGTTGGCCAATATGTCAGCAGTGCCTGCTGTACTATCGTAAAGAAATGCATGCCTATTTCATTTGAGTCCTTAACTTTTCCTCTCAACTTCATCACAAGACTGTCTTCGTAGTTTATATGAGGTCACACTGTTAAGTGCTTTCTCAGATTATTTCAACTGCTTAGATGCCTTGGCAACTTAAATATAGCGGTTGTACACTCCCTTTCAACTAGGGATGTCAACTGGGTCCCGTTTAATCCCGATTAAAGTCCACTAGTGGTATGATAGTTCAAAAGAGTTTTTGTTTTTTGAGGAAAATGAACTAGGGAGGTAGCAAAAACTAACTAGATGGGACTGGCGGATGTCGTTTATTTGCCTCTTACATCCCTAGTTTCATCTTACCATTTTAATTTCTTTTCGGCTGATGCTGCTTCGAACCATTTAAATATAGTTTGCCATGCTCGGCAATAATTCGTCCGTCGTTTACCATGTAAGCTTACTACCTGGATCATACGATAACTATCTCTTACTGATGTCCAGCAGAAACCTTTTAGGATGCCGTTCACACTAGGACACAATGTACAACACCAGAATCTATTTGTGGAAGCAGTGCGCCATCCATGTTACCAGATGGTAGCAGTTCAGAGGCAACACCGCCGGAGAGCAGTCTGAGCACAGATATTATAGTGCTTGAGGCTCTACTAGAGGCAGAAAGAGATGGTGTGGCTGCCATGAATGAGGTAATCTTTATCTTGAGGCTGGAAATTACGGAATTAGCGGCACACATTATGCAAGCAACCCAAGAATTGGAGGAAGTAAGAATGTTGCATTTGAATACGGAGGAGGTCCTGCTGTTTCTGCTATCTGAAGCCCAAGGTAATCCCGGTTCTTCTTTAGATACCAGTTGAAATTGTCATTAGATTATTGAACTTGCATGTTGTGTCATGTCTCTGAATGGATTATGTTGCAAGACCCCCTATGTTGTCCATGTGTTGTAATGATCCGAATTTTTTAGGCGAGGTAATCCTCAGTACTTGTATGATTGACATAAGGTGAACTGTTTTTCGTGTGAGCATATTGTATTGGACGAAATAACTGTTTGACTCAGAGTGTATCCAACCTACTGAATTCGAAGATCACGGCATTTCTAAATCATAATCATATATAAAGGTGGAATAAATCTTTGTTGTGGTTTTGAAGAAATAAATAACAAAACGTATAATTATCTGTGGATATTCGTAATCGAATACAAATTGGATTTGAATTTAGTTTGCCAGGTCCCAGGGCAAACGTGAATGCTAATTCTCCCAAGTTTTGAACGAAGCGGCTAAACACCCACTATAATTTGTGGGCTGCCCGAACCAAGTGTTTGTGAGATGGAAATTACTGTCTACCCCTGACACTTGACATCCTTATCGACCGGATTTACACTGCTGTCGATAGGGGTAGACTAGTAACTTCAATCAGACGTGACACGACGGCCTCTGAGCCCATTCAGACACGGTGGGCGCCAAACGTGGGCGGCAAAACACATTTGATTCAAGCTCGTCCGAAAGACATGTCTCTCTTCCTCCATTTCCCCATTCATACACGGTGGGCGGCAAAACAAACTCTCCTCGTCTGAAATTGATGTAGGCTAATATTTTAAATAGGGGCAGATGTGTAACTTCCATCAGACGTGACACAACCGCCCTACCTGTCAGCCCCGTTCATACACCGTGGGCGGCAAAACACCCTCTCCTTGCCCGAAATAGTTACCGGCAAATATTTGGGAGATGCGAGATTACCGTCCTATCCCCAACCGACGCGATGTACGAAATTTTAAACGGGGGATAACTTTGTAACTTTCCCCCATTTCAGAGAAGCGCGTCCCAAAGTTTGAGATCCCCCCTCCCCTCCATTTCCCCATTCATACACCGTCGGCGGCACGACAACCTCCGCACTGCGGCCAGCCTCCTCCGTCCGCCACCCCATCCTCCACCATGCCGGAGCCGCTACCCCTACCCCGTCGTCCACTTCAAGAGATAGACGTCTCTCATCCACGGCGCTGGACCAGGATCCTTTCATCGCCTCCTCTCGCTTCATCAGCGCCGTCGTCCACCTTGCCGTTGCCGCTCCTACGACCGCCTCGTC
Organism: Triticum aestivum; assembly: GCF_018294505.1. Taxonomy (NCBI): domain Eukaryota; kingdom Viridiplantae; phylum Streptophyta; class Magnoliopsida; order Poales; family Poaceae; genus Triticum; species Triticum aestivum. Next base: position 526,435,820 of record NC_057802.1, read on the forward strand.
CTCGGCAACAGGATATATCCCCCGACCCGGCCGTCTGCCGTCTAAAGTCTTCTTCCCCGCCGCCGACAGCCATCGCACCCGCAGCACCCTCAACGTATCAGCATAGGCCTACACGGCGTCGCAAGAGAGGTGTTACTCTTCCATATGTGCTTAAGTTATTGATCTCACCCGGAAAATAGATCGTAATTTGTTTACTGTACTTTTCTTGTCCGTACCAAATCGTAGTGGCTAGTTGAAAGCAAACATTGGTTGCAAAGTAGCTTTGTCCGGTTTGCACCTTCAGATCCGCCATGGCACGGGCACTATACTCGTAAAGCTTATGGTTTCCCCCCTTTATATTCACTACCATCATCGTAGGTGCTCCGTGTCGTGCTAGCACTGCTCCTCAAGACCTCAACCCAAAGCTTACGTGTTGAAATACGAATCTGATATGATGCTCATATCACTAAAATAGAGAACGTTTAATTGGTCACCTAATGTTCCTATATTCGTTTCGAAAAGCATGTGCGCTACCCATTGGTCCAGCTAGTTCCACTTTCCTGATTTTTCTCTTGATGCTTAGGGTTTTCCCCTTTTATCTACTCTACTATGATCTGCGTAGGTGCCTTCTGTCGTACTAGCATTACTCCACCCTTCAAGCTAAACAACACAACACTCAGAATTCGAAAGCTTAGTTGTTCAAATATGATTGTGATATGATACTGATATTAGTTAACCAACACATTTAATTGGTTAGCTAAAGGTCCCACTTGAGTTTCCAAATGCATGTCGCGACATATAGAGAGCCAGCATAATTGCATTTCTTTGTCACTTGTTGACCGTACTTTCTTGTCCATACCAAATCTTAGTTGTTATTTCAAAGAAAACATCGGTTGCTAACTACCCTTTGCGCGGTTTGCAGCTTCAGATTTGCCATCCCACTGCCACGGTCAACACTGTACTCATCATGCTTATGTTTTCCCCATTTTATGATGACCACAATCAGCCTACGTGGTTCGTGTCGTAATAGCACTGCTCCACCCATCGAGCTAAACAAGCTTAGCTGTACAAATTCATATATGATATTATTGCTGATATTAGTAAAACTGAGAGATGTTTAATTGGTTAGCTAAATGTTCCTACTTTAGTTTTGAAATGCATGTGAGCCACATATGGAGAGACCGGAAAGAATAGTATTTCTCTGTGCGCTCTGGTTCATCATGGGTGGCCAACCGACATTGTATTGAAAGAGTTGTAATATCTTCAATCTGCTTGCTCTTCTGCTCTTCTTTAAGATGATACTCTTCTCTTGTGGTCGACTGGTCAGGTCGAGTTGTTCTCCCTTAGTATATTTTGAATCTATCAGGTCAGGTCGACTTGTTCTTCTTTACTATATGTTGAAGCTATCATCTGCGAAGTGTCATCACTTCTGGAGCTCTCATATTTTTAGTAGTAGGCCACATTATATTAATGCACACAACAAATTACAGCATGCATGGCATCTTTTAAAAGAATTGTAGAGATAGCACAAAGGGGTTTACAGGGAGGCAGTATTGGATTAGAATCACTTCTGCATTACAAAGAAAATATCACTTGTTTTTCTGCTTTCATGCATGTCAGATATTGAACATTATCAAAATGAATATGAGAATGGGCACACGAGAGGAATATTGCGGAACGATCCACTGGCTAACAAACTTGGCATGGTGGAGGATGGCCTATCTTATTCACCCATCAAGGTGCTTGCTCTAACTTTGCAAAGTTGTATTGGTCGCACATATTTTGCATCTGACCTCTTGCATTACTTCTAATTTGTTACACCATCTGCTTAGTTTAAGCATCATATATGAGTATATGCCATACCTATCCATTTTCTGTACCTATTCCATGTGTCGTCACACTATGTTTTTCCAGTCAAATGTTGTTCTTTCATAATAGATGTCCAAAAGGAAGAGGGTGAGTGCAGATCCTCAAGGAGTACAAAATAGGTATTTGGAAAAGGTAGTGATACCTGTTAAATCAGATAGATCAGCAGCCACAGAAAACACATGCCCAACTGTACCACACTTTACCCCTACTCCAGTGGCCAAACCCCTATTAGAACTGCTGGGAGCCCAGCGTCAGGTACTGTCTATGATATCAATTCAAAATTTGAACTCCTAAATTTCTGCTTGTGCCTTACCTTCTCTCTTGTATGAAAACTAATTTCAGATGAATCTCCTTGCTCAAAGGATCATACGATCTCAAAACAATAATGGGTTCTGCATTGCTCTTGTCAGTACCTCTCTCCCTTTTGCCTTGTAACGCTGTACTTAATTAATTGCTATTTGATTATGTATCATCAGTCTGCACCTGAGCTTCATTATCCTCTGTTTCTTCCAATATTATTTGATCTATATTTACTCTTTGCAAAATGTAGAATAATGGCAACACTTATAAAGAATTTTCTTTGGGGAATTTATTGAATTATCCTTCCATCAACATGGAGAAGGGCTTTGTCCAGCCCGTGTTAACATGTAATGTAAGTTCATCCTTCTCAAGCCTTCAAACTTTGTTCTAGTATAGATTTGGATAGGCATCATTTCCTCCACTGCTATTTGCTTTGCTGTTTACATCTGATTGGATGTTTGCAACAACTACCAGTTTCAAATTGTAGTTGTAAAAACATGTTCCTTATGCAGAACAGATCCATTTATTTGCTTATATAATTGTGAAACCTGTTACGTGTCTCCTTGTTTCTCTTTCAGACTCGTATCTCTTACGCCAGGCAGAACTTTAGGGAAGATAGTGAGCCAAACCATCTTGTGGACAGCGAGATGACCCCAAGGTCATGTCTTGATGAAGACAGTGAGTTGAAGCTACTCACCAGCAGGTGTGAGACAACCTCTGCGCAGTCGCTGCCTCAATCAGTTCGACTTCTTCAGTCTCAACTTAAAGCGGAAAGGCTTGCTTCAGCTCAGCTCTGACTTGAAGTCAAAGATGCAATGAAGATGTCAGAGGACTGTCGTGCACACCATCATGCCTTAAATCTAGTGTTGATGCATCTATCATTGACACAACTGAGGTCTACTCAGCTTCTTCAGCTGTTTGGGGGGCCCGACGTGGCTAGGCCTAGTGCCTTCTGAAGTGCTCTCAGTTTTGTATATTCTTTTGTCAGCGCGTTTATTTGCACTGGTGGCGAACTTTGATGCCCAGTGGATGTAATATGTGTGATAGCTGTGATAGCCTAGTGTAAGTTGCTTGCTTATTTATTTCCTTGTTGTCTTGTTTATTTGTTTGCTTGTAGTCATTGCAGTTCTTTTTTCGCGGTTTGCTAGTGGCTGCAATAACCTATTTTTTAAAACTAGGCCACAATAACCATGGGCTAATGTTTACTGTAGTGACACTGGGCCTCCTACGGGCCGTAGAAACAGTGGGCCTTCTACGGGCCGTAGAAACAGTGGGCCTTCTATGGGCCGTATCATCAATGGGCCTTATACGGGTAGTATGATCGATTGGCCAAACATGGGCCAATAACAGACCGCATTATGGCCGTAAACGGGCTAGAGTTGGAATCATCCGTTCATGGGCCGACCATAACGGGCCATCGTTAACAGGCCGTATTTGATGACGCTATGAAAACGGCCCAACGTATTAACGGACCACAAACGGGCCGACTGTAACCACGGGCTGAATTTGGCCCACAAGCAGAAAATGACAGTAACGAGCCGTAAGTAAACGAATGCTGGAAATGAGCCCAAGAATAAATGGGCTCTGAGAAGGCCAAAAGATAACATGGGCTGGAAACGGCCAACGAAATAACGGGCCGTTAATGGGTATAAAGTGATACACTGTTCATTACGGGCCAGTTTCACCACGGGCCGTTAATGGGTGTAAAGTGATACACTGTTCATTACGGGCCAGTTTCACCACGGGCCGTTAATAGGCCAAGAGTTACATAGGGCCTCATATGGGCCGAAAGACGTCATGGGCTATACATGGGCCATAAGTGAAAATGGGCTGGAATCATATTGGGTGGCCCAGATGACGCTACTGGGCCTAATTCGGATAGGGCGTAACGGTCCTTGGGTTAGCAGGCTGTAAATGGGCTATATGCGAACAGGCCGTTAACAGTCTTTACATGGGCCGGCCCGCCACCTTTTGACCAAGTCAAACGGGCCGACCTTTTCACAGGAATGGGCCTCTGTTGGGCCGTGCCACATGTCGACGTATCATAGGCGCCTTCTGTCCAATGAGTGGATGACATCTGTCCCAACGATGAGCCGACACGTGTTTCCTCCAGCCAATGATGATTTTACACGTGGAAAATCCCCATTGGTCAGGGCTGTTAACGGGTTATCGGATCCAAAACCCGACCCGATAGCTTAACGGCGTTCCGTTACGGTGGATGCCACGTGTCGGTCACCCTTGACGAAAGCACTTCTGTGACGCGGGATTTATCGTCATGGAAGTGGACACTTCCGTGATGATAATTTTGGTAATGTCATGGAACACTTCTACGACAGCACAAGTATGACTATCTTGATTCTGTCATAAAATCGTCATGGATGTACATGCATGACAGAAAATGCGACCTACTGTGACAAACACGTATCATCACGGAAGTGTATTTTTTTGTAGTGTTGGCATTGGCGTCCCAAAGTAAGGATATGAATATGCTGCATCGAGATTCTCCCTTCGCCAATACCGATCCTCGGATTTGCCCCTAGGGGGTGATCTTGATGCTTCTGAACTACTTGACTGATAAGCACTTTTCTCTTCACTCTTCTTTTGATATTTATCTAATAATTCAGCGAAGGTGATTTCTGATCTCTTACCCTTGCGCTTATTTCAGCCTTTTTTTGCTTTCATTGATCATAGGATTTGCTTGCTGCCCCCCAGTCCTTGGCGTCTTCATTGTAGCTTCGATGGAATTCTCACCCTCAAGATTATGGTCATTATGCTCTTCAACAACTTCTTTACTTAAAAGCTTGATTCCACCATCCACTGTTTTTACCTTCTCATCATTTAATGAATTAGCTTGAAGAAGCCAATGCAAAAACTTTTTGCCATTAGGACCAATCGGAATAGACTGGTCATCCTTTGGAGTTTCAACAAATCTCAATCGTCCTTTATCAATGGCCGATGACGAAACATATTGCAACCCTCAAAATTATGTTTGAACGAATGATGCAACCTACAATACATTCGTCTTTGGATAGATGGCTCGACATGGTGATCAAGAATTCTTATGTAATTATTTTTCAGCAATAAATCAAATATCTGATCACACATGGTTGAATTGAAGGTAATTTTTTATTTTCTAGCCGATCTTGCTGTGAGAACGACTTTGGAGTTAAGCAAACGAATGGTTCAGATTTTGTATCACCCCGTTCGGCTATGAATTTTATTTTGCATTCTTTTACCGATGTCATTGGATAAGATACTATACTAGCATCAATTTTCTGAAAAGAATCTAACCTTGGCTTTAAGTTTCTAAAACAAAAATAGTTGGAACACACATGTCTCAGTTGAGACCAAATGAAAGCCAAGTACGAAATAAACAAAGCTACCAAATTAGATATGGACTTTAGATAAAGCAACGAGGAAAGCTTTAGTTGCAACAATAAGTCACTATCGGTCTTTATAAATGGCGCAATGGGTTGACCGATATGCTCAATAACAATTTTATTGCTAACAAGTAAATTGCCCTTGTTATTGGTCTTTCAAAATTACTTATGAGGATTTTTCTAATAGATGCATCAACTATGAAGTTGCGACCAAATCTAGAAATAGGAAAATTACTTGCTAGGCATACCTCTTCAAATATGTTGGGAGAGCATGATGGTGGTGTGACTTGAACAATATCTTGCTCCATCTTTGGATGGCTCCCCAAAGCCTTATCATCATCTTTTTCTTGATTCTGTGCATCATTACTTTGAAGATCCTTGTCAGCCGAACTTTGTGCAGCTACTTGCTCTTGTCCTTGGGGCTTGTCAATTTCTACGGCACGGAACTCATAGGGTAGGAAGTAGGTTCCATTAACTTCAGAAAAATCAAGCACCACTGTTTTCCTATGCTTGCCATGCCCTTTCTTAGTGATGCTTGCCTCTTTGGATTTAATGGATTCGAAATATATACTACTTGATTCAGCTTTTTCAACCGAAGCACTTTTAGTTTCCGAATCATCATTCTTTTCATTGGTCATATCAATTGGCAAGGCTTCTTTTCTTTGAGCTAATTCCCTATCAATTCTCTCTTGGCGAAGTACTTGCACCCTATCGCGCAAAGCTTTAACTCCCCTCTCAATTTCAGCCTGCTCTAGATTAGTTTGCCCCCAATTCTTTTAGGATCTTTCGGCAATGAACTGTTAGTGTTGCCAAAATTTTGCAACTGTGTAGGGGGTGTATAATATGCTGCGGTACTAGGTGGAGGTGTATGCACTGCTGTATAACCATATGCTCTCTCGCCAATTCTATCAATTGATGAAGTTTCATCTTCTTGCAAAACTCTAGCCTTTATTGCGGCATAATCAGGAAACAACCCCTTTCATATTGTTCAAGGCAAAGAGCACTAATCCTCTTGTTTTGTGCCAAGCTCTTTTTTAATGCAGCCACAACCACTTCTGGAAGGGATTGCTCCGTAATACTTTCATATTCTTTCAGCAATGATTAATGAGTGTTGCCGAAATTCTCAAATTGCGTAGAGCATGCATTATATACTACAGTATTAGATGACGACACATGTGTTCCTACAAAAAATTCACTTATTCGTCTATGACCATGAAAGTGCGGGGCCGAATTATGAACATCTACAGTTGCGTAACGTGCTGAAAATTTACTAACAAGAGGTGTAGCATATGATGGTTGAGAGTAATTGGCCGAATAGCTAGTAGTAGCATGGCCAATTCTCCCATCCATCAGCATGGTTGAACTAGTATATTGCAAATTAGTTGCCAATGAATAAAAAGGTGAAACACTTTGCCGCATGCTATTGGAAGTTCCTACACGAGGTGTTTCAACTTGATTGACCAAATTCATCATGTTGTTCATCGGCATAACAATTTCTGGGGTTGCCGATGCATGAGAGTTGGAGTACATATGGTCCATGTTACTAGTATCATAAGAAATTGAAGCATGTAAATTACTTTGAATCGGCCTATGCACGTAATTAGATGCATGATTGAAAAAATTAGGGCTGGCCGATAGAGTATACTCATTGAACGTTCTAGTAACACCATATGAATTAATTGCATCTACTTTAGGGGACTGTGTATTCATATTACCTTTGTAGATTGCAAACCCTAGATGACGATCTCTTCGTAGCAAGAACGGGCCGGAGACCATTCAAAGCTTCGTCCCCAGCGGAGTCGCCAAAAATTGTGCTTGCACACGAACACGTGACCGTGTACCCTCAACGCCGGGGGTGATGCACCGCAGCTCACGTCGAAGGAGGCCCATCTGCAAGCGCGGTACGCAAGCAATCCGGCGGGCGCTTTTGTACACTCGAAACCCCACACGCCCGAGAGGGACCCCGTCAGGGCGGGGCGGCTATGGGCTGCCCTATGTCGGCCTGACCACCCCTAGGGCCTCGAGGTTCGCCTCCCTGCAATTAAGAAGAACGAACGAAGAACGAGGAAGAAGAAGAAGAAGGGAGGGAGATAAAAATAAAGGTAAAAGATAATAGATTGATTGTTCGATTGTGTGTTGTTCAATCGGCCATCACCCCTTAGATATATAAGAGGCAGATGGACTTCCCGTACAAGAAAAGGACTCCAAATCACGTCCAAATCTTTTCAAAATTAACAGAACTCGGATTTATGTAAGTCTGGAACATCAGTTCGGGTTTTAGGTCCCACAGGCCACAAACGATATCGGATGAAGATGAGCCCAAAAGCAAATATAACCTTTTCGACGAGACGAACAACTTTCATGTTGAATGTTTTTTCGATTCGAAGCCATCTTGATGGCCAAATCTCTCACGCAAAACAGCCGATTGGTGGCGCTACCCATCAGACACGTGTCTGGTGGGGCGCGCCATATGTAGCCTCCTGGTAGGGATGCATTCGAATGGCTCTAAATTTTGCATACGATCTCGGATTGAGATGATTTTTATATCAAAGTTGATTGATTCGACGAGATGAAGACAATCTGTGCAGAGCATTTTCTCATATGAGGTCGTCTTGGGAGGCTTAATCGGCCAAACTGTACTCTGAATATAAGATCTTAGTACTTTGAGCATAGTTTCGGCCTTCGAGATGAAATCGGACGGCGATGTCCCAAACTTCAAAGATGTTCATATCAACAATATGGAACTCTTTCATGTAGAACAGTAGACCACTTCTCCATTTGATGCCATCTTAAATAAGTTCTTGACCGTGCCAAAATCTGGTGTCAACACCAGGCGCGCCCTAGGGAGGGGGTGCGCCCCTGGGCATGTGGCGCCCTGGTGGCACCCCTCTTGTATTTCTCTTTGCTATTATTTTTTATATATTCTGAAAATATTCTCCGTGAATTTTCAGCCCGATCCGAGAACTTTTATTTCTGCACAAAAACAACACCATGACAATTCTGCCGAAAACAATGTCAGTCCGGGTTAGTTCTATTCAAATCAGGCAAATTAGAGTCCAAAACAAGAGCAAAAGTGTTTGGAAAAGTAGATGCGTTTGGGACGTATCAGGCCGCGCCCCACCGTGGCGGCTCCCTTCTGGCTCTGTCAAGGTTGCAACAATGGTGTTCTTCTGTTGGACGGTGGCTGGACTTGGAAATGAGATGTCGAATGATGGATGATGAATCTTGATTGCGGCGGCTAGGGTTTAAGGTGTATATATAAGAGCTTTCCCATAGCCTCCTCCGTTGATGTAGCTTCTCTCCTTTGATCCAAAGGATCTAGATAAGCCTTATCCTCTCCCAATCCCTTCATTAAGAGCCAAGGATCTCGTGGGAACAATTGGGGACGAAACCGGTGAAGAATCATGTTTGGAAGGGCAACTTTAGGAGATGTGTGCATGTCAAACAACAGCCAAAACGATCGCGTGCGGTCGCATGAAAGGTCGTCTTCTGTTTTGTCTTCCTCCGGTAAAACGGTCGCCATATCTTCATACGAACTCGGAATTTGACGTTCTTGGGCTCGTTGGATTTTTATGAATGACGTTGATCCATTTATGATTTTAGATCATGATTTAGAGCACTTTGGAAAATTGAGTTTTCCACCTTCGAAGTGGCTAAGTCTGGGCCCTGGGTGTCTACCGGTTGGGCTCCTTTCATCATGCTAAGTACTTGGGAAGTCCATCACACCTACAAGACACACAAAGACAAGGAAAACTAATAAAAACTAACAAAGAATAAATATTATGCAATGCTTGCGGTGAAAAGGATAAAAAACTGGAAATCATGCATGCATATGGACATATAATTGGCTCAATGGAACATTATATGCCTTGATATACAGAGATAATGTGCAAAACACGAGCTCTAAAGATGTGTAAAATTTGAGCCATCAATCTTCAGGTTTCGGCGTGTGTCAGCCACCGTGAATATCATGTTCACGGAGATCTCTCGCAGGAGGCCTCGCAGCACCGTGGAGGCCGTACGATGCGTCTCGATGCGGGGTGATCAGAGCGATCATAGATCTCTTAGGCATGCCCTTGCCAGTTATACACGTGTTTGACATAGTGTGAAGGTGAGATGTCAAGGAATTGCCCTGATCCGTCAGCGACCAGCTCGAAAGAGCCGAACATGAGGCAATGGCCTGGCGAGAGATCGCCGACCTCTAATGATTCTCCAAATCGGGTCCGTTCTCTAGTCAACGTCGCCCCTACCTGGCGTGCCAACTGATGGAGCAAATTCCCGTCGGATCCCTCGGTAGGGTTCATGACGAGACCGGAAGTACCGGGACGGAGTCCGCACACAAATTTACCCAGGTTTGGGCCTCCAAAGAGTAATACCCTACATCCTGCATGGTCTTGTTATTCATGGTGAGGGGATACCTCGTGCAGAGGATTACAGTGGTGTTTGAGATGTCTATCGAGAGGTGAGTTCCAGATTGGAGTCCTAATGAGGACCTAGGCTCCCTTTATATAGATAGGAGAGGCCTAGGGTTTACACAGGGGGGAGATCAGATCAATTCGGTCGCGGCCCTCTACCTTAGGGAACACGCTCATCGCCTTCGCCTCCTTAGGGTTCCATGATTCCCTTTGGGCCTGGTTAGCCCTTGCCAAGGTCGAGGGCGGACTCTCTTACGTCAGGCACCTAGAGTTTGAGACTCCGTCATACACTAGGCAATTCATTGATCAGTCTGAAGTTGGGTTTGAATTCTTGTCATGTATATCTACTAGCCCTAGTAATAGCTAGCCAGGTGTAAAAAAAAACAATAACTGAAAGTCAATAAAGAATTGATTCTAGTCACCCAGAACATGGAAATAAGCAAGTCTTTGAAAAGGTGTTAGCTATTGAGCCGAAAATGGGAATGAGAATTACCTCTAACCTAGCTAGGCACAAGAAATGATTAAGAGTTGCTCGACGCCTACCCTATATGCACGAGTACTCCATATGCATTGCCTGGTCTGATGTTGTCTATTAGGCCTTGATGTACGCACCAAAAGGAAAGACAAACTACCATGTATAAAAAGTGCATGCGACACAAATGCTATTATAGCGATAAGAATTAATTTGAAAAAATGTACCTCAGTAGGAATAAGCATCTTACACTTTGTCTGACCCCTTGCTCGAAAACCTGAGATAAATATGAGGTAGTAGGGGTGTAACTGAAACAACCATTTCGTGCAATGCGAGAAGATGGATATTGAACACAACCACACAGACATGATCAAATACCCACATATCAAATATTGTTCAAGTCACTACATGATGGAAGCAACATCGAGCAATAATTAGAATGATTTTACCGGCTTGTTGAACGATTTTGCCCAAGTTGTATACCAATTGATATTGCCTACATGTTCAATAGTTTTGCCTGCCTGTTTCATGTCAAAATGCCTAGATTTCAAATCCGGTGTGGTTGGCCACCCCCAAAAGGCTAACAATTCGCGTTGTACCTCCTTGACGCCCCTATGTGTCTCCCCCTCGGCTCTAGGGTGAACGACTTCATGAATTGCCCCGCCGCTCTCCCCCCACCCCGACCGCCGCCGTTGTGGTTGTTGCTGACTCAACCCAAAAAGCACGTTCATGATTTAGGGAGAAGTTTTTATGCGACCGGGTTTTTCCACCCATCATGTGAGACCCAACCAAGATGAAGCCACTTTTCACCACCAATCTCAATTCATCTTCATCTTCTTCAAAGCTATTCCCCATGAAACCGCACACAATCTCTTTGTTCACGATTTCACATCTTTCATGATAGTTCGCTAGAGTGGGAGAAGCTTTCACCGGAGCCTCCCCCTCTATTGCCGCGTCTGAATTGCCATTGGAGGAGGAAGACCCGGGGACACGACCATATGGTACATGGTGAGCTGCGCACACACCGGCGACAACCACGCCTTCTCCCCGCGGTGCAACTCGAGGACCTCGACACCCTGGGCGTGCTCCGCGTCGCGGACACCTCGCATGCTAGCCTCGCCACCCTCTACGACCGCCTCCCCCGCTCCACATCATCGTCGCCAATCTGTATGCTCGCCGACTCCCAGGGTCATCGTCCGCTCCTCGCTCAATCAACAGGTCGATTGAACTAGTAATAATTTTCATGGAGCGTGACTCAACGAACATAAAAAAGCTAGCAAGCTGTAGCCATTAGCCATTTAGCCGTTATACCGTGTAGTTTTGGAGAACAGAAATCGTGGATGATATGATAGGATATGAATCCTGGATTCGCAAAAAAGAAAATCCTGAATAAAAAGATTGCCCGGTCGTGTCTAGGGCCAGCCAGATCCAGATACCACACGTCCACTCCACACTCCTCCCGGGGAGAACATAAACACAGAACTGACTCTGGAAAAATCGCCCCTGCTCCCACACAGACGAACCCTCCCCAAGAAGTTTCCTCCTGCCTCTGTCTCTCTGCTCTCCCCTGAAGAAATGGCTCGGCCAGCCGCAGCAGTAGCGACAGTGGTTGCTCTGCTCCTCCTGCAGGTGCCTGCCTCGCCGTCAGTGGCCGAGGCGGCAATCGGTGGCCGGTCGCCGGCAGCCATTCCACAGCTTGGGTACGAGCTGTGGAGAAAGGCAGCCTGGTCCGGTCCGAAGGCCATGATCAAGCAGCCGTTCGGTGCACCCGACAAAGACCGGCTGGGCAGCGCGGCGGCCGACAACGCCGGCCTCGTCGTCTACAACCTCTCCGTCGGCTACACGAGGGAGGTCTCCTCCGGCATCGTCGACATTGTCACCGACTTCATCTGGGTGCCATGCCCGCTATCCGGATTCACCGAAGTTTACTGCGCCACCCAGACGTGCCGGATGGCACTCGACAAGGAGGACGCCTGCGGCAACAGCAACGGCTACACCTGCCGGTACGCGTACCAGTACGGACCAGTGATCGGCACCACCGGCTACATCTCCGCCGAGGAGGTCACTGCCGTCGGGACGCCCATCACCGGCCGGGTGTTGTTCGGCTGCAGCATCACCAGCATGGTGCCATTCGACGGCGAGTTTGGCGTGCTTGGGTTCAGCAGGGGGCCCTACTCCCTCCTGTCGCAGCTCAAGATCTCCAGGTTCTCCTACTTCATGCTGCCCGACGACGTCGACAGGCCCGGCTCCCAGAGCGTCGTCCTCCTCGGCGACGACGCGGTGCCCCAGACCAACAGCAGCCTCTCCACGCCGCTGCTCCGGAGCAAAGCGTACCCCGACCTGTACTACGTCAAACTCACCGGCATCATGGTCGACGACAAGACCCTGAGCGGCATCCCGGCGGGGACGTTCGACCTCGCCGCCAACGGCTGCTCCGGTGGGGTGGCCATGAGCACGCTCTCCCCCATCACCTACTTCCACCCGGCCGCCTACAACGCCTTGACGCGGGCGCTGGCGAGCAAGATCAAGTCACAGCCAGTCCGTGCGAAAGCCCGCGACGTGGCCGAGCTGTGGCTGTGCTACAACATCCAGTCCGTCGCCAACCTGACGTTCCCCAAGATCACGCTGGTGTTCGACGGCGTTGACGGCAGGCCGGCGCCCATGGAGCTCACTACGGCGCACTACTTCTTCAGGGAAAACTCCAGCGGGTTGCAGTGCCTCACCATGCTGCCCACGCCGGCGGGCTCGCCGGTCGGCTCCGTCCTGGGAAGCCTGCTGCAGACGGGCACCCACATGATCTACGACCTCCGCGGCGGCTCGCTGACTTTCGAGAAGGGCGGGTCGCCGGCGGCTTCCCAGAAGGGCGGCGCGGCGGCTCCGCCGACGAACCCGCAGGTATCGCTCATGGTGATCCTTGCTTTGGCGCTGCTCCTCGTCTAGCGGAACCATGCATTATTCGCGAGTGCAGCTAGATAGGCCTCTTTCGATCGGTTAGTCAAGGCAGATTGCCTGCGCTGCGTGTGAGCTCTATATGCTAGCTCATGTAATCATCATCAAGTACTAGTACCTAGCGCCTTTTAATTTGCTCTTTAGTTGTGTTATTGCTTCTGAACCTGACATTTGGGATTCTGTAAGATGAACTGCGTGGTTTCGTTCGAGCTAATCATCTGTCTATGGCTTGATTGATTGCTTTAAGAACATGCATGGAACACATGGGATTTGATTTTCCCATTTTCTCGACCCCTTATTCACTCTCGTCTACACTGGATGTGGTTCATGAAGCCGGTGAGAGGAAGAAGGAATTTGTCTATTCGGTTCTGTGGAGCATGTTTTTTGTGAGTGGATTTCATGCTCCGAGCTCCATGGACCCTGTTTTTGAAAAAAAAAATCACATTTTAAAGTTTCAAAAAAAGTTTGAAAAAATAAACGTGAACATTAAGATGTATACTACATTTCTGTAAAGTTACATGATCAAGCATGCCTTGGTGCGAGCTGTATAGAAACAAAAATCATAAACTTTTATGGTGAATATATGGTGCATGTGCTAGAAAGATATGGATTTTTGTGCGTAACTTAAACCAAAATGTATGTATTTCATCATAAAATTTTACAGAGATGTAGTGCATCTCTAGGTTCTAGGTTCATGTGTGCAATTTCTGGTTTTTTTCACCCGTAACCTGTATCCACTGTTTGCCTGTGTACCACACCATCCCTGTGTCCACCCCATCGATCGATCTCACCCATCCGGAAGTCGACACGTAGTGGGGTGGTGTTCTGAAGTAGAGCATGCCAAAAACGGACCCTGCCAGTGTTTGCACGAAAGCAGCGCGCGCCTCCGCACCCCGGCTGGCCAAGGAGGAGGAGCGGGGCATGCAGCTGGCGTGCTACAGAGACGCACTGACCATCGATCGATTAGCTCGCTGGGTCTATCGGTTCTTGGCAAGTCCGGGTGCAGGTTCAGCACATGCCTACGCCCGGCCGGGCGGCCATCCATGAATTCCATACGATGACACGCACCACGCAAAGCACTTGCCCTGCCCGGCTGCCCGGCTGCCCTTCTTTGCGCCGTCCCCTCCGGCCCAGTCGGCTGCATGTGGTAGCGCTCCAGCTCGTGCGTTTGTGCACCCGACGGATCGTACGTGCCTTCATGCATGCGTGGGGGCGCGCCGCTTGCTTGCCGTTGCCGGCCCCTCGTCGGGCCAACCAAACCAGAAAATTTTGGAAGCCCGCACCGAAGGTGGCGGACACAGGCTTGGACGCGTCCGCACGGTGCATGTGCCGATCAAGCCGATGTTTTAGAAACCGTGTTAGAGCATCTCCAACAGTCGCGCGATATAAACGCCGTGCTAAAAAAAATCTATTTTGCGCGCGCGCAGGCGCTTCGGGCGCTTCAGCGGAGGCGCAAAAAACGCACACGCGGCATAAGTGGTTCAGCCCGGCGGGCGAAACGGCATCGCGCTCCACCTCCGCTTATTTCGTGCGCCCGTTCCCGCACACTGCACACTCGAGCGCCCGCGCCGCGACTTTCACCTAGCCTCAATCCAGGCACTGGCGCCGCCGCCCGCACCACCCCATTTGCTCCGGCGACCCGACAACGCTTCCCCGGCCTATCCCCGCACCGCCGCCGCCCCTCGAGCGCGCCATTCCTCCGATGAACAGCGCCCGGCCGCCCACTGCCGCTCGGCGCCCACAAGGTGTTCGACAAAACGCTTGCAAGGTATGTATTGCTTCAACTTCACATTTTTTACATGAATTTGGTGCATGTTGTTTGGAGTTTTTATAGACTAGTTTAAATTCAACATTGTAGATGAGTTTGTCATATGATTCATTCGAAGAAGAATTTGATATTGAAGAGGAGGATGTAAGTGCATCTAGTGCCCCTTAGTGATTTTGGTGTATTGAAGACTTATAGGTTAAGGGACTAATGTGTTTATGAGTGTACACAGGTCTATAAGTCTATGAAGAGTTTGATATTTACAGAGAAAGTCGACCCCTAAAAATGAAGTTCTTCGACTGAAGACTTTGGATTTCTGAAGACTTTGAAAGTGAAGAAATTGGTGTGACCTTGAAGACTTGGCATTCATTTGATGAACATGGAGCGTGAAGACTTTTGTTTTCGTAGTTTCATTTTCTCTTTCTTGAGTCATAAGAAACACCGTACTGTTAATGGGGGTTGAGGAAATACTAAAAAAAATTCCATGTGATGCTCAACTCAAAATCGTACACCTACCAATCCCTTCGAGTGAAGCCATTGAAAATCTCATACAGTTCAGTCATATTCTTCAGTGACAGAGACGAAGTTCTTCTGGTCTCTGAGGAATTTGTTCTGACTGAGGAGTTAGGAATTCGCCAGTGCGGATTGCCTACACAGTGAGGAACATGATAGCCCTGAGGAATTTGAGCCTCAAATATCCGACCGTTGCTGTGCTATGCGCCAGCTATCCCAAAATATCTACCCACCTAACGGTCATATCATTGAAGGGCATTTATGTCTTATCATGTCGGGCTGCTCCCTAGGCTATAAATAGCCGCCCCCTACAACCACTAGCTGGTTGGCTGCTCCGAGAGAAACTGACACTTGTCATTTGAGAGCATCCCATCCTCCGAGGACTTTGAGCGAAAATCATCGAGTGAGGAACCCAAACCCAAACACCTACAAACCCAAAGTGATTGAGCATCACTGAAGAGATTGATCCTGCGTGGATCCGACGCTTGTTACCTTTGAAGACCGTGCTTCTTCCAGACGGTTAGGTGTCATGGTGTAGAGCATCCAAGAGAAAATTGTGGATCACCGAGTGACCGAGTTTGTGAAGGTTCGGAAGTCACCTGAAGACTTACCACTAGTGATTGGGCGAGGTCTGTGTGACCTTAGCTCAAGGAGAATACGGTGAGGACTGTGTGTCCGGGACTATGTGTCCTCGGGTTTAAATACCTAGCCGCTCCAACCAGATGTACAACTGAGACAGCAGTTGGAACTGGTCTACCAAATCATTGTCTTCACCAAGCCTATTGATTCTATTTCCTCAACTCTTTCATTTCCTCATTACAATTTTTGTTTGCTTGTTCATATATGTTTGAAGACCTTGACTGAAGACTTTCTCAATTTCCTTAGTTCAATTTCTTCAGTCTGTTTGTCTTCATCCTGTGTTATCCTGTGTTTACGCTTTCTGTACTCTGTGCTTGTCTTCATTTCATCATGATGACCAAGCTTGTGTTCTGTTATGCTTACTTCTGAGTACTTATTCCGCTGCAAATAGTTCTTCGCTAAGGAATTTCCTCACCCGCAAATTCCTCAGTGAAGAATTCATAAAAATCGCCTATTCACCCCCCTCTAGTCGATATAACGCACTTCCAATTGGTGTCAGAGCAAGGTACTCCCTTGTTCTGTGTGACTTTGGTTTAACCACCTGAAGTTTTAGTTATGTCGACCGCAGGTATGATCAAGGTCTCTGCTGGGTGTCCTACCTTCGATGGGACGGACTACCCCTACTGGAAGAATAAGATACGAATGCATCTTGAGGCAATTGATAACGATCTATGGTATGTTGTGGAAAATGGTGTTCCCTCAGTCACACCTTCACTGAATGCTACTGAGGTGAAGAGATTCAAGCAACTCGACTCCCAAGCGAAGAACGTCATATGTGGCCATCTGAGCAAAGGGCAGTATGGAAGAGTGAGTGCTTTGGAAACTGCCAAGCTTATCTGGGATAGGCTGTCCAAAGTCAATGAAGGAGTCTCAACACAGCGTGACTCTCGAGTTGACGTTCTTCGCAATCTCTTCAACCGCTTCAAAAGACTCGACAATGAAAATGTTCAACAAACCTTCGATCACCTCACTGACATCTCAAATGAGCTTCAAGCACTTGGTGCCACTGACATCACCGACCATGAGGTGGTGAACAAATTGCTGAGATCGCTTGATTCCTCATTTGATACTCTGGCACTGATGATACAAGAATGTGCTGATTACAAGTCACTTGATCCCGCTGATATCCTCGAGTGGCTAAATACTCATGAGTTCCAGCTTGCTGAGAAGAGAGATCTCTACGGTTCGAGCTATGGCAGATCACGTGCCCTGAAGGCCAAGGCCGTCTCTGAATCTGAAGGTGAAGATTCTGGTAGTAGCCTTGGTGATCCTGAAGAACTGAGCCAGGAGCTAGCACTGCTCGTGAAGAAATTCCAAAGGTTCTCAAGATGTGGTCGCTTTGGAAAAATCCTCAAGGAGCAATGATTCCTAATCAAGTGACTACAAGAAGAGGCTATGCCACAAATGCAAGAAACCTGGTCACTACATTCAAGATTGTCCTCAGTGGGAAAAGGAATCAAAGAAGAAGAAATACAAGGAGTACAGTTCTGATGACGCGAAGAAGAAGAAGAAATCCTCAAAGTCTTCATCATCAAAATCTTCAAAGTCTTCATCTCACAAGAAGAGCAGCTCCAAGAAGGCTCGAGCATTCATTGGCAAGGAAATGGACTCTGAGGCTGAATCTGAGGAGTATGAGGAAGAGGAGGCATCTGAGGAGTCCGAGTCTAGTGTGGCGAGTCTAGCTCTCGCTACTGCATTCGTCAGCAAGTCTATCTTCAACTCTGAAGAAAATGGCTCCACCAACAAGGCTGATGAAGGCAATGATGACTACGCTCCCACCTATTGCTTCATGGCAAAGGGTGCCAAGGTACTCAAATATACCTCCTCTGAATCAAGTGAGAATGAATCTGATGAAAACCTCAAACCCAGCTACTCTAAACTTGCTAAGATTGCTGTGAAACAACAAAAGGCTTTTGAAAAGGTTCAAAACATGCTAGACAAAAGTGATGATATGTTGGGTGAAGAAATGGATCGCACTAAAACCTTGACTGAAAATCTTCAGAGACTTCAGTCTAGGTTTGACAACCTTCAAGGTCATCATAACACTCTCTTATCTGATCATGAGAAGCTTTCTTATGAATTTCTTCAAAGAAAGCAAGATCTTGAAAAGCTAAGAGTGAGTTATGAAGATCTTCAGAAGGAGCGCGATTCATTACTTGCTCAACAAATCAGCGCTTCTCAGGAAGAATTTGTTCCTCCATGTTTGAAATGCATTGAACGTGAATCTGCTAATTTTTCACATGAATGTTCAAATGCTTCTAATGCTACAAATTCTTCAACTGTCTCTGCTATCACTAATTCCTCATCTGAGGACATTGCTAGTATCACTGATGATGCAGGGCTGAAGGAATTGTACATGACAGGCATGTACAAAAGCCTCAAAGGGCATCAGACTCTTTGTGATGTGCTTAAAAAGCAGATCCTCAACAGGAACCCTAGGAAAGAGGGTATTGCCTTTGAGAGGAAACTCAATGCTGATGGTACTTATTGGAAGCCTGAGCAGTACCCCAAAACCTCATGGGTTGCTGCAAAGGGACCTCCAGTAGATCCATCTAATCTATCTGGCTTTACATGTGAATCTCCTCATTCTTCTGATGAGTCATTTGACTCCAACTATAAACTGTTCAAAAATCAGAATGGTGAAGTATTTGCTAGATATGTTGGCACTAACTGCAGGAACGGTTCCCCTATGAAGAAAATATGGGTTTCCAAAAGATGTCTTGAAAGTCTTCAGGTGAATGTTCTCATGACACCACCTGTGAAGAATAGGAACCCTAGATCAAATTCTTCATACGGACCAAATTCTTCATATGGATCCAGGTCCTCATACGGACCAAATTCCTCACGTGGATCATATTCCTCAAAAGGATCAAAGTCCTCATATGATTATCATCGTGCTAACACCTCTGTTTCGCAGGGAAGAGCTAAGGGCTATGAATATGAGCATTACTCTTCTAACCATTATGTTCATAAGTCCTCGAAGAATTTCTCTGCTTATTCATATGCTTACCCTAACTCCTCTTATGTGAAACGAAATGGATTGGCTTCTATGCCACCTTTCTCATATGGAGGTCGAAGAGTGATGAATTCTCTGCCACCCCTTCAGATGTGGGTGGTGAAGAAAAAGAACTAATCTCTTATGCAGGGTCAGGTCTCCAGACGTGCTAAAACGTCTGAAGAATTTGCTGGAGACCTGAAAATGCCTGAAAGGACGCAGGCTAATCATGAATAAATGAACTTTCATTTCTCACGTCCTCATACTGCTTTATCTGTTCTATTGCTTGATGAAATTGATCTGATGAATTGATGTCATATTCTTCACTGATGAAGTATATGAGTTCGTAAGCTGCACTAATTCATCTGCAGGATGATCAACCCAAAGCAAATGAGTGGGTCCTCGATAGTGGATGTACAAATCACATGACTGGTGACAAGAATCTATTGATGGATGCTCCCTTATCTCCATCGCATCTGAAGCATATCATCTTCGCTGACAAAGGCAAAAGTCACGTATTGGGTCTAGGTAAGGTTGCTATCTCAAAGGATCAGGACATGGACAAAGTCATGCTTGCCGAGTCCTTAGGATACAACCTCATGTCTGTCTCAATGCTTTGTGATCTTGATATGGTTGTTGTCTTTGGCAAGTATCGTTGTGTTGTGATCATGGAAGCTGACCATTCCAAAGTCTTCGAAGGCTTTAGGAGAGGAGATCTGTATATCGTTGATTTCTCTACAGGACCACAACCAGCCGTATGCCTACTTGCAAAAGCTTCAGAAGGCTGGCTATGGCATCGACGACTTGGTCATGCAGGCATGAGGAATTTGCACACGCTTGCGAAAAAGAAGCATGTCATTGGCATTGAGAATGTCAAATTCCTCAAGGATCATTTATGCGGAGCCTGTGAAGCTGGAAAGATGACCAAGGCCAAACATCCAGCGAAGACTATCATGACTACTACTCGACCATTTGAATGGCTTCATATGGATCTCTTTGGTCCAAACCATTATTCTGCAATTACAAATGATGCATCTCTATATGGCTTTGTTATTGTTGATGATTACTCTCGTTACACATGGGTACATATTGTCACTTACAAACATGAGGTGCAGGAAGTCTTCAAATGATTTTCCTCGAGGGCCTCAACCAACTATGGTGTGAAGATCAAGCACATCAGAAGTGACAATGGAACTGAGTTCAAGAACTCTGGTCTTGATGACTATCTTGATGAACTTGGTATTACTCATGAGTTATCTGCTCCTTATACTCCTCAGCAGAATGGCGTCGTGGAGCTCAAGAACAGGACTCTTGTTGAGATGGCTCGCACTATGCTTGATGAGTACAAGACGCCTTGTCACTTCTGGATTGAGGCAATTTATACTGCGTGCCACATCATCAACAGGGTATATCTTCACATATTCTTCAAGAAGACTGCCTATGAACTCCTCACTGACAAGAAACCCAATGTGAGTTATTTCGAAGTCTTCGGTGCTAAATGCTGGATTAGAGATCCTCATCACAACTCTAAATTTGCACCGAAAGCACATGAGGGTTTTATACTTGCTTACGGAAAGGACTCGCACACCTATAGAGTCTTCAACAATGTGCACCACAAAGTTGTTGAAACTGTAGATGTGCGGTTCGATGAAACTAATGGCTCGCAAAGAGAGCACCTACCTTCTGTGATAGATGAACCAGCACCTGAGAAAACTATCAAGTTCAAGGCTACTGAGGATGTCATTCCTACCGAAGAATCTGCTGAAGAATTCATTCCAGAACGTGAAGAACGTCGAGTTGATGCACCTGAAGAAAATGATGCTGAAGAAAATGGTGCTGAAGAAAATGCTGATCAAATTCCTCGACGACAACCTGCTCATCCTCGTGTTGCAAACGAAGTGCAAATTGAGAGAATCATTCATGACATTGAAGCACCAGGTCCTCTCACACGCTCAAGAGCCTCACATTTATCTAAATTTTGTGGGCACTTTGCTTTTGTGTCTATTACAGAGCCCACTAAGGTAGATGAAGCATTTCTGGAGCCTGAGTGGATTCAAGCCATGCAAGAAGAATTACATCAATTCGAGCTCAACAACGTCTGGGAACTGGTCAAACGTCCAGATCCTCGCAAGCACAATATCATTGGCACAAAGTGGATCTACCGCAACAAGCAAGATGAAAATGGCCTTGTGGTGAGGAATAAGGCACGACTTGTAGCTCAAGGCTACACACAGTTTGAAGGAATTGATTTCGATGAAACTTTTGCACCTGTTGCTAGACTTGAGGCTATTCGCATATTACTTGCTTATGCTAACCATCATGATATCACTTTATATCAAATGGATGTGAAAAGTGCATTCATCAATGGTAAGCTTGAGGAAGAAGTATATGTATCTCAACCCCCAGGTTTTGAAGATCCAAAGCATCCTGACAAAGTCTTCAGACTCAATAAGGCCCTCTATGGCTCAAGCAGGCCCCTCGGGCGTGGTATGATACTTTGAAGGAATTCCTCATGAAGAAAGGCTTCAAACCCGGTTCACTTGATCCAAATCTTTTCACTAAGTCTTATGATGGTGAATTGTTTGTGTGCCAAATATATGTTGATGATATTATCTTTGGCTGTACTGACCAACGTTACAGTGATGAATTTGCCTATATGATGAGTGAAGAATATCAAATGTCTATGATGGGATAATTGAAATTCTTCTTAGGTCTTCAAATTCGTCAACAGCGCAATGGGATATTCTTATCTCAGGAGAAATACCTCAAGGATGTACTGAGGAAATTCGGCATGCAAGATTGCAAAGGGGTCAAAATTCCAATGCCCACAAATGGCCATCTATGCACAGATGAAAATGGTATTGACTTCGATCAAAAGGTATATCACTCCATGATTGGCTCTTTATTGTATTTATGTGCATCTAGGCCAGATATTATGCTTAGTGTTTGCATGTGTGCCCGATTTCAAGCTACACCGAAGGAATCACACCATAAGGCTGTGAAGCATATTCTTCGATATCTAACTCACACACCAACACTTGGATTATGGTACCCCAAGGGCTCGGCTTTTGATCTCATTGGATATTCAGACTCTGACTATGCTGGTGATCGTGTGGGCCGCAAGTCAACATCTGGCACATGCCATTTCCTCGGACGATCTTTGGTCTATTGGTCCTCGAAGAAATAGAACTGTGTATCACTGTCTACTGCTGAAGCTGAGTACATTGCTGCTGGTTCTTGCTGTGCTCAATTGCTGTGGATGAAGCAAACTCTCAAGGACTACGGCGTCAACGTGAAGAATGTGCCTCTCTACTGTGATAATGAGAGTGCCATCAAGATTGCTCACAACCCAGTTCAGCACTCGAAGACCAAGCACATTCAGATTCGTCATCATTTTCTTCGTGATCATGTGTTGAAGGGCGACATTTCTATTGAGCATGTGAAGACTGAAGAACAGCTAGCAGATATCTTCACAAAGCCCTTGGATGAGAAGAGATTTAGCAAGTTGCGGTGTGAGCTAAATATCTTAGAATCTTCGAATGTTCTTTG
Organism: Triticum aestivum; assembly: GCF_018294505.1. Taxonomy (NCBI): domain Eukaryota; kingdom Viridiplantae; phylum Streptophyta; class Magnoliopsida; order Poales; family Poaceae; genus Triticum; species Triticum aestivum. The sequence goes on from NC_057802.1 coordinate 526,458,645, forward strand.
AAAAGGACATGCACACCTACACTTGTTGTGAGTTTCTATTGATTTTGGGGGAGCTATGATCCTATTTTGTGCACTTTGTATCCAAATACAAAAATTCTTGATGTGCACAAATCATGGGGAGCTTCTCTAGTTTCCTTAGAACACTCCTCTGCTCATATAATAATATCTTTATTCAAGTGGCACATAGGTTCATTGGTCTAGTTGGTTCAATTGGTTTCTTTTGATAGCTTGCTTCAATTGGTATCTTTTGATTGCTTGATTGCTTGTTTCTCTCTTTGTTATGTCTTTGTGGCATATCATTCTTTTGCAATCTTGGTGCCTCAGTATAGTTGGTCTTCCTCCAAGTATTACCTTTGGATATGTGTATGGCATTCCACTCTCTTGTTGAGAAATTTACAACATTTGGAGGAACATCTTTTATAGTGGTCTTCTTAGCTTTTCGCCCATTTTGGCAATCGATGCCAATGGGGGAGAAGTTTCAGAGAGTTTTGTGGAGAAGTCTTCAGAGCTTTCTCCTTTCTTTGGTTTTGTTCCTAAGCTTTTGCATCTCATACGCATGCATTATTGGTTGTTGCATTGCATGGTGATGCATAATTCCTTATATAAACTCTCTTGAAAGTGATTGTCATCAATTACCAAAATGGGGGAGATTGAAAGAACATGCGGTGCCCCCATGTCTGGTTTTGGTAATTGATGACAATCTTTATGGACTAATGGTTGCCTTGAGTTATATTTGAAGGGTTTGTCCATAGGCTTTTCTTGGAGTCCATTTGTTGGTTTCAAGGAGAGTTTGTGATGACCAAGGTGCTATAAAGGAATTATCCAAAGATTGGTCTTGTGAGTGTTGAGCTTATTGCAAGCATGTCTTGAAGAAGAAGTGCGTGTGATCATTCATGTTTACCTTCAAGACATCATCCAAATGAAGAGAGTTGGAAAGATTCAACCTTGATCAAGACTAAGTCAAAGAGTGAATCAAGTTGATCAACACACAAAGCGTAGAAGATGTACCGAGAGGGATCACGTGATCGCATGGTAAGGTAAGCATTGTCCTTTATGCTTTGTGTACTAACCCATAGTCTACGTGAGAGTTCTATGTGGGGTTAGGTATGTTTCCATGGGCTAGCGTCAAGAGGAAGATATTATACAACCCATGGAGGACGACATCAGCGGTGGTCGTCATCAAGTTTGCGGTGTGCAAGTTCAAGCGGAGCATCATGAAGAGATCAAGTGCTTGAAGCTTGTCGTCCATTGTGGTGTCAATGGACTTGTGAAGATGTGCTGAAGAGTGGCTCACCCATAGTGGAGTATGAGGGAGCAATCATCTAGTCTCCATCGACCCAACGCAATCAAGAAAGGTGGTCCATCTTGAGGAGGAGAAGATCGTCATCATCTAGCTCAAGTGGATCATGTGCAAGGCAAAGGTTTGCCCTTGATAGGTTTTCTATTTTACCGGTCTCATGGTGGTAGTTGGGAGACCGGGTTATATGATCGTTTGCCGTACTATCAAGGGGGGCTCTCGATGAGTAGCTTGATCGTATCATTCGTAGAGAGCTCAAACCATTGCATCCTTGCATCATATTTCTTGGTTCTTGTTTGATTCTCTTTGTGAGTCTTAGAGCTCTTGGTCATCTTGATGACAAGCTCGAGTTCATCGAAAACGGAGTTCACATGCTTCTTCTATGATGTTTTAGATGTTGGAGGTTCTGCCGGTTCTTCTCTGTTGGAGGTTTCACTCCTATTTTTGTTAGGCATACCTCCCCTGCCTCTTCTTACTATAACAAGTCACTATTTTGATGCTACTCGTCTTTCTCTATCCAACAAGCTTGAGTTTGCTCAATTCGGAGCTCATTTGCAGAAGTTATGGCAGTTCTGGTCTTCCTTGGAGTGTACTTGTTTTCGTGGACTTGGCATAAGGTTGGCGCCAGCGGTAGTACCGCTGGACCGGAGCGGCAGTACCGCGTATCGCCACAAGCGGTAGTACCGCCGTCCCACAGCGGTAATACCGCCTATGGCCATAAGCGGTAGTACGGCTCCGGTTTCGCGCTGGTACCGCCTCGACTAGAGACGTGGTTTTCTCGTGTCGGGTTCAGTGGTAGTAGTAGCAGCAGTAGGAGCGGTAGTACCGCTCGTGTGCGGTAGTACCGCGGCTACCACCACCCCTAGTACCGCTGGGCCAAGCGGCAGTACCGCTGCGGCCAACGGTAGTACCGCTGGCTCCAGCGGTAGTGCCGCTCATACGGCTCTGCCTCGCCCTCTGTTTTGCTCCGCTCTCTATGTTCTACCGCCCGGGCAGTAGTACTGCTCCCCTGAGCGGTAGTACCGCTCGTGCACGGACTGAGCACATAACGGTTGGATTCGGGAGCTCCTATAAAAGGGGGTCTTCTTCCCCATTCAACCTTATCCTTTGAGCTCGTGTTCTTCCCCCATTGTTGACCTTCTTCAAGCTTGCTAACTCTCAATGCCTCCATGGATTCTTGCTAGTTTTTGAGGGAAAAGAGAGAGGAGATCTAGATCCACATTTCCACCAATCACTTTCTCCTCTATGTGAGGGGAACCCCTTGGATCTAGATCTTGGAGTTCTTGGTGTTCTCCTTCTTGTTCTTCCTCTCTCTTTTCCTCCCTAGCATTAGTTGCTTCGGTGGGATTTGAGAGAGAAGGACTTGGGCACTCCGTGTGCCCTTGCCATTGCATTTGGTGCATCGGTTTGAGTTCTCCATGGTGATACGTGGAAGTTACAAGTTGAGAAGCTTATTACTCTTGGGTGCTTGGTGCCCTTGAGCTTGTTCCTCTTGGGTTCTTGGGCGCCCTAGACGGTTGGTGGTGTTCGGAGCTCAATCATTGTGGTGTAAAGCTCTGGGCAAGCGTCGGGGTCTCCAATTAGGTTGTGGAGATCGCCCCGAGCAATTTGACGGGTACCGTGACCGCCCCCAAGGGTTGCCAAAGTGTACGGGTTCGGTGACCGCCAGCAATGGTTGCCATTTGTACGGGTTCGGTGACCGCCCTCAAGGTCCCTTAGTGGAATCACGGCATCTTGCATTGTGAGAGGGCGTGAGGAGATTACGGTGGCCCTAGTGGCTTCTTGGGGAGCATTGTGCCTCCACACCGCTCCAAACGGAGATTAGCATCCGCAAGGGTGTGAACTTCGGGATACATCGTCGTCTCCGCGTGCCTCGGTTATCTCTTACCCGAGCCCTTTACTTATGCACTTTACTTTGTGATAGCCATATTGTTTCTTGTCATATATCTTGCTATCACTTAGTTGTTTACCTTGCTTAGCATAAGTTGTTGGTGCACATAGGTGAGCCTAGTTGTTTTAGGTTTTGTGCTTGTCAAATTAACCGTTAGGTTTATTCCGCATTTGTTCAAGCCTCAACCGTAATTATTTTAAAGCGCCTATTCACCCCCCCTCTAGGCGACATCCACGATCTTTCACCAATCTATTCACAAATTCTTCATGTGCATTCTACTTAAATCTCGTTCAAAATCTTCACTGTGTCCTTGTCAGCTGAAGAATTTGCGAACGGAACTTTTAACTTATCTTATCTAAATTTTCGGCTTTGCCGCTCAAACCGTTCCGCATCCCACGAAAATAATTATCTATCCACACATGATCTCACATGATCGCCACCTCTCAGTACGTGGGTGACACATGTCAAGCGAATGAGAAGGGTCAGGGGCACGTTCGTCCAATGTCTTCGGCCGAATAGTTTTTAACCGTGGCTATAAATACCCCTCCCCTTCCTCACTTCTCTTTTACACCGCTCGACCTCACTCCAGCTCGAGCTTCTCAAACCCTAGCACCGCCTCTACTCCATAATAAGAAGAAGAAGAAAATGAAGAAAAAGAGGAAGACTAGAAGAAGAAGTAAGCATACTTAGGTAAAATGGAGCTAACCTAGCTAATTATGTCATTTTTGAGTGAACTAAGCATATTATGCCATTTTTGATATAAAGCAGCTAAGTATAGCTAGATCTTTATTGAGCTAACCTAGGTAACTAAGCATATTAGAGCAAACTTAGGTCATTTTGGAGGAGAAGAAGAAGAAGAAGGTTTTTACCCTTTTCCTTCTCATTCTTCTTCTTTTATTCTTTCTTTTTCTTCTCTTTCTTCTTCTATTCTTTCTTTTTCTCCTCTTCCTTGTTTTCTTCTTCTTATTCCTTATTGTGTCATTTTAGAGCTTACATAGGTAATTATGCCATTTTTTAGCTAACTAAGCTTATTATGTCAATTTGGAGGAAAATAAGGTAAGTATAGGTCATTTTGTGCTAACATAAGTAATTATGCCATTTTTGAGCTAACGTAGGTAAAATGGATCATTTTGGAGCTAACCTAGCTAAAATGGATCATATTGGAGCTAACCTAGGTAAGCTTGGTCATTTTGGAGCTAACCTAGGTAAAATGGATCATATTGGAGCTAACCTAGGTAAAATGGGTCATTTTGGAGCTAACTTAACTAATTGTGACATTTTTTAGTTAACTAAGCATAATTATGCCATTTTTTACATAAGTAAGCCAAGTGTATGTCATTATTGAGCAAACCTAGGTAAGTAAGCATATTAGAGATAACTTAGCATATTAGAGCTAACTTAGGTCATTTTGGAGGAAACAAAGCTAAGTATAGATCATTTTGGAGATCTGACATACCTGACATAGTTCACTCCTCCTTCTTCTCCTTCTCCTTCATCATCCTAATGCGCTTAGAGCGGCGAGGCAGTGGGATGTAGTCTTCTACCACAATTGGCATGGTCATGTCGCCTGGCTGTGGGATCGTCGACGCCACCACCATCGCGACGTCATTGTTAGGAACCACCACCATCGCGAGGCCATCTTCAGGCAGCACCATCGCTAGGTCATCCTCAGCCACCACCATCTCTTGCCCATCATCAGCCACCACCATCGCTTGGCCATTGTCAGCCACCACCATCGCGAGGTCATCGTCAGACAGAATAGGCTGCAGCTCCTCATCCCCACTCTGCTCCTCTTCTTCCCCACTCCATTCCAGATCATCCTCGCTGCTGCTTTCGCTGTAGCCAGACTCGCTGCTGCTAGTGTTGTAGCCAGAGTCGTTGCCGCTGCTCTGATTGCCTAACCAAATGCAACAAAGTTTTTTTAACAATCGGTGTGAGACAAAGGCAAATGGAGAGGAAGAAGAGGCAGAGCGTACTGGCATCGTCATCGTCCTGGTAGCTCATGCGGCACATAGTCGTGTTGAACACCTTCACGGTGAGCATGGCGTCGCCGTCGTACCTGAAGACAAGGAAGTACCCATGCCTCAGGTCATAGGCACGGACAAACTGCTCCCAGCCATGACACAGGTACATGTGGTCGTTCCTGATCACCACCTCCACATCCCAACGCATGCGAAGCCCACTGCCGTCCTATCGCAACTTCACATTCTTTGGTCAATGGCCGTCCAGCATCTCCATAAAAGTGTCAGGCAGCCTCTGCAACGTGGGTCAAGGAGTTATGTAGCAAACAACAGAGTTATGATAAAGAGATGGGTGAAGGGGATATCTCTCCTTTTATATACCTGCCTCTTGGAGGAATTCTCAAGTATGATCGTGAAGAACTCGAAACCTTCCAAGTCGTACTCCAGTGTGGCAGAGCGTAGCCTGCGGTGGCGGCCTCCCCCCATCTTTGATAATCAACAACATCAAAACTAGGGATTTTTTAGACATGAAAGAAAACTGAAAATGTTGAAAAACAGACCGTAGTAATCTAAAAAACACAACCAAAATTAATTAAGTGGTCTGAAATCACTAGAAGCACAACCAAAATAACAATGGCATATCCAATCATTAGCAACCACTTCAGATAACACGAAGCAGCACCATTTATATCCAATCAAAGTAAGGCCTCAGTAATTTTGCACTCATTAGCAACCACTTCAGATAACACGAAGCAACACCATTTATATCCAATCAAAGAAAGGCCTCAACAATGTTTCCAAATCAGTGGGTTTTTGGACCACCAGAACACAACTTAACATAAAACAACAACTTATAAGAAATAACCCTACCATCTAAACCCCTAAAAATGATAGGATCCTAAAAGCGCCAAATAATAGTACACTACACTCACGAGCACAACACTCTTCCTCAGAGATCAGTTTGCTGAACAGTACGGCGATCAATCTATTGCACAAATATTCTTGTAATAAGAAGCCCTTTTTGTCACAATCTCATCCACTCAGAAAATAAAAACCGTGTCTAGCCTCTTCTCCCACTCCCTCTTCCATACCGCTAGCTTTTCACTATTTCTAAGGTGATGCTTCACTTTCACGCATGCTTCACCCACCTTTCGCCAGGATTTCCCCAAGAATATCAAAGTCACCTTATCCTGGTTGTACTTAATTAGGAGCAGACACACAAACATGAGTTCTTCTCTAAGTGGTAAAAGTTTGTATATATGGAGTAACAAAGTGCAGACAGAAGCCTAATTTTTTTTTCGCAATGTTGAATTGTTGTCATGCGCTGAATTGCATCAAGCTAGCTAGCCCATGACTGGATTATCTGAGGGATAAACTAGTGTCCTCACGAGCAGGAGTAGTTAATTGGCCAAGTCTAACAGGCACATGACAAGAGCATTTCTCCCTAGCGTGGCCTTGATTGATTGGACGCAGGAGCACCTTTTGTCCTGCGCAGCCCCCACTCACAAAGTATAGCCAAGATTCCACCTCTCCTCGACGGCGACGTCACATGCAGGAAAGATAACAGATTCGAGAAGTAGCATCTATCACCTCACCAAGAAACTAACTGAATAACCTAAACCTAAACCTAAACCTGAACCTAAACACACACACACACAGAGAGAGAGAGAGAGAGAGAGAGAGAGAGAAGAGGGAGGGAAGAGGGAGGGGGTGGCGCACCTCGGTG
>NC_057802.1:526466181-526467889 GCF_018294505.1 Triticum aestivum
CAGGGGCGGTGGTCGGGGGTGGGGGCGACGGCGCGGGGCCGAAGGAGGGGCGAGGAGGCGACCGGCGAGGCGAGGAGGAGGCAGTGACGGGGTGATACGTCTCCAACGTATCTATAATTTTTTATTGTTCCATGCTATTATATTATCTGTTTTGGATGTTTAATGGGCTTTACTATGCACTTTTATATTATTTTTGGGACTAACCTATTAACCGAAGGCCCAGTGCAAATTGCCATTTTTTTGCCTATTTCAGTGTTTCGCAGAAAAGGAATATCAAACGGAATCCAAATGGAATAAACCTTCGCGAGGATCGTTTTTGTAACAAACGCAATCCATGAGACTTGGAGTGGACGTCAAGGAAGCAACGAGGCGGCCACGAGGCGGCCACGAGGCAGGGAGGTGCGCCCAGGGGGGTAGGCGCGCCCCCACCCTCATGGGCCCCTCATAGCTCCACCGACCTACTTCTTTTGCCTATATATACTCTTATACCCTGAAAACATCCAGGGGAGCCACAAAACCTATTTTCCACCGCCGCAACCTTCTATACGCGTGAGATCCCATCTTGGGGCCTTTTTCGGCGCTCTGCCGGAGGGGGAATCGAGCACGGAGGGCTTCTACATCACCACCATAGCCTCTCCGATGATGTGTGAGTAGTTTACCACAGACATTCGGGTCCATAGTTATTAGCTAGATGACTTCTTCTCACTCTTTGGATCTCAATACAAAGTTCTCCTCGATGTTCTTGGAGATCTATTTGATGTAATTCTTTTTGCGGTGTGTTTGTCGAGATCCGATGAATTGTGGGTTTATGATCAAGATTATATATGAACAATATTTGATTCTTCTCTGAATTATTATATGCATTATTTGATATCTTTGCAAGTTTCTTCGAATTATCAGTTTGGTTTGGCCTACTAGATTGATCTTTCATGCAATGGGAGAAGTGCTTAGCTTTGGGTTCAATCTTGCGGTGTCCTTTCCCAGTGACCGCAAGGGCAGCAAGGCACGTATTGTATTGTTGCCATTGAGGATAAAAAGATGGGGTTTATATCATATTGCTTGAGTTTATCCCGCTACATCATGTCATCTTGCCTAATGCGTTACTCTGTTCTTATGAACTTAATACTCTAGATGCATGCTGGATAGCGGTCGATGTGTGGAGTAATAGTAGTAGATGCAGAATCGTTTCGGTCTACTTGTCACGGACGTGATGCCTATGTTCATGATCATGCCTAGATATTCTCATAACTATGCGCTTTTCTATCAATTCCTCGGCAGTAATTTGTTCACCCAACGTAGAATTTGCTATCTTGAGAGAAGCCACTAGTGAAACCTATGAACCCCGGGTCTATTTTCCATCATATTAATCTCCCGCCTACATGCTATTTCTGTCGCCGTTTATTTTGCATTCTTTACTTTTCAATCTATACAACAAAAATACCAAAAATATTTATCTTATTATCTTTATCATATCTCACTTTTGCAAGTGGCCGTGAAGGGATTGACAACCTCTTTATAGCATTGGTTGCAAGGTTCTGGATTGTTTGTGCGGATACTAGGGATTTGCGTGTAGTCTCCTACTGGATTGATACCTTGGTTCTCAAAAACCGAGGGAAATACTTACGCTACTTTGCTGCATCACCCTTTCCTCTTCAAGGGAAAACCAACGCATGCTAAAGAGGTAGCACGGGGCGTGGCGGAGCTCGGG
>NC_057802.1:526468293-526488413 GCF_018294505.1 Triticum aestivum
CGGAGCTCGGGGCGGCGGGGGCGGGGGGTCGGGGCGGCGGCGGGGTCGGTGGGTCGGGGGTGGGGCGGCGGCGCGGGTGAGGTGAGGGCTGGGAGAGAGAGAGGTGAGGGTGAGGTCAGGTGGGGCACCGTAGTGGGGTGGGGCCAGGGGGAACGGCTGTTAAAACGGCTAGTTTCTTTGCCGTCCGCTGGCTGACGGCAAAGAAGCTTTGCCGTCCGCTAGCAGACGGCAAAGAAACTGACCGTTAGGTCGTTCTTACAGTCTGCCACTAATACGTCTCCAACGTATCTATATTTTTTTATTGTTCCATGCTATTATATTATCTGTTTTGGATGTTTAATGGGCTTTAATATGCTCTTTTATATTATTTTTTGGACTAACCTATTAACCGAAGGCCCAGTGCCAGTTTCTGTTTTTTTGCCGATTTCAGTGTTTTGCATAAAAGGAATACCAAACGGAACCAAACGGAATGAAACCTTCGCGATGATCTTTCTTGGAACGAAAGCAATCCATAAGACTTGGAGTTGAAGTCTAGAACTCCGCGAGGCAGCCACGAGGCAGGAGGGCGCGCCCAGGGGGTAGGCGCGCCCCCAGCCTCGTGGGCCCCATAGAGCTCCACCGATGTACTTCTTTCACCTATATATACTCTTATACCCTAAAAACATTAGGGGGAGCCACGAAACCACTTTTCCACCGCCGCAACCTTCTGTACCCGTGAGATCCCATCTTGGGGCCTTTTTCAGCGATCTGCCGGAAGTGGAATCAATCACGGAGGGCTTCTACATCACCACCATAGCCTCTTCGATGATGTGTGAGTAGTTTACCACAGACCTTTGGGTCCATAGTTATTAGCTAGATGGCTTCTTATCTCTCTTTGATTCTCAATACAAAGTTCTCCTCGATGTTCTTGGAGATCTATTCGATGTAATAATCTTTTGCGGGGTGTTTGCTGAGATCCGATGAATTGTGGATTTATGATCAAGATTATCTATGAATAATATTTGGTTCTTCTCTGAATTCTTATATGCATGATTCGATATCTTTGCAAGTCTCTTCGAATTATCGGTTTAGTTTGGCCAATTAGATTGATCTTTCTTGCAATGGGAGAAGTGCTTATCTTTGGGTTCAATCTTGCGGTGTCCTTTCCCAGTGACAGTATGGGCAGCAAGGCACGTATTGTATTGTTGCCACTGAGGATAAAAAGATGGGGTTTATATCATATTGCTTGAGTTTATCCCTCTACATCATTTCATCTTGCTTAATGTGTTACTCCGTTCTTTATGAACTTAATACTCTAGATGCATGCTGGATAGCGGTCGATGTGTGGAGTAATAGTAGTAGATGCAGAATCGTTTCGGTCTACTTGACACAGACAAGATGCCTATATTCATGATCATTACCTAGATATTCTCATAATTATGTGCTTTTCTATCAATTGCTCGGCAGTAATTTGCTCACCCACCGTAATACATGCTATCTTGAGAGAAGCCACTAGTGAAACCTATGGCCCCGGGTCTATTTTACATCATATAAGTTTCCGATCTACAATTCTAGTTTCCTATTTATTTTGTTTTGCAACCCTTACTTTCCAATCTATACAACAAAATACCAAAAATATTTATCTTAGTATCTTTATTAGATCTCACTTTTGTGAGTGACCGTGAAGGGATTGACAACCCCTTTATCGTGTTGGTTGCAAGGTTCTTGATTGTTTCTGTAGGTACTAGGTGACTTGCGTGTTATGTCCTACTGGATTGATACCTTGCTTCTCAAAAACTGAGGGAAATACTTACGCTACTTTGCTGTATCACCCTTTCCTCTTCAAGGGAAAACCAACGCATGCTCAAGAGGGAGCAAGAAGGATTTCTGGCGCCGTTGTCGGGGAGATCTACGCCAAGTCAAGCCATACCAAGTACCCATCATAAACTCTTCTCCATCGCATTACATTATTTGCCATTCGCCTCTCGTTTTCCTCTGCCCCACTTCTAAAACGATCTTCGAAAACCTTTGCCTTTTCTTCGCCTTCTTCCCGTATGTCTTCTTTTTTGTGTTTCCATGTGCCTTCTATTTGCTTGCATCTTTGCTTGCTAAAAATCTATTGATATGGATACACTTAAAGTGTTCTACTTGGATCATCTTCGATCTATATGTGCTCATGCTGAAACCCCAACTAGTTTAGTTGAGGGAAAATCTTTAGATGAGCATGCTCATTTTATGTGTCATCGTTTGTCTGAAAAGGGAAAGCTCTTATGGTATCAAATAAATAGTTTGCTATGCTATGCTTGGAATCATTGTGAAATTTATGATTTTACTTGTTGCTCTAAGTACCCAAAAAACACCTTCCCTACCTATGTGAGTTTAATGATAATGAAATCTTATCTTCTTATGGAGAGGGTGTTTATAGTTACTATGATATCGAACAAATTGAAGAATTTGTCATTTTTAAGGGTGCTCATATAGTTGCTTCTTTGATTGAAAAGTATGTTATTACTCTCTACAAATCTGAAAATTCTGACATACTTAAATATTGCTATGAAAACTATGCTCATGCCTATGTTAAGGAATTTATTGAGAGAATGACCGTTGCTTTGGAAGAAAATAATGATATGCACGAATCGATAGATAATTATGATTCCGATGATTTGATTGAAATATCCCTTGATGAACATGATGCTTGCTATTCTTATGTCCATGATGCCAATATTGATGGAGATGAATTTGCTATAGTTCCTTATGTTAAACATGAGATTATTGCTATTGCACCCATACTTGATAGTTCCTTGAATCAAAAGCATGATTGCAATGATGTTATTATAAATTCTATCAATGTCAATTGTGTTAATGATATGCAAAACCCTAAGCTTGGGGATGCTAGTTTTGCTATGTCCACTACTTGTTGCAATGATCATGATTGGGGTGATTCTTCTTATAATCTTGAAATTTTATTTAAGCCCCATGATGAATATGATAATAACGTTTACAATATTATTGAAAGTGGGTTTGGAAGAGTGTCAACTTTAGATCCCACATATTTGGAGAATATTCAATCTTATGAAATTTTTGATAAAAGTGGGTTCGGAGAGGTCGTGACTTTAGTTAATGATAATCCCACTATTTTGGAAGTATCAACTTCGCATGCATGTGGATCGTGTTGAGAATATGTTATGTGATATCTATTTTGTTGAATTTGCGTATGATCCTACATGTAATTATTATGAGAGAGGAAAATATGGTTGTACAAATTTTTATCTTACTAAATTACCTCTCGTCATGTTGAGATTGCTATCGTCTCTTTCTTCTTCCTTGCATATGCTAATTTTTGCTTGCTATGATAATTTGTTTGCTGATAAAATGCCTATGCATAGGAAGTATGTTAGACTTAGATGTGTTTATCACATGTTCTATGATGCTCTCTTTGTGCTTTAATTCTTCTCTTTGATGTGAGCATCCTTAAAATTATCAATGCCTAGCTAGGGGCATTAAACGATAGCGCTTGCTGGGAGGCAACCCAATTTCCTTTTTTCTTTTTTTCCTTCTTTTGTTTCCTGTTTAGTAATAAATAATTCATCTAGCCTCTGGTTAGATGTGGTTTTAAGTTTTAATTAGTGTTTGTGCCAAGTAAAACCTATATGATCTTCTTGGGTGATAATTATTTGGTCTTGCTGAAAAAAAGACAGAAACTTTCTGCTCACGAAAACAATTGTTAAAAATCACCAGAGAGTGATAAAATACTGATTCCAACTGAAGTAGATCAATAAACAAATTACCTAGGTCGCCCTATGTTTTCAGAATTTTTGGAGTTACAGAAGTATTCGTATGAATCAGATTGCAGACTATTCTGTTTTGACAGATTGTGTTTTTCGTGTGTTGTTTGCTTATTTTAATGAATCTATGGGTAGTATCGGGGGGTATGAACCATAGAGAAGTTGGAATACAGTAGGTTTAACACCAATATAAATAAATAATGATTTCATTACAGTACTTTAAAGTAGTGGTTTGTTTTCTTATACTAACGGAGCTCATGAGATTTTCTGTTAAGTTTTGTGTTGTGAAGTTTTCAAGTTTTTGGGTAAAGATTTGATGGATTTTAGAATAAGGAGTGGAAAGAGCCTAATCTTGGGGATTCCCAAGGCACCCCAAGGTAAAATTCAAGGACAACCAAAGGCCTAAGCTTGGAGATTCCCCGGAAGGCATCCCCTCTTTCGTCTTCGTCTATCGGTAACTTTACTTGAGGCTATATTTTTATTCACCTCATGATATGTGTTTTGCTTGGAGCGTCTTGTATGATTTGAGTCTTTGCTTTTTAGTTTACCACAATCATCCTTACTGTACACACCTTTTGGGAGAGACACGCATGAATCGGAATTTATTAGAATACTCCAGTGCTTCACTTATATCTTTTTAGAGCACGGTGGTGGTTTTATTTTATATAAATTATTGATCTCTCATGCTTCACTTGTATTATTTTGAGAGCCTTTTAGAACATCATGGTAATTTGCTTTGGCTATAAAATTAGTCCTAATATGATGGGCATTCAAGATGGGTATAATAAAAACTTTCATATAGAGTGCATTGAATACTATGAGAAGTTTAATACTTGATGATTGTTTTGAGATATGAAGATGGTGATATTAGAGTCATGCTAGTTGAGTATTTGTGAATTTGAGAAATATTTGTGTTGAGGTTTGGAAGTCCTGTAGCATGCACGTATGGTAACCATTGTGTAAAAAATTTGAAGCATGAGGTGTTTCTTTGATTGTCCTCCTTATGAGTGGCGGTCGGGGACGAGCGATGGTCTTTTCCTACCAATCTATCCCCCTAGGAGCATGCACGTAGTGCTTGGTTTTGATGACTTGTAGATTTTTGCAATAAGTATGTGAGTTCTTTATGACTAATGTTGAGTCCATGGATTATACGCACTCTCATCCTTGCACCATTGCTAGCCTCTCTAGTACCGCGCAACTCTCGCCGGTACCATAAACCCACCATATACCTCCCTAAAAAAGTCACCATACCTACCTATTATGGCATTTCCATAGCCATTCCAAGATATATTGCCATGCAACTTTCCACCGTTCCATTTATTATGACACGCTCCATCATTGTCATATTGCCTTGCATGATCATGTAGTTGACATCGTATTTGTGGCAAGGCCACCATTCATAATTTTTCATACATGTCACTCTTGATTCATTGCCCATCCCGGTACACCGCCGAAGGCACTCATATGGAGTCGTACTTTGTTCTAGTATCAAGTTGTAATCCTTGAGTTGTAAATAAATAGAAGTGTGATGATCATCATTATTAGAGCATTGTCCCATGTGAGGAAAAAAAAGAGAAGGCCCAAAAAATGAGAGAAAAAGAGAGAAGGGGCAATGTTACTATCCTTTTTCCACACTTGTGCTTCAAAGTAGCACCATGATCTTCATGATAGAGAGTCTTATTTTGTCACTTTCATATACTAGTGGGAATTTTCTTATAGAACTTGGCTTGTATATTCCAACAATGGGCTTCCTCAAAGTGCCCTAGGTCTTCGTGAGCAAGCAAGTTGGATGCACACCCACTTAGTCTCTTTTGTTGAGCTTTCATACATTTATAACTCTAGTGCATCCGTTGCATGGCAATCCCTACTCACTCACATTGATATCTATTGATGGGCATCTCCATAGCCCATTAATACGCCTAGTTGATGTGAGACCATCTTCCTCTTTTTTTGTCTTCTCCACAACCACCATTCTATTCCACCTATAGTGCTATGTCCATGGCTCATGCTCATGTATTGCGTGAAAGTTGAAAAAGTTTGAGAATACTAAAGTATGAAACAATTGATTGGCTTGTCATCCGGGTTGTGCATGATTTGAACATTTTGTGTGACGAAGATGGAGCATAGCCAAACTATATGATTTTGTAGGGATGAACTTTCTTTGGCCATGTTATTTTGAGAAGACATGATTACTCTGTTAGTATGCTTGAAGTATTATTATTTCTATGTCAATATTAAACTTTTGTCTTGAATCTTTCGGATCTGAACATTCATGCCACAATAAAGAAAATTACATTGAAAATTATGTTAGGTAGCATTCCACATCAAAAATTCTGTTTTTATCATTTACCTACTTGAGGACGAGCAGGAATTAAGCTTGGGGATGCTTGATACATCTCCAACGTATCTATAATTTTTGATTGTTCCACGCTATTATATTATCTGTTTTGGATGTTTAATGGGCTATAATATGCTCTTTTATATTATTATTGGGACTAACCTATTAACCGAAGGCCCAGTGCCAATTTCTGTTTTTTTGCCTATTTCAGTGTTTTGCAGAAAAGGAATACCAAACGGAATCCAAACTGAATGAAACCTTCGCGATGATCTTTCTTGGAACGAAAGCAATGCAGAAGACTTGGAGTTGAAGTCTGGAACTCCGCGAGGCGGCCACGAGACAGGAGGGCACGCCCAGGGGGGTAGGCGTGCCCCCACCCTCGTGGGCCCCACAGAGCTCCATTGACGTACTTCTTTCGCCTATAGATACTCTTATACCCTAAAAACATCAGGGGGAGCCACGAAACCACTTTTCCACCGCCGCAACCTTCTGTAGCCGTGAGAGCCCATCTTGGGGCCTTTTCCGGCGATCCGCCGGAAGGGGAATCGATCACGGAGGGCTTCTACATCAACACCATAGCCTCTCCGATGATGTGTGAATAGTTTACCACAGACCTTCGGGTCCATAGTTATTAGCTAGATGGCTTCTTCTCTCTCTTTGATTCTCAATACAAAGTTCTCCTCGATGTTCTTGGAGATCTATTCGATGTAATACTCTTTTGCGGGGTGTTTGCCGAGATCCGATGAATTGTGGATTTATGATCAAGATTATCTATGAATAATATTTGGTTCTTCTCTGAATTCTTATATGCATGATTTGATATCTTTGCAAGTCTCTTCGAATTATCGGTTTAGTTGGCCTACTAGATTGATCTTTCTTGCAATGGGAGAAGTGCTTAGCTTTGGGTTCAATCTTGCGGTGTCCTTTCCCAGTGATAGTAGGGGCAGCAAGGCATGTATTGTATTGTTGCCATCGAGGATAAAAAGATGGGGTTTATATCATATTGCTTGAGTTTATCCCTCTACATCATGTCATCTTGCTTAATGCGTTACTCCGTTCTTTATGAACTTAATACTGTAGATGCATGCTGGATAGCGGTCGATGTGTGGAGTAATAGTAGTAGATGCAGAATCGTTTCGGTCTACTTGACACGGACGTGATGCCTATATTCATGATCATTGCCTAGATATTCTCATAATTATGCGCTTTTCTATCAATTGCTCGGCAGTAATTTGTTCACCCACCGTAATACATGCTACCTTCAGAGAATCCACTAGTGAAACCTATGCCCCCCGGGTCTATTTTACATCATATAAGTTTCTGATCCACAATTCTAGTTTCCTATTTATTTTGTTTTGCAATCTTTACTTTCCAAGCTATACAACTAAATACCAAAAATATTTATCTTAGTATCTTTATTAGATCTCACTTTTGTGAGTGACCGTGAAGGGATTGACAACCCCTTTATCGCGTTGGTTGCAAGGTTCTTGATTGTTTGTGCAGGTACTAGGTGACTTGCGTGTTATCTCCTACTGGATTGATACCTTGGTTCCCAAAAACTGAGGGAAATACTTACGCTACTTTGCTGCATCACCCTTTCCTCTTCAAGGGAAAACCAACGCATGCTCAAGAGGTAGCAGCCACCCACCATCTTTGTCGTCTGCTAGCAGACGACAAAGACTCTATGCCATCAGCTAGCCGACAGCAAAGAGAAGGCTGACGGCAAACTGCTTCTTTGCCTTCCGCTCTTTGTTTGCCGTCAGCTTTATTGAAGCTGACAGCAAAGAACTTCTTTGCCGTCTAGTGAAGATGAAGAATAGAGTCTATGATACTTGGCAAAGATACTCATGGCAACTAAAAGGTTATATCTTCCTTTACAAGACCCATGCAAACAAGCCTATTTTGTTGTCTGCGAT
Source organism: Triticum aestivum (assembly GCF_018294505.1). Taxonomy (NCBI): domain Eukaryota; kingdom Viridiplantae; phylum Streptophyta; class Magnoliopsida; order Poales; family Poaceae; genus Triticum; species Triticum aestivum. The sequence continues at coordinate 526,476,312 of NC_057802.1, forward strand.
CTTGGTAGAATAAACTTGACCTATAATCAAATTAACGCAAGTTTTGTTAGAATTATTGGGCTTTAGCCCATTTATTATTTTCAATAATTTCTACAAAAATCAAAGAGTCATGTATGGTCCATTAATGCATGACAGTGGGGGTTTAGTCTCACACTGCTCATATACATGTGCACCCCTCACATAGCTAAGAGCGTGAGAAGATGACATATACATGTGCACCCCTCCTCCACCATCCGCCTCCCACACGCGTCATGTTTCGTGACCGAGGACATATGCCATGTGAAAATAAGTCAAGACATTTTTTTCACTAGTGGAAAACGAAATTGAACTCTCTTGCGCTTATGTACGCGGAAGAGACAATCGGGTTTCATGGAGTGCTCACGCACGACTGCTGGATTGACCTCCTCAGTGACATGGTGATTGACACCGCAACCTCCTCTTCCAATGCATTGTATGTCTTCTTTGCTCTCATGTTAGGGATGTCATTTGGACTGCTAGTATTAGTGATACGTCCATTTTGCATCATGTTTTCTTAATGTTATAATGTTTTTATCCATAATAATGCTTTTTGGAGTAATTCTAATGCCTTTTCTCTCATAATTTGGAAGGTACACACCAAGAGGGAGAATTCCGGCAGCTGGAAATCTGGACCTGAAAAAGCTACGTCAGGCCACCTATTGTGCACAACTCCAAATGAGCTGAAACTTCATGGAGATTTTTTATGGATTATTTAAGAAATATTGGAGCCAATAAACACCAGAGGGGGGCCACCAGGTGGGCATAACCCACCTGGGCGCGCCAGGCCCCCCAGGTGCACCCTGGTGGGTTGTGGCCTCCTCGGCCCACCTCCGGTGCCCATCTTCTGGTATAGAAGTCATTTTGACCTAGAAAAAATAATTAGAAGACTTTTGGGGCGAAGCGCCGCCGTCTCGAGGTGGAACTTGGGCAGTAGCACTTTTGCCCTCCGGTGGAGTGATTCTGCCGGGGGAACTTCCCTCCCGGAGGGGGAAATCATCGTCATCATCATCACCAACAACTCTCCCATCTTGGGGAGGGCAATCTCCATCAACATCTTCACCAACACCATCTCATCTCAAACCCTAGTTTATCTCTTGTATTCAATCTTGTTACCGGAACTATAGATTGTTGCTAGGGGTGACTAGTAGTGTTGATTACATCTTGTAGTTGATTACTATATGGTTTATTTGGTGGAAGATTATATGTCCAGATCCATGATGCTTTTTAATACTCCTCTTATCATGAGAATGTTCATTATTTGTGAGTAGTTACTTTCATTCTTGAGGTCACGGAATAAATCATGTTGCAAGTAATCATGTGAATTTGATATGTGTTTGATATTTTGATGGTATGTATGTTGTGATTCCCTTAGTGGTGTCATGTGAACGTTGACTACATGACACTTCACCATATTTGGGCCTAAGGGAATGCATTGTGGAGTAGTAAATAGATGGTGGGTTGCGAGAGTGACAGAAGCTTAAACCCCAGTTTATGCACTATTCCGTAAGGGACCGATTGGACCCAAAAGTTTAATGCTATGGTTAGAATTTATTCTTAATACTTTTCTCGTAGTTGCGGATGCTTGCGGGAGGGTTAATCATAAGTAGGAGGTTTGTTCAAGTAAGAAAAGCACCTATGCACTGGTCCACCCACATATCAAATTATCAAAGTAGCGAACACGAATTAAACCAACATGATGAAAGTGACTAGATGAAATTCCCGTGTACCCTCAAGAACGCTTTGCTTATCATTAGAGACCGGTTTGGCCTGTCCTTTGCCTCAAAAGGATTGGGCTACCTTGCTGCATACTTATTGCTACTATCGTTACTTGTTCGTTACAAATTATCTTGCTATCAAACTACTCGCTACTTACCGTTTCAGCACTTGCAGACATTACCTTACTGAAAACTACTTGTCATTTCCTTCTGCTCCTCATTGGGTTCGACACTCTTACTTATCGAAAAGATCTACAATTGATCCCCTATACTTGTGGGTCATCAAGGCTATTTTCTGGCACCGTTGCCGGGGAGTGAAGCGCCTTTGGTAAGTGGAATTTGGTAAGGAAACATTTATATAGTGTGCTGAAATTTATTGTCACTTGTTACTATGGAAAACAATCCTTTGAGGGGTTTGTTCGGGGTATGTTCACCTCTTCCGGAAGCACAATTAGTCACCCCTCAACCTACTGCACATACTGAAAATATTGAATATGAAATTCCTTCGGGTATGATAGAACAACTGTTAGCTAATCCTTATGCAGGAGATGGAACAGAACATCCTGATATGCACTTGTTATATGTAGAACAAATTTGTGGATTGTTTAAGCTTGCAGGTTTACCCAGAGATGAGGTGATGAAAAAGGTTTTCCCTTTATCTTTGAAGGGAAGAGCATTGGCATGGTATAGGATATGCGATGATATTGGATCATGGAATTGGAATCGTTTGAAATCAGAGTTCCATCAAAAAAATTATCCTATGCATCTAGTTCATCGTGATCGGAATTATATATATATATATATATATATATATATATATTTGGCCTCGTGAAGGAGAAAGTATCGCTCTAGCTTGGGGGAGGCTTAAGTCAATGTTATATTCATGCCCCAATCATGATCTTTCAAGAGAAATTATTTTTCAGAACTTTTATGCTCGGCTTTCTCGTAATGATCAAACCATGCTGGATACTTCTTGTGCTAGTTCTTTTATGAAGAAAACTATTGAATTCCGGTGGGATCTTTTGGAACAAATTAAACGCAACTCTGAAGATTGGGAACTCGATGAAGGTAAAGAGTCGGGTATAAAGCTTAAGTATGATTGTGTTAAATCTTTTATGGATACCGATGCTTTTCGAAAGTTTAGCACTAAATATGGACTTGACACTGAGATAGTAGCCTCGTTTTGTGAATCATTTGCTACTCATGTTGAACTCCCTAAAGAGAAGTGGTTTAAATATCACCCACCTATTAAGGAAGAAACTAAAGAACCGGTACCAGTTAAAGAAGAAACTATACTCTATAATGTTGATCCAGTTGTTCCTACTGCTTATATTGAGAAACCCCCTTTTCCTGTTAGGATAAAGGAACATGCTAAAGTTTCAACTATGTTTAACAAAATCTATGTTAGAACACCTAAACCAGATGAACAAATTAGAGTAGAACCTAATGTTTCTATGGTTAAAGATCTCTTGGAAGAAGATATAGATGGGCATGTTATTTACTTCTGTGCAGAAGCTGCTAGAATTGCTAAACCCGATAAAAGGGATAAACATAGACCAGTTGTTGGCATGCCTGTCATTTCAGTTAAAATAGGATATCAATGTTATCATGGTTTATGTGACATGGGTGCTAGTGTGAGTGCCATTCCTTACACTTTATATCAAGAAATTAAGAAAGACATAGCACGTGCAGAGATAGAAGACATAGATGTTACTATTAAACTTGCTAATAGAGACACCATATCACCTTGTGGGATCATTAGAGATGTTGAAGTCTTGTGTAGGAAAATAAAATATCCTACTGATTTTCTTGTTCTTGGTTCCCCACAAGATGACTTTTGTCCCATTATCTTTGGTAGACCTTTCTTGAACACAGTTAATGCTAAGATATATTGCAAGAAACAAACTGTGGGTGTTAGCTTTGGTGATGAGTCTCATGAGTTTAATTTTTCCAAGTTTAGTAGAAATCATCATGAAAAAGAATTGCCTAGTAAGGATAATTAATTGGTCTTGCTTCTATTGCTGTGCCACCTACTGATCCTTTAGAACAATACTTGCTAGAGCATGAAAATGATTTACATATGCATGAAAGAAATGAAATAGATACAGTTTTCTTTGAACAACGTCCTCTTATTAAACACAATTTGCCTATTGAAACTCTTGGAGGCCCTCCTCCACCTAAAGGTGACCCTGTGTTTGAATTAAAACAGTTGCCAGACACTTTGAAATATGCTTATCTTGATGAAAAGAAGATATATCCTGTTATTATCAGTGCTAACCTTTCAGAACATGAAGAAGAAAGATTATTGAAAGTTCTAAGGAAGCACCGAGCTGCTATTGGATATATTCTTGATGATTTAAAGGGCATTAGTCCCACTCTATGTCAGCACAAAATTAATACGGAACCTAATGCTAAACCAGTTGTTGATCACCAACATCGGTTAAATCCGAAGATGAAAGAGGTGGTAAGAACAGAAATACTAAAACTTCTGGAAGCAGGTATAATCTATCCTATAGCTGATAGTAGATGGGTAAGTCCTGTTCACTGTGTCCCTAAGAAAGGAGGTATTACTGTTGTTCCTAATGATAAGAATGAACTTATTCCACAAAGAATTGTTACAGGCTATAGAATGGTAATTGATTATAGAAAATTAAATAAAGCTACTAGAAAAGATCATTACCCTATGCCTTTTATTGATCAAATGCTTGAAAGATTATCTAAGCACACACACTTTTGCTTCCTTGATGGATATTCTGGCTTTTCACAAATACCTGTATCTCAACCTAATCAAGAAAAGACCACTTTTACTTGTCCTTTTGGAACCTATGCTTATAGACGTATGCCTTTCGGTTTATGTAATGCACCTGCTACCTTTCAAACATGTATGATGGCTATATTCTCTGACTTTTGTGAAAAGATTGTGGAGGTTTTCATGGATGACTTTTTTGTTTATGGGAAATCTTTTGATGATTGTTTAAGCAATCTTGAGCTAGTTTTGCAGAGGTGTGAACAAACAAATCTTGTCTTGAATTGGGAGAAGTGCCACTTTATGGTTAATGAAGGCATTGTCTTGGGTCATAAAATTTCTGAAAGAGGTATTGAAGTGGACCAAGCTAAGGTTGATGCAATTGAGAAAATGCCATGTCCTAAGGACATCAAAGGTATCCGTAGTTTCCTAGGTCATGCTGGTTTCTATAGGAGATTTATCAAAGACTTTTCTAAAATTTCTAGGCCTCTTACTAATCTTTTGCAAGAGGATATCCTTTTGTTTTTTATGATGATTGTCTTGAAGCCTTCAAAACACTCAACAAAGCTTTAATCTCTGCACCTATTGTCCAACCACCTGATTGGAACTTGCCTTTTGAAATTATGTGTGATGCTAGTGATTATGTTGTTGGTGTTGTTCTAGGACAAAGAGTTGATAAGAACTTGAATGTTATTCATTATGCTAGTAAAACTCTAGACAGTGCTCAAAGAAATTGTGCTACAACTGAAAAAGAATTTTTAGCAGTGGTGTTTGCTTGTGATAAGTTTATCAATAAATCGCGAGTGGGCATGCAGCCATGCGAGGTCGTTATCATGACCAGCCATTCCCACGTGATTCGTGCAGCTCTAATACATCGAGCCTATATAATGAATTCCATGCACGGTATACAATTAGTATAGATCGTGTATTACCTCTGACCTTGTCAGGAGATGGCCCATAAAGGCAGCCTCAGTCATTGAAGCGTACGCGCTTTGATTAGCATCTCAGTCCCGATGGCTAGCTGCACCACACTACTGTTGACCTTCTTAAACATTCGGTAGTACTGCATGTATCTGGTAGTACGCGATGCTTGCTGACCTAGAACGCGGACAACCGGCTGGTCTTTGTGTGCATGCAGCAGGATTATGGAAGTGGTAACAGAGCGATAGATAATTATGAGAACTCTAATCACAGATACCATGCAACACACAGGATAATACACCAACCAACAGAGACGACATAAAGAACAGGCGCAGCAGACCAAGTGACAAATTGCAACACACCTGACCACCTCATTTACTAGGATTAATGCACCGCACTGCCCTCTTGTCTTAATGCTTCGCCCACTAGACATTTACTGGGAGCTGCATCTAGCAGATTCAATTGACCATGTGTGTTTAAGTAGCTAATGCAAACATGTGTGTTTATGTTCAAAATACTACCCATAGAAAAAATAAATCTAATGCTGGTTTTTGTTATTGCGTTAGACCAACATGTGTTAATGTTTAAGTAGCACTCACGTGAGCATACAACTGGGTGCCCATAATCTTGACGTGCATGATTACTTTATTTTACTGATATGAAACCTAGTCTAGCTAAAGATGCACTAACAATGGTGGAGCTAAGCAAACAAAAATCAAATATGACCATAATCACACGAGTCCATAGGCACATTGAGTGAACCAGTAAGATGTTACACCCCACCCAAGCTGCTCATTTAAACAGACTGCATACTTTATCTACGACATTTATTAGATACCTCCCTCTTGCATTTATGTATAAGTAGTTCTGACATGCATTTCAGTAAGAGGACAAACTGGTATTATGTATATACTGTGTATTGCTTGCCTATTCCTACGCATTGCCGAAGTATTCAATTAATCACTATATTAGGTGTGAATCGCATAGCAAAAATCATTGGTCAGGATAACATCCTCGCGTGGCACCATGTCCCAAAAATCCGCGTCGTAAGTTTATACCTTATATTGTTGATTCTAAAGTAACTGTTCACACAGACCATGCTGCTATTAAATATCTTATGGAAAAGATAAACCTAGACTTATTCATTGGGTTCTCTTGTTACAAGAATTTGATTTGCATATCATTGATAGAAAAGGAGCTGAGAACCCCGTAGCTGATAACTTGTCTAGGCTTGAAAATGCGCTTGATGACCCACTACCTATTGATGATAGTTTTCCTCATGAGCAGTTAGCTACAATAAATGTTGCTAATAGTACTCCTTGGTATGCTGACTATGCTAATTACATTGTTGCTAAATATTTACCACCTAGCTTTACATACCAACCAAAGAAAAAATTCTTCTATGATTTAAGACATTACTTTTGGGATGACCCACATCTTTATAAAGGAGTAGATGGTATTTATTAGACGCTGTGTACCTGAGCATGAACAGAATCCTACGGAAATGTCACTCCAAACCTTACGGAGGACATCATGCTGGAGATAGAACTGCTCATAAGGTATTGCAATCTGGATTTTATTGGCCTACTCTCTTCAAGGATGCTCGTAAGTATGTCTCATCTTGTGATGAATGCCAAAGAATAGGTAATATCGGTAAGAGTCAAGAAATGCCTATGAATTATTCACTTGTTGTTGAACCATTTGATGTTTGGGGATTTGATTACATGGGACCTTTTCCTTCCTCTAATGGGTATACACATATTTTGGTTGCTGTTGATTATGTTACTAAATGGGTAGAAGCTATTCCAACTAGTAGTGTTGATCACAACACCTCTATTAAAATGCTTAAGGAAGTTATTTTCCCAAGGTTTGGAGTCCCTAGATATTTAATGACTGATGGTGGTTCACACTTTATTCATGGTGCTTTTCGTAAGATGCTTGCTAAGTATGATGTTAACCATATAATTGCATCACCCTAGCTATCATCCTCAGTCTAGTGGTCAAGTTGAACTTAGTAATAGAGAAATAAAATTAATTTTGCAAAAGACTGTTAATAGGTGCAGGAAGAATTGGTGCAAGAAATTAGATGATGCACTTTGGGCTTATAGAACAGCATATAAAAATCCTATGGGTATGTCTCCTTATAAAATGGTTTATGGAAAAGCTTGTCATTTGCCTCTTGAGTTAGAACATAAAGCATACTGGGCAGTTAAAGAACTCAACTATGATTTCAAACTTGCTGGTGAAAAGAGGTTATTGGATATAAGCTCATTAGATGAATGGAGAACCCAAGCTTATGAAAATGCAAAATCATTCAAAAAAAAGTTAAAAGATGGCATGACAAAAGAATCCAAAAGCGTGAGTTTAAAGTCGGAGAATATGTTCTTTTGTACAACTCTCGTTTTAGATTTTTTGCAAGAAAGCTCCTCTCGAAATAGGAAGGCCCATATGTCATCGAGGAGGTTTACCGGTCTGGAGCCATCAAAATAAATAATTCCGAAGGTACTAACCTGAAGGTTGTCAATGGTTAACGAATGAAGCATTATATCTAAGGTACGCCTATTAATGTCGAAAGCAATATTATCCAAACTTTGACACCGGAAGAGCACATAAAAGAGTCCTTCCGAAACACTCCAGAATCGTCAATATAAGGAGGTACGTGATACGGCAAGTAAACGAACTCCGAAAAATCCGCAAAAATATTTTTTGTCAGTTTTGGAATATTTTAGAATTTTGGAAATCAAGAAACTTCCAGGAAGCGTCCCTTGGTGGGCACAAGATACCAGGGCGCGCCAGGCATGCCTGGCGCGCCCAGGTGGGTTGTGCCCACCTGGGACACCTTCCGGACTCCGTTTTTCTTCCATGTACTTGTCCTCCAAGATAAAAAAATCTATATATACTTCCCGAACTTGTTAACCACCGTATCGCGGAGAAATCCTCTGTTCTCTTTTCTTGCTGTTTTCTGTGCAGATCTGAAAATATGTCATCCCAAAATTCTGAGGGAGAGAGCTATGTTGCTGATCTCATCACAAACCCAAAGTCCTATGGGGATGAGAAGAACTATAGCTGGACTTCTGAAGAAGATGAAGATGAATCGATCCCTCCTTGGTTCAAAAACGAAAGCATGGAGGCGTTATGCAAGAAGATAATAAAACTCGAGATAGATAATGTCACGCCCAAGATGCGACCCTATCCTAAAGGAACTCGAAGGTCCCACCAAGGATAGAAGCGCATCTTGAAGACGCTTTTGCAAGGTGGATATCATTACATCAACATTACATAATATTTGGGGATACATACAAGGCATACAAGTGCCGCATGAATACATCAATGCACCATACACAAGATCAACATCCGACTACGGATGAAACATAAACAGAAACTCGAACGACATCCACCCTGCTAGCCCAGGCTGCCGACCTGGAACCTATCCCCTGATCGAAGAAGAAGCAGAAGAAGAACTCCAAAACAAGCGAACATCGCTCTCGCGTCATGATCATCGCAAACCTGTACCTGCAACTGGTGGTGTAGTAATCTATTAGCCACGAGGACTCAGCAAACCCATTACCATGGGTATCAAGACTAGCAAAGCTTAAATGGGAAAGGAATGGATAAGGTGGTGAGGTTGCAGCAGCGTCTAAGCAAAGTATGGTGGCTAACTTACGCAAATGAGAGCGAGAAGAGAAGCAAAGGAACGGTCGTGAACTAGCAATGATCAAGAAGTGATCCTGAATTCCTACTTACGTCAAACATAACTCAGAAGCCGTGTTCACTTCCCGGACTCCGCCGAGAAGAGACCATCACGGCTACACACGCGGTTGATGCGTTTTAATTGAGGTCCAGTGTCAAGTTCTCTACAACCGGATATTAACAAATTCCCATCTGCCACATAACCGCGGGCACGGCTTTCGAAAGATAATACCCTGCAGGGGTGTCCCAACTTAGCCCATTATAAGCTCTCACGGCCAATGAAGGATATTCCTTCTCCCGGGAAGACCCGATCAGTCTCGGAATCCCGGTTACAAGACATTTCGACAATGGTAAAACAAGACCAGCAAAGCCGCCCGATGTGCCGACAATCCCGATAGGAGCTGCACATATCTCGTTCTCAGGGCAACACCGGATAAGTCAAGCTACGAGTAAAACCAAACCTCGAGTTTCCCCAAGGTGGCCCCGCAGGCTGCTCGGTTCGGACCAACACTTAGAGAAGCACTGGCCCGGGGGGGTAAATAAAGATGACCCTCGAGAGAGCGACTCCCTAGGGAAAAGAAATAGGCTAGGCAAATGGTAAAACCAAGGTTGGGCCTTGCTGGAAGAGTTTTATTCAAAGAGAACTGTCCAGGGGGTCCCATAAATCACCCAACCGTGTAAGAAACGCAAAATCCGGGAACTTAACACCGGTATGACGAAAACTAGGGCGGCAAGAGTGGAACAAAACACCAGGCATAAGGCCGAGCCTTCCATCCTTTACCAAGTATATAGATGCATTAATAAAATAAGAGATATTGTGATATCCTAACATAAACATAATCCAACATGGAGCAATCTTCATCTTCACCTGCAACTAGCAACGCTATAAGAGGGGCTGAGCAAAGCGGTAACATAGCCAAACAACGGTTTGCTAGGAAGGGTGACAAAGGTTAGAGGTTCATGGCAATTTGGGAGGCTTGAGGAGCAAGTGCATAGGTAGCGCAGCATAGCGATAGAACGAAGCAACTAGCATAGCAATGATAGTAATGAGATCCAAGGTGACGGTCATCTTGCCTGAAATCCCGCTAGGAAGAAGTACGAGTCCATGAAGAAGATGAAGCCACGAAGGCGAATGAATCCTCACGATCGCAACGACACGGGAACTATCGAGAAGAAGCACACAACAAGGTAAACACACCACACATGAACAAGGCATGATGCTCAAACAAGTATGATGCATGACAAGGCTAAATGAAGCTACTCATGACAAGAGATGATGCATACAAGATCAACACATCAAGGCAAGTTTAAATGAGGCCGGAACTAACATATAACAAATCCGGTAAGTCCTCATATGCAAATTTCGAAATTGGTCCAGAACTGAATAAGCATTAAGTTGAAGTTGTTAAACAGCAAGTTAAAGAGCACCATGATGATCTACACGAAAATCTAGTCAAGTTACATATAAAGTTCATTAGATTCGGAGCTACGGCCTAGAAGATATGAGTAAAATAAGGTAAACATGGCATTGATGCAAAATGCATACAAACCTCAAGCAAACACCTCAAAACAAGGATGCAACATGATAATATGGAACTACATACAATTCTAAGCAAGTTTCATATAGAGCATGCTCAAAACGGAGCAACGGTGCAACACATACACTCTAAACAATACATAGCAACAAACTGTCCAAAACAGCAACTAGGCAACTTGCAAGCATCAAAACAATATGCTACAGCCACTCAACATGAAAACAAAAGGCATGTACATGATGTACAGGTAAAGCACAACAAAACATGAACACTGAGCTATCTCCAGAAATCACTAGAACAAGCTCAAAAGGACATGGCAAGAATGCAAATAATAACAGGTTCACAGACTTGGCAGAATTACTGGACATGACTGAAATAGCATCAGGTAGCAATGTTCAGACTACAAAAACAACATGCTACAGGAACTGATCATAGGAAACAAAGGCATGGCATGAATCTACAGAGCATGTCAGAAACAATGATATGAAGGCATCTTGGTGAGCTTGATACACTCACCACAAAGCAATGCATGACAAAACAAGCATACCTACAACAAGATGGCATGTTTATGAAGCTATCCATGGCAAGAGCAAATACATAGCATGTATGAATCAACTACAACAAGCTTGGCAAAATTGAATAACACGTAGACAATCTGCCAGGAACATTTTATAGCAAAAGTAGAGCAAGATTGAGACATGCTATGGCACTCCATAATTGCAAAGAATGGCAGGAATGGATCAATTACAACAATATCTACAAAACAGCCTTACTGAACATCTCCAAAATATGGATGAATCTCTCTGTAGCATCAAGTTTACATGGCAACAAAATAACAGCAGACAAAGACTTAGAGAAATCACCAAGTCCCTGAAATCAGAAACATTACGGGGCCTAGTTTGCATGCTTGTTCTAGTCACCACAGAGATCACAAAAATACATGTCATACACCACTGGAAATATGGCATGGCATACAACAAACACATGTAGATCTCATGCCCATAAGATGCACTGATTAAATGATACAAAAATGACAAATCACCAAGTTCTGATAAGAACCAGCAGATAACAGCAACTAGCCCTCTTGCAACAGAGATTTGGGCATCAAGATGGACACAAATGAACATGGTGCAGTGGAACAAAATGTAGAGCATCACGAGACGAACAATTTGACATATTACATGTGCGAAACGGAGCTATATGCATGAAATTATGAGGCTACGAACAGAGCTATAAAATAACACAGGGAAAAGACTTGGTGGAATTTAGAGGGGGGCTTGGGGTCTACCTACGCGTTGACCCGATCCAGATCAGGGCCGGCTCGGCTCGAGCTTGAGGCTCCCGTGGCCGGCGATGGCGGCCGACGACGGAGGAAGGAGAGGAGGCCGGAGGGACGCCGGAGGAAGGTGGCGGGGCGCGGCGGCGCGGTCAGCGGCGGGGCACGGCGGCGAGGACGGGCTCCGCGGCGGCGGCGGCG
>NC_057802.1:526488857-526508771 GCF_018294505.1 Triticum aestivum
GCGGCGGCGCTTGCCACGCGGCGGCTACTGATTGGCGCGGGGGCGGCGGCTGAGGGCGGCGGGGATTTCGTCCGGTGGCGCGAGGTGGAAGGAGCTAGGGTTTGTACCGCGAAATATCGGGGAGGGGCACCTATTTATAGGTAGAGGGAGCTAGGATAGTCCAAACAGGGTGCGGTTTTCGCCCATGCGATCGTGATCGAACGGCCGAGAGCATGGCGGAGACTTAGAGGTGTTTTGGGGCTGTTTGGAGAGGGGTTTTTCTGCAACACACAAACGGATTTTGCGGATGCCCGGTTAACCGTTGGAGTACCAAATGACCTCCAAATGGAACGAAACTTGACCGGTGGTCTCCCGGTGGTATACCAAGGCCACTTGACAAGACTCGGTCCATTCCGAGAACGTTCAACACCCGCTCACAAAAAGAAACAAGAGGGGGCGCCGGGTGACAACGGAGTGCCGGATTGCAACGGACAACGGGGAAAATGCTCGGATGCATGAGACGAACACGTATTGAAATGCGATGCACATGATGACATGATATGAAATGCAGATGATGACATGGCAAAATGCAACACGCAAGCAAATGACATGGCAATGACGACGAATAACTGGAAGACACTTGGCGCATCGGATCCGGGGCGTTACAAGACTCCTCCACTAACAAGAGATCTCGTCCCGAGATCTTAGGACCGAGACGGAAGGAAAAAGGGATGAGGTGAAACAAGAACGCAAGGGAGAAGAAGAACAAAATCAAGAGCACTCCGGTATAAAAGAAGAACGAAGGATCTGAAGAGAATGTAAAGCTCAAGAAACAATATAGACTCTGAAACCACTCCGGTTAGGGCAAGATAGAAAAGGAATAAGGATGAACGAATAATGCAACACTCCATCTGAACAAGGAAAGAATAGACATGAACTTGAGAAAAGGGATGATACTTGACTTGAGGAACAACACAAAATCTCCGGAAGACTTGAATTAATAGAATGAGAAGAATGGGGAAGAAAATGACAACTTGTGCCACGAATGAAATAGAAAGCAACCTTAGAAGAAAGGATTGAACGGAGTTGTTGAGGAAATCAACAACGAAAAGAATAAGCTTGTTGTGGTCTTATAGGTAACATCTCAAGATCATAAGGTGATAACCGGCCACAACCGGAAATGATTGGATAACTGAGAAGAACGAAGAAATGCAAAACTCCACTTCAAAAGAAAACGAAGAATTAATAGCACTTCGAAAGCAAGAAGGAAAGGTACTTGAGCTCCTTCGATAAGAATCTTGAAGAACTCTTGAAGGATGAATTAAATCATGACGAACCACCGTAAGAACTCCGGAAACAAATGGATGCCGAGATGAAATGAAGGAAGAAAGAATAAGATGAGCCTTGCGGTGATTTAGATGGAGGTTCCGACGAAATGGCCGAGTAATTTGAACTCCGGAGAAGAAAAGATGAAAACACTTGGAACTAGAATCTATTCATCAAGAAAAAACTCTGAAGAAGGGGATTAATCACTTAGAGGAAATAAGAATAAGATTTATTGTATGCTTATCCTTCACCAAAATAAATTGATGACTAGCAATGGATTTCGCATACTACTTATTCTCGTTGGAAAAAAGTTAAGGGGGAATATAGCGCACAACTTGAGAAAATCTTCATGAACCACCGGTAGGATTTGGAAAGAACGAATTAATTGACATGATAACAACAGAAAGAATCTTGAACGAGCCACCGTAGGAATAGAAATGAATGACGAAAAGAGAATGAATCCCCGGAAAAAATAGGAAAGGCACGAATATACTTGAGGGAATCTAGAGACCAGAGAACAAAGAGATTGCAAACTGATTAAAGAACAAAGCACCGGAAGAATAAGGAGACGAACGAAAAGGCATGAATATAGAATAATCGGAGAACGGATTTAAAAAAACTTAGAACGAAGAAATATTCTGAAAGATGACCTCCGGATGATCGAGAGGGGAAGCAACTCCTGAAATACTCCGGATGGATGAAAAATAATTGCACAACTTGTAACGATTTGATAGGATAACATCGAGCTAGCACTGCGAATTTCCGGGAGAGCGGACAAGATTTGAGAAAATTCTACTTCAGTCTTCGAATGTTGAGAAAGATGACGAGAAACAACACCAAAATTGATGAGATACTCCGGGAGAATGAAAAGCGAAGAGGTTGAGCCAACAACGAAAATATTTTGAAATTGATCTTGGAAAGGCATCTGACTGATGAAATTCATACTTACGTCAAACTTCGAAAAGGATTTGAGAATAACTCCGGGAAAATTAGAAGAGTCAGGTAAGATCCTGGGAAAAGACCCGTGGGTTAGGGCCCACTGAAAAGAAACACCGTTGGAAAGATTGTTGATCAGATAGGTGATGCACCGGAACAATTGAAATATTTTGAATGAGGTGACAACCTCGAAGTAATTCGAACACAGACAAATCTCCTGAGATGTCTTCATCACTCCAGAACGATAAAATGAAGAGAGGGGAACGAGCAACGGGAAACATTAGAGCGGAGGAAAAGAATATGATCAACACCGAAAAACTTGAATTAAGTCCACCGGAAAACAAAAAAGAGATGAAGAATGACGAACGAGGCAAAAATTCACCGGTTGAAATAACTTACGAAAGATTGAAGAGGTACCGCACGAATGAAATTGCTGCTCGAAAGAGACTCAGACTCCGGGAATAAAAAGGGTGGGAGGGCGGGAAAAACAACGGCACTTGGAAGGGGAAATCGACGAAAAACTTTGAAGAGAAAATGCCGGTTGAAAACATTGAGGAAAGAATGCAAAGACTTCACACGAGTAGGATGGATACTCGACTACGAACTCCGGTTCTGAGAAGAAGAAGGGTGGGCGGGTGGGAAAAATAAAACAACTGGGGCAGAGAAACAACTTCGGAAGAGAAATAACTGAGGACTGTTCTCGCAAAAGATGACGAGGACCGAAAACACTCGAAGAGAAATGCGCCGGATTGAAAAGAGGATGGACAACGAACGAAAACTAACCACGTGGTCCTGAAGAAAAAATTTGAAGGGGAAGAGGAATAGTTCAAAACACCTACGTCAAGATTTCTCACCAGAGCGACGAAGGGCCAGAGGAGTAAAAATAATTCCTACTCTCCGATATAACTAGACTCAGAAAAAGTTTTCTTCTAGACTCAACAACGACCAAACTACAGGATCAAACAAGGGGGGGCTCCTAGGGTCGGTCGAGGCTCTGATACCAACTTGTCACGCCCAAGATGCGACCCTATCCTAAAGGAACTCGAAGGTCCCACCAAGGATAGAAGCGCATCTTGAAGACGCTTTTGCAAGGTGGATATCATTACATCAACATTACATAATATTTGGGGATACATACAAGGCATACAAGTGCCGCATGAATACATCAATGCACCATACACAAGATCAACATCCGACTACGGATGAAACATAAACAGAAACTCGAACGACATCCACCCTGCTAGTCCACGCTGCCGACCTGGAACCTATCCCCTGATCGAAGAAGAAGCAGAAGAAGAACTCCAAAACAAGCAAACATCGCTCTCGCGTCATGATCATCGCAAACCTGTACCTGCAACTGGTGGTGTAGTAATCTATGAGCCACGAGGACTCAGCAATCCCATTACCATGGGTATCAAGACTAGCAAAGCTTAAATGGGAAAGGAATGGATAAGGTGGTGAGGTTGCAGCAGCGTCTAAGCAAAGTATGGTGGCTAACTTACGCAAATGAGAGCGAGAAGAGAAGCAAAGGAACGGTCGTGAACTAGCAATGATCAAGAAGTGATCCTGAATTCCTACTTACGTCAAACATAACTCAGAAACCGTGTTCACTTCCCGGACTCCGCCGAGAAGAGACCATCACGGCTACACACGCGGTTGATGCGTTTTAATTGAGGTCCAGTGTCATGTTCTCTACAACCGGATATTAACAAATTCCCATCTGCCACATAACCGCGGGCACGGCTTTCGAAAGATAATACCCTGCAGGGGTGTCCCAACTTAGCCCATTATAAGCTCTCACGGCCAACGAAGGATATTCCTTGTCCCGGGAAGACCCGATCAGTCTCGGAATCCTGGTTACAAGACATTTCGACAATGGTAAAACAAGACCAGCAAAGCCGCCCGATGTGCCGACAATCCCGATAGGAGCTGCACATATCTCGTTCTCAGGGCAACACCGGATAAGTCAAGCTACGAGTAAAACCAGACCTCGAGTTTCCCCAAGGTGGCCCTGCAGGCTGCTCGGTTCGGACCAACACTTAGAGAAGCACTGGCCCGGGGGGGTAAATAAAGATGACCCTCGAGAGAGCGACTCCCTAGGGAAAAGAAATAGGCTAGGCAAATGGTAAAACCAAGGTTGGGCCTTGCTGGAAGAGTTTTATTCAAAGAGAACTATCAAGGGGGTCCCATAAATCACCCAACCGTGTAAGGAACGCAAAATCCGGGAACATAACACCGGTATGACGGAAACTAGGGCGGCAAGAGTGGAACAAAACACCAGGCATAAGGCCGAGCCTTCCATCCTTTACCAAGTATATAGATGCATTAATAAAATAAGAGATATTGTGATATCCCAACATAAACATAATCCAACATGGAGCAATCTTCATCTTCACCTGCAACTAGCAACGCTATAAGAGGGGCTGAGCAAAGCGGTAACATAGCCAAACAACGGTTTGGTAGGAAGGGTGACAAAGGTTAGAGGTTCATGGCAATTTGGGAGGCTTGAGGAGCAAGTGCATAGGTAGCGCAACATAGCGATAGAACGAAGCAACTAGCATAGCAATGATAGTAATGAGATCCAAGGTGACGGTCATCTTGCCTGAAATCCCGCTAGGAAGAAGTACGAGTCCATGAAGAAGATGAAGCCACGAAGGCGAACGGATCCTCACGATCCCAATGACACGGGAACTATCGAGAAGAAGCACACAACAAGGTAAACACACCACACATGAACAAGGCATGATGCTTGTTGAGGATATAAACCATGGAGTCACCCGCCCGGAGGGGCCGGGTTACTCATAATGGTCGTCGCCCGAAGCCCGGCGCCAACCTTGAAGACAGTGGGCCAAAGATGGGCTTAAGACCCGGATATGGCTTAAGGCCCGTAGTTACAACCGCCATTATGATGGAACTTGTAGTATAAGGCAAGAATAGTTGAGAGTCCGAGCCGGACACTCTTATGAGTCGGCCGGGACTCAGAGAGCTGCCGGGGCGTCAACCTCTCTATATAAAGGGACGACCCGGCGGCGGTTTAGGGACAAGAAAGATCTCGTCGAGAGCCAGGCATAGCAGTTAAGCTCCCTGGTCATCGAAACCCTAATCAATAGCACCTCAACTGGACGTAGGCTTTTACCTTCACCGTAAGGGGCCGAACCAGTATAAAATCTCGTGTTCCTTGTCCCGTTTAACCCCTTCAAGCTTCCTAGCGGCGATGGCTCCACGACTAAGTCCTGGCTCGAGGACATCTGCCGTGACAATTCCACGACAGTTGGCGCCCACCGTGGGGTCAGCGCATGGTGGATTTGAGTTCTTGAAGGGCAGCTTCGAAGGGCTCAAGGGATACGCTGTGGGCCGGATGACCAAGAGTCGTCGCGGCAAGCTCTACATCGACGATGCAAGATGGGGCCCCGACGCCGGCTCAATTGAGTACGGATACCGGGTCCCCTTCGGCGGAATTCATGTTTTCATTGGTAAGATTGGTGAGCCGGGCCCTGAGCCGGATCTCTGCGCCGATCTCATCGAGACGGCTCAGCGTGCACGACCCGCCCGGGCCCTGCCTGCCTTGAAGCATGCTTTTGTGGTATGTATCCATCGAGGGCTCTCTGGTGGATCTGGATCTGGTGATGAGACGGCCGCCGGCTCTGACGGCGAATCATCCACAGATGAGTCAAACTCGTTGTATCAACTTCAAGATGGCAGGCTAATGGGTTGTTCCGATGGTGACAGTATTCCAGACCCGTTCGAGCCGCCGAGTCGGGTTGGAATCTTCTTGACCGGTGCGCAGCCTGTTCAGAACCTTGCTGCTGGGGCAGGAAACCCGGTGCCCTCGCCGGCTCAGGTGCTGATGGATCTCACGGACAAGATGACGACCCTGTTGACCGCCGCGGTTGACCCGGCGGATCAAGCTCAGCATGACGCGGAGGTGGCGCAGTTAAAGTTAGATCTAGTGAAAGCCAAAGAGGATCTGGCAGCGGAAGGGATCAGGATGGCTGCGGAGAGGGCGGCTCTCGATGCCCAAACTCAGTTGATTCAGGCGCAGTCCTTCCGGCTCACGATGGATCAGAATGCGTCCAATGAGGTCATGAGAAGGAGGCATCAAAAGACCCAATCTCGACTCCCTCCGGTTTACGATCCTCGAAACCTCTTCAACACGCCAGGTGCAGGGTCTAGTAACCTGCCAGGGATCATAGTGCCCGGGTCTGGGACCCCTGTTCAGCCACAAGTGATGGGGCCTCCCCGGGTGAACCCTGCCCCGCCTCAGTATGTGCCAATACCACCGGGTCATTATGCTAACCCGCTGGAGAACATGGTCGCCGCAGCTGCACGGCTGGCGTCCCTCCCAATTGACGGCGACTCTCCGACGGCTATTGAAACCCGCCGGGTCAGGGAACTCCTTCAGACAGCGCTGGCGCAGCAAGAGGCGTACTCTTACAGCCGGGACAGGATCCACTCAACCCCTCGTCGAGGCCAGAGCCCGAGTTACAGCAGACACATGGTCTCAGCGACCGGCTCAAGTAATGTCCGACGCCATGACCCGCCCCCTGGCCATGGCCCGGCTCATAACGGAGCCTTTCACGCAGCAGACCAAGACAGAGCACGGCAGGAGGCGGAGCAGGTGCCTCAGTTGACGGCTTACCAGACTCCCCCGGCTTATCCGACGACTTTCGTCGACGTGGGTATCCCTACCAGGACTGGAGGTGTCCCTTGTTTAGTGCCAACTCTCCGCAATGAGCGTCTACCCAAGGACTTCAAAGGCCCTAGGAAGGTGCCTAATTACACGGCTGACTTACAACCCGGAGCCTGGATCAAAAGTTACGAGATGGCTATGGAACTGCTGGAGGTCAGTGAAGCGGCAATGGCCAAGTACTTCACAATGATGCTAGATGGGACTGCCCACACTTGGTTGAAAGGGCTACCACCGAATTCCATTGGATCTTGGGCTGAGCTGAAGGCCCGGTTCATACAAAACTTCAAAGACACCTGTAGGCAGTCTATGTCAATAGTGGATTTGACTAACTGTAAGCAACAGGAGGGTGAGTCTACAACACATTGGGTTCGCCGGGTCAAAGAGATTATACATTCATCGGATAGGATGGACGCCGCCTCTGCAGTTTTAATGTTGGAGCAAAATTGTCGTTTTCTGCCCCTGAAGATGAAACTCGGGCGGCTTAAGCGCGACTGCAATGATATGGGTACGTTGATGGCGGCTCTCGTCAAGTACGCCGATTCTGATAGTACCAAGGACCCCGCTTCAGATGATGAGAGGACAGGGAAGGGAAAGAAGAACGGCAATGGCAAGGGTCCTCAGCATAACCCGGGGAACCAAGGAGGTGGAAGCGTAAAGCCGACGGCAGCCTAGAGTTCGTGGCCAACGCCAGTTCATAGGGTAATAGCCAGAGACGCAAGGGGAGGCCCCCTCCCCGAGCCGGCGGGCCAGGCCCGACGCTGGAGCAATTGTTGAATGAGCATTGTCCGAGGCATGGCTCTAGAGAGAAGCCAGCTACTCATCTATGGAAGGATTGTGCAATCATGAAGGCCTTTAAGAATTCCAACGCCTTTAACGGCAACAATGGCCCGGGCAGTGGCCCAGGCGCCGGCGGCTTTCATGGCCCGGGCGGCGGCTCAAATTCTAATCCTCAGAACGGTCCAGGGGGCTTTAATCAGCAGTCTGGCCAGGGTCATCAACAGCAGCAGGGGGGTTATCAGACCAATCCAAAGCAGCTTAGCAGTGGACAGTATCATGTATTTACCACCAGTCTGTGTAAGCGAGATCAGAAGCTTCATAAGAGGGCTATGAATGCTGTTGAGCCGGCGGTTCCACGCTATTTACGGTGGTCTGAACAGCCTATAGTGTGGAGTAGGGAGGATCACCCTCCCCGGGTGGATAATCCGGGTCACTTGGCCTTGGTGGTGGCTCCTCAGGTGGGAGGATATAAGTTCACTAAGGTGCTTATGGATGGAGGCAGCAGCATCAACATCCTCTATTATGAGACTTTCCGTCGTATGGGATTGATTGATAAGAACCTCAGCCAGTCCAACACTATTTTCCATGGTGTGGTACCTGGTAAGTCAGCTTATCCAGTCGGCAAGATCGATTTGGAAGTGGCATTTGGAGACGAGCACAACTACAGGGTGGAAAAGTTGACCTTTGAGGTGGTCAAGATAAGAAGCCCGTATCATGCCATATTTGGGCGGCCGGCTTACGCCAAGTTCATGGCACGGCCATGTTACGTGTATTTACAGCTCAAGATGCCGGGTCTCAATGGGACCATTACGGTTCATGGCAGCCGAAAGGTGGCCTTGGAGTGTGAGGAAGGCGATGCAGCTTATGCAGAATCTGTTTGTGCAACAGAGGAATTAAAATTTTATAAGGACAACGTTGACCCAACAGATATGACCTCTCTGAAAAAGCCGACTACGGAGCATGAGCCGGCAATGAAATTTAAGTCGGCTGATGAGACTAAACTTGTTGATTTCGTTCTAGGTGATTCATCTCAGCAGTTTAGCATCAGTGCCAATCTAGACTCAAAATAGGAAAGCGCGCTCATCGAGTTCATCCGTGAGAATAGGGACATCTTTGCATGGAAACTGTCTGACATGCCAGATGTACCTAGAGAACTCGCTGAGCACACTCTCAATGTTGATCCAAAATTTAAGCCGGTCAGGCAATTCCTCCGGCGGTTTAATGAAGAGAGGCGGAAAGCTATTGGTGAAGAGGTGGCCCGGCTCTTGGCGGCCGGTTTATTGTTGAAGTCTTTCACCCAGAGTGGTTAGCTAACCCAGTGCTTGTGCTCAAGAAGAACGGCACCTGGCAGATGTGTGTGGACTACACGGACTTAAACAAGGCGTGTCTGGCTGATCCTTTTGCCCTTCCCCGTATTGATCAAATCATTGATGCTACGGCGGGTTGTGAGCGCTTAAGCTTCTTGGATGCTTATTCCGGATATCATCAGATTAAAATGGCAGTTAAGGACCAGGAGAAGACGGTGTTCATCACTCCCTTTGGAGCCTTCTGCTATGTGTCTATGCCCTTTGGACTCAAGAGTGCACAGGCGACTTATCAGCGTTGCGTTCAGAACTGTCTTCATAACCAGATTGGGTGCAATGTTCATGCTTATGTGGATGATATTGTGGTTAAATCCAGGAAGGAGGAAACCTTGATAGATGATCTGAGGGAAACCTTTGATAATCTCCGGGTCTACAAGATGATGCTTAACCCGGCCAAGTGTGTTTTTGGTGTTCCTGCAGGCAAGCTCTTGGGTTTCTTGGTTTCTAACAGAGGCATTGAAGCTAACCCAGAGAAGATCAAGGCCATCACCTCCCTGGCTAAACCGGCGTGTATAAACGACGTCTAGCGCTTGGCGGGTCGTATCGCTGCTTTAAGCCGTTTTATAAGCCGTTTGGGGGAGAAGGCCATGCCATTATATCAGTTGATGAAGAAAACTGATGATTTTGTCTGGAATGATGCAGCTAATACTGCTTTTGAGGATTTGAAGAGACAGCTGGCGGAGTCCCCAGTCCTTGCTGCTCCGGTTGACAAGGAGCCTTTATTGCTATATGTGGCTGCTAACACACGAGCCGTCAGTGTGGCCGTGGTGGTGGAGCGCAAGGAAGAGGGTAAGGAGCATCTGGTTCAGCGGCCGGTTTATTATGTCAGCGAAGTACTCATTGAGTCCAAGCAGCGGTATCCACATTGGCAGAAGCTTGTTTATGGTGTGTTCATGGCAAGCCGGAAGCTTAAGCATTATTTCCAGGGTCACCCCATCACGGTGGTTAGTTCTGCCCCCCTTGGAGATATCATTCAAAACAGAGAGGCCACAGGGAGAGTGGCTAAGTGGGCTATAGAGCTCGGACCTCATGGTCTGAAATACATACCACGCACTGCCGTTAAATCTCAGGCCTTGGTGGATTTCATCAATTATTGGACAGAGCTACAAGTGACCGAACAAAGGCCGGATAACACATATTGGACTATTCACTTCGATGGGTCCAGGCAATTGGAGGGCTCGGGGGCTGGAGTCGTATTGGCTTCCCCTAAAGGTGACAAGTTCCATTATGTGCTACAATTGATGTTTCCTTGCACTAACAATGCGGCTGAGTATGAGGCTTTGCTCCATGGTCTCCGGATGGCTAAGGAGATGAATTTGAGCCGGGTAAGGTGCTTCGGCGACTCAGACTTGGTGGCTCAACAAGTATCAGGCAAGTGGGACTCCAAGGACCCTCTCATGGCGGCTTATCGCCGTGAGGTTGATGCCATTGCTGGGCACTTTCAGGGTTACCAAGTAGAGCACATCGATCGCAGGAAGAACGAGGCGGCTGATGCTTTAAGCCGGCTGGGCTCTCAGCGAAAACTGGTGCCGCCTAATACTTTCCTGGACGTCTTGCATAACCCTTCTGTTAAGTTGCCTACAGAGGAAGACTTGGCTGTCCCTGACACAGAGGCACGACTGGTAGCGGCTCTCCACATCATCCCGGACTGGACAGTGCCCTATCTGGCTTACATGTCCCGGGGAGATTTGCCTGAGGATGAAACTTTGGCCAGACAAATAACCCGGCGGTCTAAGTCAATGGTTGTTATCAATGGTGAGCTGCATCGCCGCAGTGTTACGGGAGCGTTCCAGCGTTGTGTCTCCCCTGAGGAAGGCCAAGAGATCTTGCGTGAAATTCATGAAGGGGATTATGGCCATCATGTCGGCTCAAAGTCTCTTGTGGCCAAGGCTTTTCGTCATGGTTTTTATTGGCTAACGGCTCATGCTGATGCGGAGGACTTGGTCAGTAAATGTGATGGTTGCCAAAGGTTCTCACGACGGGCTCATGTGCCGACTCAGGAGCTGAGGATGATACCAATCACTTGGCCGTTTGCAGTCTGGGGGCTTGATATGGTTGGGCCTTTTAAAAGGTCCAAAGATAAGAAGACCCACCTCTTGGTGGCAGTTGACAAGTTCACAAAGTGGGTTGAGGCAGAGCCAGTTAGCAAGTGTGACGCGGCCACAGCGGTTCAATTCATGAAAAGGGTGATATTTCGCTTTGGTTTCCCACACAGCATTATAACTGACAATGGTACCAATCTGTCCAAGGGCGCCATGGAGGAGTTTTGTCAACGAGAGCGTATTCGACTTGATGTTTCATCTGTGGCTCATCCTCAATCCAATGGTCAAGCTGAGAGAGCTAATCAGGAGATCTTGAAGGGCATTAAGCCTCGGCTTTTGGTCCCTTTGCAACGGACGCCGGGTTGTTGGGTGGAGGAGTTACCCTCCGTGTTATGGAGCATTAACACTACTCCTAACAGGTCTACAGGTTACATGCCTTTCTTCATGGTTTATGGAGCAGAAGCAGTCCTCCCCAGTGACATCCGTCATGACTCGCCTCGAGTGGCGGCTTATGTTGAGGTGGATAATGAACAGGCGCGCCGAGATGCTCTTGACTTGTTGGACGAGCAGCGTGATGTGGCAGCAGCTCGCTCAGCGATTTACCAACAAGACCTGCGCCGTTATCATAGTCGCCGGGTTAAATCCCGGGTCTTCCAGGAAGGCGATCTGGTGCTCTGGCTCATCCAAGATCAAGCAGATGCGCACAAGCTATCCCCGCCTTGGGAAGGGCCCTTTGTGGTCAGCAAGAATTTGCACAACGGGTCATATTACCTCATTGACATTCGGGAACACAAAGATTCACGTAAGTCGGAGGAAGAGACCCGTCGGCCGTGGAACATAGCTCAGCTTCGGCCTTATTACACTTGAGCCGCCGGCTCTCATAATGTACATATTTCTCTAAGCCATGTATATATTATGATAAGCAATAAAGCAGGACCTCTGTCCTTTTTTCTCCTCCAAAGGTGAATATGTTGTTTTCATTACAAGATCACATGATAACTTGACGGAGGATCCGGCTTATGATCGTATTCGAATCTAGCCATATGTAATATAGTCACTTGGGGGCTTCCTGTTCAAACATAGGTCGTATTCGAACCAAAGAGAACATAGCTGTCGATACCCATTTGATTGGCAAAGTGCCGAGCTCATTGGGGAGTTTTCCTTGATCATATTTGAATCATAGTTCAACCCCCCTTTGGGAACCGACGTGGATCGTATTCGAATCAGCGTCGTTAAACAACTCCTAAGGTCATTTGGGGGCTTCCTGTTCAAACATGGGTCGTATTCGAACCTAAGAGAACACAGCTGTCGAGACCCTCTTGATCGGCATCGCCAAACCCACTGGGGCTATAGGATCGCATTCGAATCTTAGCTTAACCCCTTTGGGATGGGTTTCTGGTCGTATTCGAACCGGAAGCCCCTAAGTTTTGATTTTCTGATTTACAACAAGTTCTTCTGATTGTTTCAATAGTATGCACGGCGGTTCTCACGCTGCTGTCTTAAC
This sequence comes from Triticum aestivum, assembly GCF_018294505.1. NCBI lineage: Eukaryota > Viridiplantae > Streptophyta > Magnoliopsida > Poales > Poaceae > Triticum > Triticum aestivum. The sequence continues at coordinate 526,501,476 of NC_057802.1, forward strand.
TTTGATTCACAGTGATGATCACACACTCAGCATTATCAAGACTGGTAAACCGGAGTTGAGGTACCAACCTTATTATCCGGGTTATGTAAACCGGAAGTGTGCTTGAAGGCCGGTAAGTGTGTTATTACGGTTATATCAAGGACATAGTTGAGGACCAGTCCTTTGTGACTCATATTCCGGGTTATATGTATAAGACTATGATTCTCAGTGCGGTAAGCCGCCTAGAGACTTGTGATTTGTTTTTTCTATGCAGGATAGTTAAAGACAACAATTTGAGCTTAAAAGAACATGAATGATCATTTATGACCCGGAGGAATATAAGGCGACAACTTCAATGGACTTAAGCATTCAGAACGTGCACGATGGCACGACAAAGTTAAAATGGTCCTATTCTATTACAAGACTCATCGAGTCCAAAAGGGTGAAGCATTGTTTGCATAAACCGCCTACAGAGTTAAGATGCTTGCTGGGTTGAAGCTTCCGGTTCATCCCTCTCCGCACCTCCGGCTGTTCCCAAGACCTGGAAAGTTGACGATTTCCAGTCAATGCCGCTCAGAGCTTCAAATTGAGCTTCCTCGTCAATTAACCCGGCGGGGTCAATTTCCGGGGCAAAGGTGTGCTTACAAGTCGGCGGGACTAAGCTGATGGCTTCATAGCGCGGAGTAGGGATCCTCTGATTCTCTGCATCGTAACCCGGCTGATACTTGGTCAGATCCGTGTCGTTTCCGATCAAAGTGGCCACCGGGCGTACGATCTTCACGCAGGCTGCAAAGTCCCTTTGGTCGAAGGGGGTCCCGTCTTCCTTCAAGCTGGGGTAGCCAAGGGCAATGTCCGTCGGGTCTAGTTCTGGAAGGAACGCCTTGGCCCGGCTCAGAGCAGCTATGGCTCCGGCTCTTGTAGAGGCCCGTCGCAGCTCTTGCACACGTTGAGGAAGAACGGCAAGCCGGCGAAGAACTTCCGCCAGGTGAGCCGGCACCTCATTGGATAAGGCCACCACGGCCAAGGCGCGCTGTGACCCGGTGTAGAGTTGCTCCACCAGAGTGTACACGGGCTTCAACTTGGTTAGCACGCTTTGGTTGAGGTTGGCGCTTCTTGGAGCTGTTGAACAGAGTAGGATAAGCCGCTGGCAATGATGGGTTATGAGACATAAAGATTATAAATTGGACGAGAGCCGGTGGGATGACTTACCGAAGATTGCGGCGACCATTTGTGACACGTGGCGCTTTAAGCCGGTGAGTTCGGCGGTTCTTTCCGTCAGAGCCTTCTTCACCTGCTCGGCCCGGCTCACCAGGGCAGCCTTTTCTTCGGCCCACGCTTTCCGTTCAGCTTCAAAGTCCTTTTTCAGCTTCTCTTGAGTAGCAATACTGGACACAAATTTGGCGTTGGCCTTCCGGGTCTCAGTTTCTTGCGTCCTCAGGCGGGTCTTCAGATCAGAGAGGTCAGCCTCAAACTTCTTGCAAGCAGCCTGCATAATTTCTGGGTTATAGTATGAACAGTTATTATGCAATTTTAAAGTCCCAAGCACTTTCCAAGCAAAGACACTTGGCACTTGGGGGCTAATGCATATCGAACGTTTCTATTTACAAATTACCGGTTCAAGCGAGTAAACCGGAAGATAAGTCTACAACATATTCTATCATAAGTAGTAGACTTGGGGGCTAGAGTATGGTAAGGATAACAAGATAACTATGCAGTAAGCAAGAAGAAAGAAGAGTGGTACCTCAGACTTCTGCTGAATCTGGTTCACCATGCCAATCTCTACATCCCGGCTTTTGTGCACCTGACTGACATAGCCGGAGACGATCTCCCCGATACTCAGATTGGCATAGTCGGTGAGGTCCAGATTAGCCCGGCGGCGCTCTAGCAACTCCTCCTTGGCGGAGCACTTGGCCAGCGCAGTAGGTCTCCCCGGCTCAACAAACTCCGTCCGGGTGATTACCACGTCCGGGTCATTTGCCGGCTGAGCCGGGCTGGAGGTCTCCGGGTTAGCAGAAGCTTCTGCGGTTGGCTTGTCGGTTGGAGCAGTGGCTTCAGGGGCAGAGGCAGCTGGCGGTTCTTGAGCTGCAACCTCCGGTTCAGGCGAGTCCGGCTCTTCGACCGGCTTGTTCTTTTTCGCCCTCTTGGTGAGCTTTGCCTGGGCACTGAAAGGACAAAAAGGTTAGTACAAAAGTATGGGCAAAGATAAGCACAACAAGAAATGATCATCATTACCCGGGTACGGTCTTGAAGGCTGGCAGGTTTGATTGCATCGAGTCACCAGAGGAGGGTGAGGTTTCCTGATAGTTTGAATCCAAAGAATTGAGCGGTTGACGTATAACACCCGCCAAAGGATGAAAAGGGTACAAGTTTGAAATAACCTCGGTCCGGCGTTTCCTCGATGCGTCAGGTAAACCGGAGGAGAGGTCAGCGTCCTTGTTGGTCCGGGTGTGCCGCCGGCTCTCATGAATCTGTCGCTTCAAAAGAAATTGAGGATCTTGATAAGCTAAAGGATGTGAAAATCTTACTTTCCGGGTTACCCTTCGGACTTTCAGCCTTGGCAAGGGCTCCGAGTCGGAGGAAAGTATCATTACCTCTTCAACCACCGGGTTACTTGCTCCGGTGTCATCATGTTGATGAACAGTATTGATAAGGTGGACAGAAATAAACAACAAATACAACAAGAGCTTACAGGTTCAGGGGTTACCTCTGACTCGGAGCTGTCGCTTAGTTGCAGCAGCTCTGAAGCAGTAGGCCTACTTCCCTTCTTGCGGGGAGCGGCTCTCTTGGCGGCTTTCTTAGCCTTCCTGGCTTTCTTGGCCGCCTCATGGTCATATTTGACCTTCCAGAATTTGTCATCAGCCTGAAAAGTACAATGATGATTTCTTAAGGTTCAGAGGAAAGCTATCTACGAAAGAAAATAAGATGTTCAGGTCAGCGGCTTACCGCTGGGGCCGGGTTGGTCTTCCAGAAGGGGCTTAAGCCGGTCCTCCCGCAGTCTGCCAAGCTCTCGTTCAAGAGAGCCTTGGTCATGTCCTCAGCAACGTCTTCAGGAAGATCGTTGCGGCTGTGTCGCAGGGGGTCATCTTTCCGGCCTGTGTATTCACACATTAAGCCGGGGCGACGGCTCAAGGGGATCACCCGCCACGAGATCCAGACCCGGACCAGATCAATTCCATTGAGACCATTGCCCAGGAGAGCCTTGATCTTATTGATGGTGGGGAGCAGAGGTTGGCGATCCGCTTGAGTTAGCTTGTCTGACAGAGGGTGTGTTGGTTCCAGACGCGAGGGGCGAAAGCCGGGCAGCGGGCTCTCGTCAGCCGGCGACGTGTCTTGGCAGTAGAACCACGTCTGGTTCCAGTCCTTTGGGTGGCTTGGCGGCTCGGCGTAAGGGAAAAGGCAGTCTCTCCAAACTTGGCCCGTTGGCGCACTCGTTCTGGCGGTTCAGGTAGAAGAGCTCTCTGAAGAGCAGCAGGCTGGGCTCTTCTCCAAGGTAGACTTCGCAGAACACTTGGAAGTTGCATATATTGGACACAGAATTGGGTCCTATGTCTTGTGGCCGCAGGTCAAAGAAATTCAGCACGTCTCTAAAGAACTTTGAGCCGGGCGGTGCGAAGCCCCGGCTCATGTGATCCGCAAAAATTACCACCTCCCCGTCCCTTGGTTGTGGTCTCTCCTCTGATGGGTCGGGGGCACGGTCGGACATGACGTCCTTCTTGGGCAGGTAACCCGACTTCATAAAATCCGTTAAGGTCTCGTCGGTGACGTTGGACCTCATCCAGTTGCAAGTGATGGGTGCTTTGGGAGTTTTGGGAGGCATGGTGAATGTTTGAAGCCTATGATAAAGGGAAAAATGTCCGGTTTAATAATGAGCCGGAGGAAATTTACAAGTCAAGGTTTAAAGTGGCGGCTTATGGAGGGGCCTAATGACATATATCTAAGTGCATCGGGTTATCTAAGCCGCTGGAGGTATTAAGAGTAATTCGATTGTCTACGACCTTGTCGCGGATGAGCCGGAAAATTTTACGGCGCATGACTTCTTTTGAGCCGGAAGGTTTTACGGCGTGTGGCTTCTTTAAGCCGGAAATGTAAACCGCCATGACTCAGCGGGGCAGTTTTTTACTAAGTGTGGTGAAAACAGGTTTCACACATCGCAGTAACTAATTTGGATCAAAATGGTCAACTTAAGAGGAAAAATTCTAGACCTAAAACAGACGCAGAAGAAGTTCGCGGGTTCGAACAGAGCTACTATGCAGTAAAAAGGAGCCTATATACATTGGGAATGGAAGTGAAACAGCTACCGCAGTGGTTCTATACCAGTCTAAGATCAAGAAGGGTGGTAAAAATCAAATCTACTGAGAACCCGCGAAGAACGGTGAAGAACACGGGAAGAACAGGAAGAAACCCTACTGCAGATCTTTTCTACGGGGCGGCAAGGACTTACAGGTGCTGGTGAGTCACGGGGATCGCCGCCATTATTTGGTCACAACAGGTTGATGCAGCAGCCGGAGTTGGTGAAGACAGGGAGACCCACGGCGGCGGCAGCAATGGAGCTCGAGCGGGAGAACAGCGGCGAGAGGAGGAAGACGAGTGGCTGGAGGTTCAACGGGCCGGGCTATTTATAAGGCAAGGCTCATAAGTGGGCGCGAGAAATGAGGAGGCCACGACGCGGTTATCTCACCATAAAAACGCCTCGATTTTCGGGATGGCAGTAAAGATAAGATCCGTTGCGGATATGGTGGAGTAAACAATGGACTTAGTGGAAGATGACGTCACGGCGGATTACCCGGAATCCAGAGGATGACGTCACGCCGGGTTATGGCCTTCACACGATTGTAAACCGGAGATTTTCTGTCGAAAGGATTGAAGATTGACATGAGCCGGCTCAAATCAATCTGGGGCCCAATGTTGAGGATATAAACCATGGAGTCACCCGCCCGGAGGGGCCGGGTTACTCATAATGGTCGTCGCCCGAAGCCCGGCGCCAACCTTGAATACGGTGGGCCAAAGATGGGCTTAAGACCCGGATATGGCTTAAGGCCCGTAGTTACAACCGCCATTATGGTAGAACTTGTAGTATAAGGCAAGAATAGTTGAGAGTCCGAGCCGGACACTCTTATGAGCCGGCCGGGACTCAGAGAGCTGCCGGGGCGTCAACCTCTCTATATAAAGGGACGACCCGGCGGCGGTTTAGGGACAAGAAAGATCTCGTCGAGAGCCAAGCATAGCAGTTAAGCTCCCTGGTCATCGAAACCCTAATCAATAGCACCTCAACTGGACGTAGGCTTTTACCTTCACCGTAAGGGGCCGAACCAGTATAAAAATCTCGTGTTCCCTGTCCCGTTTAACCCCTTCAAGCTTCCTAGCGGCGATGGCTCCACGACTAAGTCCTAGCTCGAGGACATCTGCCGTGACAATTCCACGACAATGCTCAAAAAAGTATGATGCATGACAAGGCTAAATGAAGCTACTCATGACAAGAGATGATGCATACAAGATCAACACATCAAGGCAAGTTTAAATGAGGCCGGAACTAACATATAACAAATCCGGTAAGTCCTCATATGCAAATTTCGAAATTGGTCCAGAACTGAATAAGCATTAAGTTGAAGTTGTTAAACAGCAAGTTAAAGAGCACCAGGATGATCTACACAAAAATCTAGTCAAGTTACATATAAAGTTCATTAGATTCGGAGCTACGGCCTAGAAGATGTGAGCAAAACAAGGTAAACATGGCATTGATGCAAAATGCATACAAACCTCAAGCAAACACCTCAAAACAAGTATGCAACATGATAATATGGAACTACATACAATTCTAAGCAAGTTTCATATAGAGCATGCTCAAAACGGAGCAACGGTGCAACACATACACTCTAAACAATACATAGCAACAAACTGTCCAAAACAACAACTAGGCAACTTGCAAGTATCAAAACAATATGCTATAGCCACTCAACATGAAAACAAAAGGCATGGACATGATGTACAGGTAAAGAACAACAAAACATGAACACTGAGCTATCTCCAGAAATCACTAGAACAAGCTCAAAAGGACATGGCAAGAATGCAAATAATAACAGGTTCACAGACTTGCCAGAATTACTGGACATGACTGAAATAGCATCAGGTAGCAATGTTCAGACTACAAAAACAACATGCTACAGGAACTGATCATAGGAAACAAAGGCATGGCATGAGTCTACTCAAAGCATATGACAAAAGTCCCTTACTGACCATAAGCCAAAAAGGACCAGAAGATATGATGGCAAGCATGTAAACATAGCAAGTTTCGTTATCAGGTTTCAGACTTGGCAGAAAACAGAGCATGGCAGAAACAATGATATGAAGGCATCTTGGTGAGCCTGATACACTCACCACAAAGCAATGCATGACAAAACAAGCATACCTACAGCAAGATGGTATGTTTATGAAGCTATCCATGGCAAGAGCAAATACATATCATGTATGAATCAACTACAACAAGCTTGGCAAAATTGAATAACACGTAGACAATCTGCCAGGAACTCTTTATAGCACAAGTAGAGAAAGATTGAGACATGCTATGGCACTCCATAATTGCAAAGAATGGCAGGAATGGATCAATTACAACAATATCTACAAAACATCCTTACTGAACATCTCCAAAATATGCATGAATCTCTCTGTAGCATCACGTTTACATGGCAACAAAATAACAGCAGACAAAGACTTAGAGAAATCAGTGTCCCTGAAATCAGAAACATTACGGGGCCTAGTTTGCATGCTTGTTCTAGTCACCACAGAGATCACAAAAATACATGGCATACACCACTGGAAATATGGCATGGCATACAACAAACACATGTAGATCTCATGCCCATAAGATGCACAGATTAAATGATACAAAAATGACAAATCACCAAGTTCTGATAAGAACCAGCAGATAACAGCAACTAGCCCTCTTGCAACAGAGATTTGGGCATCAAGATGGACTCAAATGAACATGGTGCAAGGGAACAAAATGTAGAGCATCACGAGACGAACAATTTGACATATTACATGCGCGAAACGGAGCTATATGCATGAAATTATGGGGCTACGAACAGAGCTATAAAATAACACAGGGAAACGACTTGGTGGAATTTAGAGGGGGGCTCGGGGTCAACCTACGGGTTGACCCGATCTAGATCGGGGCCGGCTCGGCTCGAGCTCGAGGCTCCCGTGCCTGGCGATGGCGGCCGGCGACGGAGGAAGGAGAGGAGGCCGGAGGGACGCCGGAGGAAGGTGGCGGGGCGCGGTCGCCGGCGGGGCGCGGCGTTGGGGTCAGCGGCGGGGCAC
>NC_057802.1:526509185-526553100 GCF_018294505.1 Triticum aestivum
GGCGCTCGGGCCCGGCGCAGGGACGGGCGGGCCGGCCTCGGGCCTCGCAGGCCCGCGGCGGCGCTTGCCACGCGGCGGCTACTGATTGGCGCGGGGGCGGCGGCTGAGGGCGGCGGACATGTCCGGGCGGCGGGGATTTCGTCCGGTGGCGCGAGGTGGAAGGAGCTAGGGTTTGTACCGCGAAATATCGGGGAGGGGCACCTATTTATAGGTAGAGGGAGCTAGGAGAGTCCAAACGGGGTGCGGTTTTCGCCCACGCGATCGTGATCGAATGACCGAGAGCATGGCGGAGACTTAGAGGTGTTTTGGGGCTGTTTGAAGAGGGGTTTTTCTGCAACACACAAACGGACTTTGCGGATGCCCGGTTAACCGTTGGAGTACCAAACGACCTCCAAATGGAACGAAACTTGACCGGTGGTCTCCCGGTGGTATACCAAGGCCACTTGACAAGACTCGGTCCATTCCGAGAACGTTCAACACCCGCTCACAAAAAGAAACAAGAGGGGGCGCTGGGTGACAACGGAGTGCCGGATTGCAAAACGGACAACAGGGAAAATGCTCGGATGCATGAGACGAACACGTATGCAAATGCGATGCACATGATGACATGATATGAAATGCAGATGATGACATGGAAAAATGCAACATGGAAGCAAATGACATGGCAATGACGACGAATAACTGGAAGACACCTGGCGCATCGGATCCGGGGCGTTACAGATAATTGTGAGTTGATGATGGAGAATTTTACTCTTAGTCAGAAGTTGAAGGAGGCAAAGGGCAAATCCCCTATCTTCTCACCTCCTCCATTACTTTCTTCATCACCACCATCATCTTCTTCACCACCAAAGGAGAACTGAGTATCGGGTATGGGCACTCCCCTTGGCTTCCACCAAGCTTGGGGGAGGTGCCCCGGTATCGTATCATCCCACTATCTTTTGCTTTTATTTATCTTAGTTCGATCTTTTTGCTTTAAATGAAGTAAAGTTTAGTTCGATCCTTTTCTTCTTTGAGAGTTTGCTTAGTGATCTATCATTGTAATCATGTGCAAGTTATATAATAAAGTTTAGTATGAGTTTTTGCTTTATTTACTTTCATGTTGCAAATAAAGAAAAGAAAAGGAGAAAGAAAGGAAATAAATCAATAAGATCATGTACTAATCCTTTGGTAGGTGATAGCACCACATAAGGAAAAGTATAAGTAAGAAAAGTTTATTAGAGATTGACAAACATAGCATTAGTGAGTGATGCAAATCATGAAAGAATTTATAAGGGAAGGGAAGATTCACATATAAATATACCATCCTAGAAATATTTTGTGATTGTGAGCCCCCATCAAAATATTATATGCCAAAATTGTTGACATTGGACAAGGAAGACAACGTAATGGTTTATGTTTGTTTATATTCGCATAGAAGTCATATTGCCATAGACCCTTTAACATGTGGTGCTTGCCCCCTATCTTTGCTAGCCAAAAATTCCGCACTAAGTAGAGATACTACTTGTGCATCCAAAAACCCTTAAACCCAAATCTTTTTCAAGTGTCCACCATACCTACCTAGGGATTGAGCAAGATCCCTCAAGTAAGTTGTCATCGGTGCAAAAAGGCAATAAAAATTGCTTCTAAATGTGTGAGATTGTTTAGTGTAAGAGAAAATTGAGCGTTGCACGAACTTGGATGAAAAATAATAAAAGTGACAGACTGCATAATAAAGGTTTTCATCTTAAGGGGCAATGTAATGTTATGTTCTTTTGCACTAAGGGATTGAGCATACAAACAAATAAGCGTATGACAACCTCTGCTTCCCTCTGCAAAGGGCCTATCTTTTAATTTTATGCACAGAGTCAGAGTTTTCCTTCTATTCCTTTTTATTTTCTCTTTTGGCAAGCATCATGTGGTGAGGAAAGATCTAGGCACATATGTCCAGTTGAATATAGATAGCATGAGTTATTATTGTTGACATCACCCTTGAGGTGAGTGTGTTGGGAGGCGAAACTATAAGCCCCTATCTTTCTATGTGTCCGGTTGAAACGTTTTGTTCATGTGTACTCGGTGAGTGTTAGCAATCATAGAAGACTATATGATGGTTGAGTATGTGAACTTTCCTAAAGTCTCCGACACATGACCCTTCCTGAAAAGATGATGAATTGTAGTTGCAAAGTTGACTGAGAACATAGTTGGTTTCTAATAGAGTTTTTGCTTTATACTTCGATTATGTGACGAACTGTTACTTATTCACGGGAAGTGTATGATAAAAGTTCTTTGATAAAAGTATTATGTTTAAACTTGTTGTTGTTATAATAATCAACATGATGCTTCTATGTCCATATTTTGGTGGGCTGCGAGAGTGACAGAAGCTTAAACCCCAGTTTATGCACTATTCCGTAAGGGACCGATTGGACCCAAAAGTTTAATGCTATGGTTAGAATTTATTCTTAATAATTTTCTCGTAGTTGCGGATGCTTGCGGGAGGGTTAATCATAAGTAGGAGGTTTGTTCAAGTAAGAACAACACCTAAGCACCGGTCCACCCACATATCAAATTATCAAAGTAGCGAACACGAATTAAACCAACATGATGAAAGTGACTAGATGAAATTCCCGTGTACCCTCAAGAACGCTTTGCTTATCATAAGAGACCGTTTTGTCCTGTCCTTTGCCTCAAAAGGATTGGGCTACCTTGCTGCATACTTATTGCTACTATCGTTACTTGTTCGTTACAAATTATCTTGCTATCAAACTACTCACTACTTACCGTTTCAGCACTTGTAGACATTACCTTACTGAAAACTACTTGTCATTTCCTTCGTCTCCTCGTTGGGTTCGACACTCTTACTTATCGAAAAGAGCTACAATTGATCCCCTATACTTGTGGGTCATCAATTAGCAATCAACATGGATATTATGGTTGTCTCTTATTTACATAATCACATGACTAGTTTCAGTACTTTGTTACTTTAACCAATGTATCGTTTCTATTATGATTATGATGATTCATGTATTAAATTTCCAGATTAATTTATGTGAAAATTTTCTTATTGTTTAAAAAATTCATGAATGATTGCTGGCAACATTTTGCTTTTGTGCCGAAGACACGACATACATCCGATTCTACAAAATAATAGCTAATGGGTGCATCTACAATGACATGGAATTTCCATCCTTAAAAACATCGTGATGTTAACCGCTAGCTACTAGGTTCCTCGTGCATGTCGTTCCTTCTAAATTAGCACCCATTGCTTTTAAGAAATTAACCACAATACTATGAGTTGGTTTTCTTTGATATTATGGTTTGGATATAGTCTGTTTTATATCATAAGACTAACATAACCAAAATTATGTTGCGTCACTAAGATATAGTATGATATTCAACATTCGTCTCAGTGTGGAATACATGTAAATAATTGTTTCTTCCTTTCCTTAACTTAAAGTGTAGTTGAAAGATTGTGGAGGTTGCCTAGAGGGGGGGTGAATACAGTTTGGGCTTGAACAAATGAGGAGTAAAACTAGCGTTTAATTTGTCAAGCACAAAACCTAAAACAACTAGGCTCACCTATGTGCACCAACAACTTATTCTAAGCAAGATAAACAACTAAGTGATTGCAACATATATAACATGAAACACTATAGCTATCACAAAGCAAAGTGCATAAGTAAAGGGCTCGGGTAAGAGATAAACGAGGCACGCGGAGACGATGATGTATCACGAAGTTCACACCCTTGCAGATGCTAATCTCCATTTGGAGCGGTGTGGAGGCACAACGCTCCCCAAGAAGCCACTAGGGCCACCGTAATCTCCTCACGCCCCCGCACAATGTCAGATGTTGTGATTCCACTAAGGGGCCCTTGAGGGCGGTCACCGAACCCGTACAATTGGCAACCCTTGGGGGCGATCACCGAACATATACACTTTGGCAACCCTTGGGCGGTCACCGGAACCCGTACAAATTGCTTGGGGCAATTTCCATAACCTAATTGGAGATCCCGACGTTTGCCCGGAGCTTTACACCACAATGATTGAGCTTCGAGACACCAACAATTGTCTACGGCGCCCAAGCACCCAAGAGAAACAAGCTCTAGAGTGCCAAGCACCTAAGAATAAAAAGCTACTCAACTTTTGTTGGGGAACGTAGTAATAATTCAAAAAATTCCTACGTGTCACCAAGATCAATCTAGGAGATGCTAGCAACAAGAGAGAGGGAGTGCATCTTCATACCCTTGAAGATTGCTAAGCAGAAGTGTTACAAGAACGCGGTTGATGGAGTCATACTCGCGGTGATTCAAATAACGGAAGATCCGATCTAAGCGCCGAACGGACGATGCCTCCGCGTTTAATACACATACAGCCCTGGGACGTCTCCTCCTTCTTGATCCAGCAAGAGGAGAGGAGAAGTTGAGGGAGAGCTCCGGCAGCACAACGGCGTGGTGGTGGAGCTTGTGGTTCTCCTACAGAGCTTCGCCAAGCACTACGGGGGAGGAGGAGTTGTTGGAGGAGGGAGGGGCTGCGCCAGAGGAAGGGGTTCGACTGCCCTCCCACCCCCACTATTTATAGGGGGAAGGGAAGAGGGGGCCGCCCCCCTAGATGCATCTAGAGGGGGGGCGGCGGCCAGGAGGGGGGACTTGCCCCCCAAGCAAGGTGGGAGACGCCCCCTCCCCTAGGTTTTCCAACCCTAGGCGCCTTGGGCCCTTGGGGGGCGCACTGTCGCACTAGGGGGCTGGTTCCCTCCCATATTATGCCCATTAAGTCCTCCGGGGCAGGTGGCCCCACCCGGTGGACCCCCGGACACCTTTCGGTGCTCCCGGTACAATACCGATAACCCCCAAACCACTCTGGCGACTGAAACTGGACTTCCCATATATAAATCTTCACCTCCGGACCATTCCGGAACTCCTCGTGATGTCCGGGATCTCATCTGGGACTCCGAACAACCTTCGGTAACCACATACAATTTCCCATAAATACTCTAGCGTCACCGAACCTTAAGTGTGTAGACCCTACGGGTTCGGGAACCATGCAGACATGACCGAGATATGTCCCCGGCCAATAACCAACAACGGGATCTGGATACCCATGTTGGCTCCCACATGTTCCACGATGATATCATCGGATAAACCATGTTGTCGGGGATTCAATTAATCCCGTATACAATTCCCTTTGTCTATCGGTATGTTACTTGCCCGAGATTCGATCGTCGGTATCCCCATACCTCGTTCAATCTCGTTACCGGCAAGTCCCTTTAGTCGTTCCGTAACGCATGATCCTGTGGCTAACTCCTTAGTCACATTGAGCTCATTATGGTGATGCATTATCGAGTGGGCCTAGAGATACCACTCCGTCATATGGAGTGACAAATCCCAGTCTCGATTCGTGCCAACCCAACAGACACTTTCGAAGATACCTGTAGTACACCTTTATAGTCACCCAGTTACGTTGTGACGTTTGATACAACCAAAGCATTCCTACGGTATCCGGGAGTTGCACAATCTCATGGTCTAAGGAAATGATACTTGACATTAGAAAAGCTCTAGCAAACGAACTACACGATCTTGTGCTATGCTTAGGATTGGGTCTTGTCCATCATATCATTCTCCTAATGATGTGATCCTGTTAGCAACGACATCCAATGTCCATGGTCAGGAAACCACAACCATCTATTGATCAACGAGCTAGTCAACTAGAGGCTCACTAGGGACATGTTGTGGTCTATGTATTCACACATGTATTACGATTTCCAGTTAATACAATTATAGCATGAACGATAGACAATTATCATGAACAAGGAAATATAATAATAACTATTTTATTATTGCTTCTAGGGCATATTTCCAACAGTCTCCCACTTCCACTAGAGTCAATAATCTAGTTACATTGTGATGAATCGAACACCCATAGAGTTCTGGTGTTGATCATGTTTTGCTCGTGGAAGACGTTTAGTCAACGGATCCGCGACATTCAGATCCGTATGCACTTTACAAATATCTATGTCTCCATCTTGAATATATTCACGAATGGAGTTGAAGCGACGCTTGATGTGCCTGGTCTTCTTGTGAAACCTGGGCTCCTTGGCAAGGGCAATAGCTGTAGTGTTGTCACAGAAGAGAGTCATCGGGCCCAACGCATTGGGAATAACTCCTAGGTCGGTGATGAACTCCTTCATCCAGACTGCTTCCTGTGCTGCCTCCGAGGCAGCTATGTACTCCGCTTCACATGTAAATCCCGCCATGATGCTTTGCTTGCAACTGCACCAGCTGACTGCCCCAACATTCAAAATGTACACGTATCCGGTTTGTGACTTGGAGTCATCCAGATCTATGTCAAAACTAGCATCGACGTAACCCTTTACGATGGGCTCCTCATCACCTCCATAAACGAGAAACATATCCTTAGTCCTTTTCAGGTACTTCAGGATATTCTTGGCCGCTGTCCAGTGTTCCATACCGGGATCACTTTGGTACCTCCCTACCAAACTTATGGCAAGGTTCACATCTGGTACACAGCATGGCATACATAATAGAGCCTATGGCTAAGGCATAGGGGATGACACTCATCTTTTCTCTATCTTCTGCCGAGGTTAGGCATTGAGCCATGCTCAATCTCACACCTTGCAATACAGGCAAGAACCCCTTCTTGGACTGATCCATATTGAACTTCTTCAATATCTTGTCAAGGTATGTGCTTTGTGAAAGACCAATGAGGCGTCTCGATCTATCTCTATAGATCTTGATGCCTAATATGTAAGCAGCTTCTCCAAGGTCCTTCATTGAAAAACACTTATTCAAGTAGGCCTTTATGCTTTCCAAAAGTTCTATATCATTTCCCATCAATAGTATGTCATCCACATACAATATGAGAAATGCTACAGAGCTCCCACTCACTTTCTTGTAAATACAGGCTTCTCCATAAGTCTGTACAAACCCAAATGCTTTGATCATTTCATTAAAGCGAATGTTCCAACTCCGAGAGGCTTGCACCAGCCCATAGATGGAGCGTTGGAGCTTGCATACCTTGTCAGCATTCTTGACATAAGCATCACATCCCCAAGTTTATGGAAGCTTGCATACAATTCTTCCTTATGGAAGCCATTAAGGAATGCCCTTTTGACGTCCATTTGCCATATCTCATAATCACATAATGCGGCAATTTCTAACACGATTCAGACGGACTTTAGCTTCGCTATGGGTGAGAAGGTCTCATCGTAGTCAACCCCTTGAACTTGTCGATAACCCTTAGCGACAAGTCGAGCCTTATAGACGGTCACATTACCATCCGCGTCAGTCTTCTTCTTAAAGATCCACTTATTCTCTATGGCTTGCCGATCATCAGGCAAGTCTGTCAAAGTCCATACTTTGTTTTCATACATGGATCCTATCTCGGATTTCATGGCTTCAAGCCATTTGTTGGAATCCGGGCCCGCCATTGCTTCTTCACAGTTCGAAGGTTCACCGTTGTCTAACAACATGATTTCCAGGACAGGGTTGCCGTACCACTATGGTGCCGAACGTGTCCTTGTGGACCTACGAAGTTCTGTAGCAACTTGATCCAAAGTTTCATGATCATCATCATTAACTTCCTCTCTAGTCGGTGCAGGCACCACAGAAACATCTTCCTGAGCTGCGCTACTCTCTGGTTCAAGAGGGGGTACCTCGTCAAGTTCTACTTTCCTCCCACTTACTTATTTTGAGATAAACTCTTTCTCCAGAAAGGATCCATTCTTGGCAACAAAGATCTTGCCTTTGGATCTGAGGTAGAAGGTATACCCAATAGTTTCCTTAGGGTATCCCATGAAGACGCATTTTTCTGATTTGGGTTCGAGCTTTTCAGGTTGAAGTTTCTTGACATAAGCATCACATCCCCAAACTTTTAGAAACGACAGCTTAGGTTTCTTCCCAAACCATAATTCATACGGTGTCGTCTCAATGGATTTCGACAGAGCCCTATTTAAAGTGAATGCGGCAGTTTCTAAAGCATAGCTTCAAAATGATAGCGGTAGATCGGTAAGAGACATCATAGATCGCACCATATCCAATAGAGTGCGATTACAACGTTCGGACACACCATTACGCTGAGGTGTTCCAGGCGGCATGAGTTGTGAAACAATTCCACATTTCCTTAAGTGCGTGCCAAACTCGTGACTCAAGTATTATCCTCCACGATCTGATCGTACGAACTTTATTTTCCTGTCATGTTGATTCTCTACCTCTCTCTGAAATTCCTTGAACTTTTCAAAGGTCTCAGACTTGTGTTTCATTAAGTAGACATGCCCATATCTACTTAAGTCATCAGTGAGGGTGAGAACATAACGATAGCCACCGTGAGCCTCAACGCTCATTGGACCGCACACATTAGTATGTATGATTTCCAGCAAGTTGGTTGCTTGCTCCATTGTTCCGGAGAACGGAGTCTTGGTCATTTTGCCCATAAGGCATGGTTCGCATGTGTCAAATGATTCATAATCAAGAGACTCCAAAATTCCATCTGCATGGAGTTTCTTCATGCGTTTGACACCAATGTGACCAAGGCGGTAGTACCACAAGTATGTGGGACTATCATTATCAACCTTACATCTTTTGGCATCCACACTATGAATATGTGTAACATCACATTCGAGATTCAATACAAATAAACCATTGACCAGCGAGGCATGACCATAAAACATATCTCTCATATAAATAGAACAACCATTATTCTCGGATTTAAATGAGTAGCCATCTCGCATTAAACAAGATCCAGATACAATGTTCATGCTCAAAGCTGGCACTAAATAACAATTATTGAGGTTTGAAACTAATCCCGAAGGTAGATGTAGAGGTAGCGTGCCGACGGCGATCACATCGACCTTGGAACCATTCCTGATGCGCATCGTCACCTCGTCCTTCGCTAGTCTCCGCTTATTCCGCAGCTCCTGTTTTGACTTACAAATATGAGCAACCGCACCGGTATCAAATACCCAGGAGCTACTACGAGTGCTGGTAAGGTACACATCAATAACATGTATATCATATATACCTTTGGCGTTGTCGGCCTTCTTATCCGCTAAGTACTTGGGGCAGTTCCGTTTCTAGTGACCATTTCCCTTGCAATAAAAGCACTGAGTCTCAGGCTTGGGTCCATTCTTTGGCTTCTTCCCGGCAACTGACTTACCGGGCGCGAGCCTTCCTTCTTGAAGTACTTCTTACCCTTGCCTTTCTTGAAACTAGTGGTCTTATTCACCATCAACACTTGATGTTCCTTTTTGATCTCCACCTCCGCTGATTTTAGCATTGAATATAACTCAGGAATGGACTTCTCCATCCCTTGCATGTTGTAGTTCATCACAAAGCTCTTGTAGCTAGGTGGAAGCGACTGGAGGATTCTGTCAATGACCGAGTCATCTGGAAGATTAACTCCCAGCTGAGACAAGCGGTTGTGCAACCCAGACATTTTGAGTATATGCTCGCTGACAAAACTATTTTCCTCCATCTTACAACTGTAGAACTTGTCGGAGACTTCATATCTCTCGACCCGGGCATGAGCTTGGAAAACCATTTTCAGCTCTTGGAACATCTCATATGCTCTGTGTTGCTCAAAACGCTTTTGGAGCCTCGGTTCTAAGCTGTAAAGCATGCCGCACTGAACTAGGGAGTAATCATCACTACGCAACTGCCAAGTGTTCATAACGTCTTGAGTTGCTGGGAAAATGGGTGCGTCACCTAGCGGTGCTTCAAGGACATATGCTTTCTTGGCAGCTATGAGGATGATCCTCAAGTTACGGACCTAGTCCGTATAGTTGCTACCATCGTCTTTCAGCTTGGTTTTCTCTAGGAACGTGTTGAAGGTGAGGGCAACATTAGCGTGGGCCATTTGATCTACAAGACATATTGTAAAGATATTTAGACTAAGTTCATGACAATTAAGTTCATCTAATCAAATTATTTAATGAACTCCCACTGAGATAGACATCCCCCTAGTCATCTAAGTGATACATGATCCGAATCGACTAGGCCATGTCCGATCATCACGTGAGACGGACTAGTCATCAACGGTGAACATCTCCATGTTGATCGCATCTACTATACGACTCATGTTCGAACTTTCGGTCTCTCGTGTTCCGAGGCCATGTCTATACATGCTAGGCTCGTCAAGTCAACCTAAGTGTTTCGCATGTGTAAATCTGGCTTACACCCGTTGTATGCGAACGTTAGAATCTATCACACCTGATCATCACGTGGTGCTTCGAAACAATGAACCTTCGCAACAGTGCACAGTTAGGGGGAACACATTTCTTGAAATTTTTGTGAGGGGTCATCTTATTTATGCTACCATCGTTCCAAGCAAATAAGATGTCAACATGACAAACATCACATGCAAATCATAAAGTGACATGATATGGCTAATATCATCTTGCGCCTTTGATCTCCATCTTCGAGGCGCGGCATGATCACCTGCGTCACCAGCATGACACCATGATCTTCATCATCATGATCTCCATCATCGTGTCTCCATGAAGTTGTCTCGCCAACTACTTCTACTACTATGGCTAACGGTTAGCAATAAAGTAAAGTAGTTACATGGCATTTACATTGACTCGCAGGTCATACAATAAATTAAGACAACTCCTATGGTTCCTGCCGGTTGTCATACTCATCGACACGCAAGTCGTGATTCCTAATACAAGAACATGATCAATCTCATACATCACATATATCATTCATTACATCCTTTTCGCCATATCATATCACATAGCATACCCTGCAAAAAACAAGTTAGACGTCCTCTAATTGTTGTTGCATGTTTTACGTGGCTGCTATGGGTTTCTAGCAAGAACGTTTCTTACCTACACAAAAGCCACAACGGTGATATGCCAATTGCTATTTACCCTTCCTAAGGACCCTCTTCATCAAATCTGATCCGACTAAAGTGGGAGAGACAGACACCCGCTAGCCACCTTATGCATCAAGTGCATGTCAGTCGGTGGAACCAGTCTTACGTAAGCATACGTGTAAGGTCGGTCCGGGCCACTTCATCCCACAATGCCGCCGAATCAAGATAAGACTAGTAATGGTAAGCAAATTGACCAAATCATCGCCCACAACTACTTTGTGTTCTACTCGTGCATAGAATCTACGCATAGACCTAGCTCATGATGCCACTATTGCGGAACGTAGTAATAATTCAAAAAAATTCCTACGTGTCACCAAGATCAATCTAGGAGATGCTAGCAACGAGAGAGAGGCAGTGCATATACATACCCCTGAAGATCGCTAAGCGGAAGTGTTACAAGAACGCGATTGATGGAGTCGTACTCGCGGCGATTCAAATCGCGGAAGATCCGCTCTAAGCGCCGAATGGACGGCGCCTCCGCGTTCAACACACGTACAGCTCGGGGACGTCTCCTCCTTCTTGATCCAGCAAGGGGAGAGGAGAAGTTGAGGGAGAGCTCCGGCAGCACGACGGCATGGTGGTGGAGCTTGCGGTTCTCCTGTAGAGCTTCGCCAAGCACTACGGAGGAGGAGGAGTGATACGTCTCCAACGTATCTATAATTTTTTATTGCTCCATGCTATATTATCTTCTGTTTTGGACATTATTGGGCTTTATTATTCACTTCTATATTATTTTTGGGACTAACCTATTAACCGGAGGCCCAGCCCAGAATTGTTGTTTTTTGCCTATTGCAGAGTTTCGCAGAAAAAGAATATCAAACGGAGTCCAAACGGAATGAGACCTTCGGGAACGTGATTTTCAGAACGAACATGATCCAGGAGACTTGGACCCTACGTCAAGAAACAGAGGAGGAAGCCACGAGGTAGGGGGGCACACCTACCCCCCAGGGCGCGCCCTCCACCCTCGTGGGCCCCCTGTTGCTCCACCGACGTACTCCTTCCTCCTATATATACCTACGTACCCCCAAACGATCAGATACGGAGCCAAAAACCTAATTCCACCGCCGCAACCTTCTGTATCCACGAGATCCCATCTTGGGGCCTGTTCCGGAGCTCCGCCGGAGGGGGCATCGATCACGGAGGGCTTCTACATCAACACCATAGCCCCTCCGATGAAGTGTGAGTAGTTTACCTCAGACCTTCGGGTCCATAGTTATTAGCTAGATGGCTTCTTCTCTCTTTTTGGATCTCAATACAATGTTCTCCTCGATCTCCTTGGAGATCTATTCGATGTAACTCTTTTTGCGGTGTGTCTGTCGAGATCTATTCGATGTAATCTTCTTTTTGCGGTGTGTTTGTTGAGACCGATGAATTGTGGGTTTATGATCAAGTTTATCTACGAACAACATTTGAATCTTCTGAATTCTTTTATGTATGATTGGTTATCTTTGCAAGTCTCTTCGAATTATCAGTTTGGTTTGGCCTACTTGATTAATCTTTCTTGCAATGGGAGAAGTGCTTAGCTTTGGGTTCAATCTTGCGGTGTCCTTTCCCAGTGACAGTAGGGGCAGCAAGGCACGTATAGTATTGTTGCCATCGAGGATAACAAGATGGGGTTTTTATCATATTGCATGAATTTATCCCTCTACATCATGTCATCTTGCTTAAGGCGTTACTCTGTTCTTATGAACTTAATACTCTAGATGCATGCTGGATAGCTGTCGATGTGTGGAGTAATAGTAGTAGATGCAGGCAGGAGTCGGTCTACTTGTCTCGGACGTGATGCCTATATACATGATCATACCTAGATATTCTCATAACTATGCTCAATTCTGTCAATTGATCAACAGTAATTTGTTCACCCAACGTAAAATACTTATGCTCTTGAGAGAAGCCACTAGTGAAACCTATGCCCCCCGGGTCTATCTTCATCATATTAATCTTCCAACACTTAGTTATTTCCTTTGCTTTCTACTTTGCTTTTATTTTACTTTGCATCTTTATCACAAAAATACCAAAAATATTATCCTATCATATCTATCAGATCTCACTCTCGTAAGTGACCGTGTAGGGATTGACAACCCCTTATCGCGTTGGTTGCGAGGATTTATTTGTTTTGTGTAGGTGCGAGGGACTCGCGCGTAGCCTCCTACTGGATTGATACCTTGGTTCTCAAAAACTGAGGGAAATACTTACGCTACTTTGCTGCATCACCCTTTCCTCTTCAAGGGAAAACCAACGCAGTGCTCAAGAGGTAGCAAGAAGGATTTCTGGCGCCATTCCCGGGGAGTCTACGCAAAAGTCAACATACCAAGTACCCATCACAAACCCTTATCTCCCGCATTACATTATTTGCCATTTGCCTCTCGTTTTCCTCTCCCCCACTTCACCCTTGCCGTTTTATTCGCCTTTTCGTTGCCTTCTTCCCATATGTCCTTTTGTTTGTGTTTCCATGTGCCTTCTATTTGCTTGCATCTTTGCTTGCTAAAAATCTATTGACATGGATCCACTTAAAGTGTTCTACTTGGATCATCTTTGATCCTTATGCGCTCGTGCTGAAACCCCAACTAGCCTAGTTGATGGGAAATCTTTAGATGAGCATGTTCATTTTGCGCATCACCGTTTGTCTGAAAAAGGGAAACTCTTATGGAATCAAACAAACAGATTGCTATGTTATGCTTGGAATCTTTGTGAAATTTGTGATTTTACTTGTTGCTCTAAGAACCCTAAAAAACACCTTCCCTACCTATGTGAGTTTAATGATAATGAAATCTTATCTTCTTATGCAAAGGGTGTTTATAGTTACTATGATATCGAACAAATTGAAGAATTTGTTGCTTTTAAGGGTGCTTATGAAGTTGCTTCTTTGATTGAAAAGTATGATATTACTCTCTACGAATCTGAAAATTTTGACATACTTAAATATTGCTATGAAAACTATGCTCATAATTTCTATGTCAAAGAATTTATTGAGATAATGACTGTTGCTTTGGAAGAAAATAATGATATGCATGAATCTACAGATAATGATGATTCCAATGATTTGATGGAAATATCCCTTGATGAACATGATGCTTGCTATTCTTGTGACCATGATGCCAATATTTATGAAGATGAATTTGCTATAGTTCCTTATGTTAAACAGGAGATCGTTGCTATTGCACCCATACTTGGTAGTTCCTTCGATGAAAAGCATGATTGCGATGATTTTACTATAAATTCCATTGAGGTCAATTGTGCTAAAAATATGCAAAACCCTAAGCTTGGGGATGCTACTTTTGCTATGTCTACTACTTGTTGCAATGATCATGATTGGGGTGATTCTTCTTTTGATCTTGAAAATTTATTTAAGCCCCATGATGAATATGAGATTGATAATAATTTTTGCAATAATATTTAAAGTGGGTTTGGAAGAGTGTCAACGTTAGATCCCACATATTTGGAGAATGTTCAATCTTATGGTATTTTTGATAAAAGTGGGTTTGGAGAGGTCATGACTTTAGTTAATGTTAATCCCACTATTTTGGAAGAGTATCAACTTTGCATGCACGTGGATCGTGTTGAAAATATTTGTTGTGATAGCTATTTTGTCGAATTTTCTTATGATCCCACATGTAATTATTATGAGAGAGGAAAATATGGTTGTAGAAATTTTCATGTTACTGAATTACCTCTCGGTATGTTGAGATTGCTATTGTTTCTTTCTGCTTCCTTGCATATGCTAGTTTCTGCTTGCCTTGATAATTTGTTTGCCTATAAGATGCCTATGCATAGGAAGTATGTTAGAATTAGATGTGTTTGTCACGTGTTTTATGATGCTCTCTTTGTGCTTCAATTCTTGTCTCTCATGCGAGCATCATTAAAATTATCAATGCCTAGCTAGGGGCGTTAAATGACAGCGCTTGTTGGGAGGCAACCCAATTTTATTTTTAGTTTTTTTTTGCTTTTTGCTTATGTTTAGGAATAAATTTTTGTTCTAGCCTCTGGTTAGATGTGTTTTTATGTTTTAATTAATGTTTGTGCCAAGTTAAACCTATAGGATCTTCTTGGACGATAGTTATTTGATCTTGCAGAAAATTCCAGAAACTTTCTGTTCACGAAAATAATTGTTAAAAATCACCAGAACGTGATAAAATATTGATTCAAATTGCTGCTGATCAATAAACAAATTTCCTAGGTCTTCCTATTTTTTCTGATTTTTTGGAGTTCCAAAAGTTTGCGTTAGTTACAGATTACTACAGACTGTTCTGTTTTTGACAGATTCTGTTTTTCGTGTGTTGTTTGCTTATTTTGATGAGTCTATGGCTAGTAAAAGAGTTTATAAACCATAGAGAAGTTGGAATACAGTAGTTTTAACACCAATATAAATAAAGAATGAGTTCATTACAGTACCTTGAAGTGGTCTTTTGTTTTCTTTCGCTAACGGAGCTCACGAGATTTTTTGCTAAGTTTTGTGTTGTGAAGTTTTCAAGTTTTGGGTGAAAGATTTGATGGATTATGGAACAAGGAGTGGCAAGAGCCTAAGCTTGGGGATGCCCATGGCACCCCCAAGATAATCTGGCATCCCCTCTTTCGTCTACTTCCATCGGTAATTTACTTGGAGCTATATTTTTATTCACCACATGATATGTGTTTTGCTTGGAGCGTCTTGTATGATTTGAGTCTTTGCTTTTTAGTTTACCACAATCATCCTTGCTGTACACACCTTTTGAGAGAGACACACGTGATTCGGAAATTATTGGAATACTCTATGTGCTTCACTAATATCTTTTGAGTTATATAGTTTTTCTCTAGTGCTTCACTTATATCTTTTAGAGCACGGTGGTGGTTTTGTTTTATAGAAACTATTGATCTCTCATGCTTCACTTAGATTATTTTGAGAGTCTTAAATAGCATGGTAATTGTTGGAAATATGCCCTAGAGGCAATAATAAATGGTTATTATTATATTTCTTTGTTCATGATAATTGTCTATTGTTCATGCTATAATTGTGTTATCCGGAAATCGTAATACATGTGTGAATACATAGACCACAACGTGTCCCTAGTAAGCCTCTAGTTGACTAGCTCGTTGATCAACCGATAGTCATGGTTTCCTGACTATGGACATTGGATGTCGTTGATAACGGGATCACATCATTAGGAGAATGATGTGATGGACAAGACCCAATCCTAAGCATAGCTCAAAGATCGTGTAGTTCGTTTGCTAGAGCTTTTCCAATGTCAAGTATCTTTTCCTTGGACCATGAGATCGTGCAACTCCCGGACACCGTAGGAGTGCTTTGGGTGTGCCAAACGTCACAACGTAACTGGGTGACTATAAAGGTACACTACGGGTATCTCCGAAAGTGTCTGTTGGGTTGGCACGGATCGAGACTGGGATTTGTCACTCCGTGTGACGGAGAGGTATCTCTGGGCCCACTCGGTAATGCGTCATCATAATGAGCTCAATGTGACTAAGGAGTTAGTCACGGGATCATGCATTACGGTACGATTAAAGAGACTTGCCGGTAACGAGATTGAACAAGGTATTGGGATACCGACGATCGAATCTCAGGCAGGTAACATACCGATTGACAAAGGGAATTTTATACGGGATTGATTGAATCCTCGACATCGTGGTTCATCCGATGAGATCATCGTGGAACATGTCGGAGCCAACATGGGTATCCAGATCCCGCTGTTGGTTATTGACCGGAGAGGCGTCTCGGTCATGTCTGCATGTCTCCCGAACCCGTAGGGTCTACACACTTAAGGTTCGGTGACGCTAGGGTTGTAGAGATATGAGTATGCGGAAACCCGAAAGTTGTTCGGAGTCCCGGATGAGATCCCGGACGTCACGAGGAGTTCCGGAATGGTCCGGAGGTGAAAAATTATATATAGGAAGTCCAGTTTCGGGGGTTATCGGTATTGTACCGGGACCACCGGAAGGGTCCCGGGGGTCCACCGGGTGGGGCCACCTATCCCGGAGGGCCCCATGGGCTGAAGTGGGAAGGGAACCAGCCCTTAGTGGGCTGGGGCGCCCCCCATGGGCCTCCCCCCTGCGCCTAGGGTTGGAAACCCTAGGGTGGGGGGCGCCCCACTTGACTTGGGGGGGAGTTCCCCCCCCCTTTGCCGCCGCCCCCCCATGTAGATGGGTCTTGGCCGGCGCCCCCCCCCTCCTAGGGGGCCTATATAAAGGGGGGAGGGAGGGCAGCAACATTACAGCCTTGGGCGCCTCCCTCCTCCCCTGCTACACCTCTCCCTCTCGCAGAAGCTCGGCGAAGCCCTGCCGAGATCCCGCTACATCCACCACCACGTCGTCATGCTGCTGGATCTCCATCAACCTCTCCTTCCCCCTTGCTGGATCAAGAAGGAGGAGACGTCGCTGCACCGTACGTGTGTTGAACGCGGAGGTGCCGTCCGTTCGGCACTCGGTCATCGGTGATTTGGATCACGGCGAGTACGACTCCATCAACCATGTTCATTGGAACGCTTCCGCTCGCGATCTACAAGGGTATGTAGATGCACTCCTTTCCCCTCGTTGCTAGTATACTCCATAGATGGATCTTGGTGATGCGTAGAAAATTTTAAAATTCTGCTACGATCCCCAACAGTGGCATCATGAGCCAGGCCTATGCGTAGTTACTATGCACGAGTAGAACACAAAGCAGTTGTGGGCGTAGATGTTGCCAATTCTTCTTGCCGCTACTAGTCTTATCTTGTTTCGGCGGTATTGTGGGATGAAGCGGCCTGGACCGACCTTACACGTACGCTTACGTGAGACAGGTTCCACCGACTGACATGCACTAGTTGCATAAGGTGGCTAGCGGGTGTCTGTCTCTCCTACTTTAGTCGGAACGGATTCGATGAAAAGGGTCCTTATGAAGGGTAAATAGAAATTGGCATATCACGTTGTGGTTTTACGTAGGTAAGAAACATTCTTGCTAGAAACCTATACAAGCCACGTAAAAACTTGCAACAACAATTAGAGGACGTCTAACTTGTTTTTGCAGCATGTGCTATGTGATGTGATATGGCCAGAAGATGTGATGAATGATATATGTGATGTATGAGATTGATCATATTCTTGTAATAGGAATCATGACTTGCATGTCGATGAGTATGACAACTGGCAGGAGCCATAGGAGTTGTCTTTATTATTTTGTATGACCTGCGTGTCATTGAATAACACCATGTAAATTACTTTACTTTATTGCTAAACGCGTTAGCCATAGAAGTAGAAGTAATCGTTGGCGTGACAACTTCATGAAGACACAATGATGGAGATCATGATGATGGAGATCATGGTGTCATGCCGGTGACGAAGATGATCATGGTGCCCCGAAGATGGAGATCAAAGGAGTAAATGATATTGGCCATATCATGTCACTATTTGATTGCATGTGATGTTTATCATGTTTTGCATCTTATTTGCTTAGAACGACGGTAGTAAGTAAGATGATCCCGTATAATAATTTCAAGAAAGTGTACCCCCTAACTGTGCACCGTTGCGAAGGATCGTTGTTTCGAAGCACCACGTGATGATCGGGTGTGATAGATTCTAACGTTCGCATACAACGGGTGTTGACGAGCCTAGCATGTACAGACATGGCCTCGGAACACACGCAATACACTTAGGTTGACTTGACGAGCCTAGCATGTACAGACATGGCCTCGGAACACGGAGGACCGAAAGGTCGAGCATGAGTCGTATAGAAGATACGATCAACATGGAGATGTTCACCGATCTTGACTAGTCCGTCTCACGTGATGATCGGACACGGCCGAGTTAACTCGGATCATGTTTCACTTAGATGACTGGAGGGATGTCTATCTGAGTGGGAGTTCATTGAGTAATTTGATTAGATGAACTTAATTATCATGAACTTAGTCTAAAATCTTTACACTATGTCTTGTAGATCAAATGGCCCATGTTGTCCTCAACTTCAACGCGTTCCTAGAGAAAACCAAGTTGAAAGATGATGGCAGTAACTATACGGACTGGGTCCGGAACCTGAGGATCATCCTCATAGCAGCCAAGAAAGATTATGTCTTAGAAGCGCCGCTAGGTGAAGCACCAATCCCAGAGAACCAAGACGTTATGAACGCTTGGCAATCACGTGCTGATGATTACTCCCTCGTTCAGTGCAGCATGCTTTACAGCTTAGAACCGGGTCTTCAAAAGCGTTTTGAGAAACATGGAGCATATGAGATGTTCGAAGAGCTGAAAATGGTGTTCCAAGCTCATGCCCGGGTCGAGAGATATGAAGTCTCCGACAAGTTCTTCAGCTGTAAAATGGAGGAAAATAGTTTTGTTAGTGAGCACATACTCAGAATGTCTGGGTTGCATAACCGCTTGTCTCAGCTGGGAGTCAATCTCCCGGATGACGCGGTCATTGACAGAATCCTCCAGTCGCTTCCACCAAGCTACAAGAGCTTTGTGATGAACTTCAATATGCAGGGGATGGAAAAGACCATTCCTGAGGTATATTCAATGCTGAAATCAGCGGAGGTGGAGATCAGGAAAGAACATCAAGTGTTGATGGTGAATAAAACCACTAAGTTCAAGAAGGGCAAGGGTAAGAAGAACTTCAAGAAGGACGGCAAGGGAGTTGCCGCGCCCGGTAAGCCAGTTGCCGGGAAGAAGCCAAGGAATGGACCCAAGCCCGAGACTGAGTGCTTTTATTGCAAGGGAAGTGGTCACTGGAAGCGGAACTGCCCCAAATACTTAGCGGACAAGAAGGCCGGCAACACCAAAGGTATATGTGATATACATGTAATTGATGTGTACCTTACCAGTACTCGTAGTAGCTCCTGGGTATTTGATACCAGTGCGGTTGCTCATATTTGTAACTCAAAACAGGAACTGCGGAATAAACGGAGACTGGCAAAGGCCGAGGTGACGATGCGCTTCGGGAATGGTTCCAAGGTCGATGTGATCGCCGTCGGCACGCTACCTCTGCATCTACCTATGGGATTAGTTTTAAACCTCAATAATTGTTATTTAGTGCCAGCTTTGAGCATGAACATTGTATCTGGATCTCGTTTAATTCGAGATGGCTACTCAGTTAAATCCGAGAATAATGGTTGTTCTATTTATATGAGAGATATGTTTTATGGTCATGCCCCGCTGATCAATGGTTTATTCTTGATGAATCTCGAACGTGATGTTACACATATTCATAGTGTGAATACCAAAAGATGTAAAGTTGATAACGATAGTCCCACATACTTGTGGCACTGCCGCCTTGGTCACATTGGTGTCAAGCGCATGAAGAAGCTCCATGCAGATGGACTTTTGGAGTTTCTTGATTACGAATCATTTGACACGTGCGAACCATGCCTCATGGGTAAGATGACCAAGACTCCGTTCTCCGGAACAATGGAGCGAGCAACCAACTTATTGGAAATCATACATACCGATGTGTGCGGTCCAATGAGTGTTGAGACTCGCGGAGGATATCGTTATGTTCTCACTCTCACTGATGACTTAAGTAGATATGGGTATGTCTACCTAATGAAACACAAGTCTGAAACCTTTGAAAAGTTCAAGGAATTTCAGAGTGAGGTTGAGAATCAACGTGACAGAAAAATAAAGTTCTTACGATCAGATCATGGTGGAGAATATTTAAGTCACGAATTTGGTGCGCACTTAAGGAAATGTGGAATCGTTTCACAACTCACGCCGCCTGGAACACCTCAGCGAAATGGTGTGTCCGAACGTCGTAATCGCACTCTATTGGATATGGTGCGATCTATGATGTCTCTTACCGATTTACCGCTCTCATTTTGGGGCTATGCTTTAGAGACTGCCGCATTCACTTTAAATAGGGCTCCGTCGAAATCCGTTGAGACGACACCGTATGAATTATGGTTTGGAAAGAAACCTAAGCTGTCGTTTCTAAAAGTTTGGGGATGCGATGCTTATGTCAAGAAACTTCAACCTGAAAAGCTCGAACCCAAGTCGGAAAAATGCGTCCTCATAGGATACCCTAAGGAAACCATTGGGTATACCTTCTACCTCAGATCCGAAGGCAAGATCTTCGTTGCCAAGAACGGGTCCTTTCTGGAGAAAGAGTTTCTCTCGAAAGAATTGAGTGGGAGGAAAGTGGAATTTGATGAGGTGATAGTCACCCCTTCCAAACCGGAAAGTAGCGCAGCGCGGGAAGATGTTCCTGCGGTGCCTACACCGACTGGGGAGGAAGTTAATGATGATGATCATGATGCTTCGGATCAAGTTACTACTGAACTTCGTAGGTCCACAAGGACACGTTCCGCACCAGAGTGGTACGGCAACCCTGTCCTGGAAATCATGTTGTTAGACAACGGTGAACCTTCGAACTATGAAGAAGCGATGGCGGGCCCGGATTCCGACAAATGGCTAGAAGCCATGAAATCCGAGATAGGATCCATGTATGAAAACGAAGTATGGACTTTGACTGACTTGCCCGATGATCGGCGAGCCATAGAAAACAAATGGATCTTTAAGAAGAAGACGGACGCGGATGGTAATGTGACCATCTATAAGGCTCGACTTGTCGCTAAGGGTTATCGACAAGTTCAAGGGGTTGACTACGATGAGACTTTCTCACCCGTAGCGAAGCTGAAGTCCGTCCGAATCATGTTAGCAATTGCCGCATACTATGATTATGAGATATGGCAGATGGACATCAAAACGGCATTCCTTAATGGCTTCCTTAAGGAAGAGTTGTATATGATGCAGCCGGAAGGTTTTGTCGATCCTAAGAATGCTAACAAAGTATGCAAGCTCCAGCGCTCAATCTATGGGCTGGTGCAAGCATCTCGGAGTTGGAACATTCGCTTTGATGAGATGATCAAAGCGTTTGGGTTTACACAGACTTATGGAGAAGCCTGTGTTTACAAGAAAGTGAGTGGGAGCTCTGTAGCATTTCTCATACTATATGTGGATGACATACTAT
Source organism: Triticum aestivum (assembly GCF_018294505.1). Lineage (NCBI taxonomy): Eukaryota > Viridiplantae > Streptophyta > Magnoliopsida > Poales > Poaceae > Triticum > Triticum aestivum. Next base: position 526,530,967 of record NC_057802.1, read on the forward strand.
TGATGGGAAATGATATAGAATTCTTGGAAAGTATAAAGGCCTATTTGAATAAGTGTTTTTCAATGAAGGACCTTGGAGAAGCTGCTTATATATTAGGCATCAAGATCTATAGAGATAGATCAAGACGCCTCATTGGTCTTTCACAGAGTACATACCTTGACAAGATATTGAAGAAGTTCAATATGGATCAGTCCAAGAAGGGGTTCTTGCCTGTATTGCAAGGTGTGCAATTGAGCACGGCTCAATGCCCGACCACGGCAGAAGATAGAGAAAAGATGAGTGTCATCCCCTATGCCTCGGCCATAGGGTCTATTATGTATGCCATGCTGTGTACCAGACCTGATGTAAACCTTGCCATGAGTTTGGTAGGAAGGTACCAAAGTAATCCCGGCATGGAACACTGGACAGCGGTCAAGAATATCCTGAAGTACCTGAAGAGGACTAAGGATATGTTTCTCGTTTATGGAGGTGACGAAGAGCTCGTCGTAAAGGGTTACATCGACGCTAGCTTCGACACAGATCTGGATGACTCGAAGTCACAAACCGGATACGTGTATATTTTGAATGGAGGAGCAGTAAGCTGGTGCAGTTGCAAGCAAAGCGTCGTGGTGGGATCTACATGTGAAGCGGAGTACATGGCAGCCTCGGAGGCAGCACAGGAAGCAGTCTGGATGAAGGAGTTCATTACCGACCTAGGGGTGATTCCCCAATGCGTCGGGCCCGATGACTCTCTTCTGTGACAACACTGGAGCTATTGCCCTTGCGAAGGAGCCCAGATTTCACAGGAAGACCAGGCATATCAAGCGTCGCTTCAACTCCATTCGTGAAAGTGTTCAAAATGGAGACATAGATATTTGTAAAGTACATACGGACCTGAATGTAGTAGATCAGTTGACTAAACCTCTCCCTAGAGCAAAACATGATCAACACCAGGACGCAATGGGTGTTCGAGTCATCACAATGTAACTAGATTATTGACTCTAGTGCAAGTGGGAGACTGTTGGAAATATGCCCTAGAGGCAATAATAAATGGTTATTATTATATTTCTTTGTTCATGATAATTGTCTATTGTTCATGCTATAATTGTGTTATCCGGAAATCGTAATACATGTGTGAATACATAGACCACAACGTGTCCCTAGTAAGCCTCTAGTTGACTAGCTCGTTGATCAACCGATAGTCATGGTTTCCTGACTATGGACATTGGATGTCGTTGATAACGGGATCACATCATTAGGAGAATGATGTGATGGACAAGACCCAATCCTAAGCATAGCTCAAAGATCGTGTAGTTCGTTTGCTAGAGCTTTTCCAATGTCAAGTATCTTTTCCTTGGACCATGAGATCGTGCAACTCCCGGACACCGTAGGAGTGCTTTGGGTGTGCCAAACGTCACAACGTAACTGGGTGACTATAAAGGTACACTACGGGTATCTCCGAAAGTGTCTGTTGGGTTGGCACGGATCGAGACTGGGATTTGTCACTCCGTGTGACGGAGAGGTATCTCTGGGCCCACTCGGTAATGCGTCATCATAATGAGCTCAATGTGACTAAGGAGTTAGTCACGGGATCATGCATTACGGTACGATTAAAGAGACTTGCCGGTAACGAGATTGAACAAGGTATTGGGATACCGACGATCGAATCTCAGGCAAGTAACATACCGATTGACAAAGGGAATTGTATACGGGATTGATTGAATCCTCGACATCGTGGTTCATCCGATGAGATCATCGTGGAACATGTGGGAGCCAACATGGGTATCCAGATCCCGCTGTTGGTTATTGACCGGAGAGGCGTCTCAGTCATGTCTGCATGTCTCCCGAACCCGTAGGGTGTACACACTTAAGGTTCGGTGACGCTAGGGTTGTAGAGATATGAGTATGCGGAAACCCGAAAGTTGTTCGGAGTCCCGGATGAGATCCCGAACGTCACGAGGAGTTCCGGAATGGTCCGGAGGTGAAGAATTATATATAGGAAGTCCAGTTTCGGCCACCGGGAAGGTTTCGGGGGTTATCGGTATTGTACCGGGACCACCGGAAGGGTCCCGGGGGTCCACCGGGTGGGGCCACCTATCCTGGAGGGCCCCATGGGCTGAAGTGGGAAGGGAACCAGCCCTTAGTGGGCTGGGGCGCCCCCCATGGGCCTCCCCCCTGCGCCTAGGGTTGGAAACCCTAGGGTGGGGGGCGCCCCACTTGACTTGGGGGGGAAGTTTCCCCCCCTTGGCCGCCGCCCCCCCCATGTAGATGGGTCTTGGCCGGCGCCCCCCCCCCTCCCAGGGGGCCTATATAAAGGGGGGGAGGGAGGGCAGCAACATTACAGCCTTGGGCGCCTCCCTCCTCCCCTGCTACACCTCTCCCTCTCGCAGAAGCTCGGCGAAGCCCTGCCGAGATCCCGCTACATCCACCACCACGCCCTCGTGCTGCTGGATCTCCATCAACCTCTCCTTCCCCCTTGCTGGATCAAGAAGGAGGAGACGTCGCTGCACCGTACGTGTGTTGAACGCGGAGGTGCCGTCCGTTCGGCACTCGGTCATCGGTGATTTGGATCACGGCGAGTACGACTCCATCAACCACGTTCATTGGAACGCTTCCGCTCGCGATCTACAAGCGTATGTAGATGCACTCCTTTCCCCTTGTTGCTAGTATACTCCATAGATGGATCTTGGTGATGCGTAGAAATTTTTTAAAGTCATCTACGATCCCCAACAGTAATTTGCTTAAAAATCCTAATATGCTAGGTATTCAAGAATAGTAAAAAAAAATCTTATGAGTGTGTTGAATACTATGAGAAGTTTGATGCTTGATGATTGTTTTGAGATATGGAGGTAGTAATATTAGAGTCATGCTAGTTGGGTAGTTGTGAATTTGATAAATACTTGTGCTAAAGTTTGTGATTCCCGTAGCATGCACGTATGGTGAACCGTTATGTGATGAAGTCGGAGCATAATTTATTTATTGATTGTCTTCCTTGTGAGTGGCGGTCGGGGACGAGCGATGGTCTTTTCCTACCAATCTATCCCCCTAGGAGCATGCACGTAATACTTTGCTTTGATAACTTGTAGATTTTTGCAATAAGTATATGAGTTCCTTATGACTAATATCGAGTCCATGGATTATACACACTTTCTTCCTTCCACCATTGCTAGCCTCTCTAATACCGCGCACTTTTCGCCGGTATCATACACCCACCATATACCTTCCTCAAAACAGCCACCATACCTACCTATCATGGCATTTCCATAGCCATTCCAAGATATATTGCCATGCAACTTACCACCGTTCCGTTTATTATGACACGCTCCATCATTTTCATATTGCTTTGCATGATCATGTAGTTGACATTGTATTTGTGGCAAAGCCACCGTTCATCATTATTTCATACATGTCACTCTTGATTCATTGCATATCCCGGTACACCGCCGGAGGCATACACATAGAGTCATATCTTGTTCTAAGTATTGAGTTGTAATTGTTGAGTTGTAAGAAAATAAAAGTGTGATGATCATCATTTTTAGAGCATTGTCCCAAGTGAGGAAAGGATGATGGAGACTATGATTCCCCCACAAGTCGGGATGAGACTCCAGACTAAATACAAAAAAGAGGCCATAAAAAAGAAGAAGAGAAAATGCCCAAATAAAAAAATGGGAGAAAAAGAGAGAAGGGACAATGTTACTATCCTTTTACCACACTTGTGCTTCAAAGTAGCACCATGATCTTCATGATAGAGAGTCTCCTATGATATCAATTTCATATACTAGTGGGAAATTTACATTATAGAACTTGGCTTGTATATTCCAATGATGGGCTTCCTCAAAATGCCCTAGGTCTTCGTGAGCAAGCGAGTTGGATGCACACCCACTTAGTTTCTTTTGTTGAGCTTTCATATACTTATAGCTCTAGTGCATCCGTTGCATGGCAATCCCTACTCACTCACATTGATATCTATTGATGGGCATCTCCATAGCCCGGTTATACGCCTAGTTGATGTGAGACTATCTTCTCCTTTTTTGTCTTCTCCACAACCACCATTCTATTCCACATATAGTGCCATGTCCATGGCTCACGCTCATGTATTGCGTGAAGATTGAAAATTTTTGAGAATGTCAGAAGTATGAAACAATTGCTTGGCTTGTCATCGGGGTTGTGCATGATTTAAATATTTTTTGTGGTGAAGATAGAGCATAGCCAGACTATATGATTTTGTAGGGATAACTTTCTTTGGCCATGATATTTTGAGAAGACATAATTGCTTAGTTAGTATGCTTGAAGTATTATTATTTTTATGTCAATATGAACTTTTGTCTTGAATCTTTCGGGTCTGAATATTCATACCACAATTAAGAAGAATTACATTGAAATTATGCCAAGTAGCACTCCGCATCAAAAATTCTGTTTTTATCATTTACCTACTCGAGGACGAGCAGGAATTAAGCTTGGGGATGCTTGATACGTCTCCAACGTATCTATAATTTTTGATTGCTCCATGCTATATTATCTTCTGTTTTGGACATTATTGGGCTTTATTATTCACTTTTATATTATTTTTGGGACTAACCTATTAACCGAAGGTCCAGCCCAGAATTGCTGTTTTTTTGCCTATTTCAGAGTTTCGCAGAAAAAGAATATCAAACGGAATGAAACCTTCGGGAACGTGATTTTTGGAACGAACATGATCCAGGAGACTTGGACCCTACGTCAAGAAACAAAGGAGGAAGCCACGTGGTAGGGGGCGCGCCCTCCACGCTCGTGGGCCCCCTGTTGCTCCACCGACGTACTCCTTCCTCCTATATATACCTACGTACCCCCAAACGATCAGATACGGAGCCAAAAACCTAATTCCACCGCCGCAACCTTCTGTATCCACGAGATCCCATCTTGGGGCCTGTTCCGGAGCTCCGCCGGAGGGGGCATCGATCACGGAGGGCTTCTACGTCAACACCATAGCCCCTCCAATGAAGTGTGAGTAGTTTACCTCAGACCTTCGGGTCCATAGTTATTAGCTAGATGGCTTCTTCTCTCCTTTTGGATTTCAATACAATGTTCTCCCCCTCTCTTGTGGAGATCTATTCGATGTAATCTTCTTTTTGCAGTGTGTTTGTTGAGACCGATGAATTGTGGGTTTATGATCAAGTTTATCTATGAACAATATTTGAATCTTTTGAATTCTTTTATGTATGATTGGTTATCTTTGCATGTCTCTTCGAATTATCAGTTTGGTTTGGCCTACTAGATTGATCTTTCTTGCAATGGGAGAAGTGCTTAGCTTTGGGTTCAATCTTGCGGTGTCCTTTCCCAGTGACAGTAGGGGCAACAAGGCATGTATAGTATTGTTGCCATCGAGGATAACAAGATGGGGTTTTTATCATATTGCATGAATTTATCCCTCTACATCATGTCATCTTGCTTAAGGCGTTACTCTGTTCTTATGAACTTAATACTCTAGATGCATGCTGGATAGCGGTCGATGTGTGGAGTAATAGTAGTAGATGCAGGCAGGAGTCGGTCTACTTGTCTCGGACGTGATGCCTATATTCATGATCATACCTAGATATTCTCATAACTATGCTCAATTCTGTCAATTGCTCAACAGTAGTTTGTTCACCCACCGTAAAATACTTATGCTCTTGAGAGAAGCCACTAGTGAAACCTATGGCCCCCGGGTCTATCTTCATCATATTAATCTTCCAACACTTCGTTATTTCCTTTGCTTTTTATTTTACTTTGCATCTTTATCACAAAAATACCAAAAATATTATACTATCATATCTATCAGATCTCACTCTCGTAAGTGACCGTGTAGGGATTGACAACCCCTTACCGCGTTGGTTGTGAGGATTTATTTGTTTTGTGTAGGTGCGAGGGACTAGCGTGTAGCCTCCTACTGGATTGATACCTTGCTTCTAAAAAACTGAGGGAAATACTTACGCTACTTTGCTGCATCACCCTTTCCTCTTCAAGGGAAAACCAACGCAGTGCTCAAGAGGTAGCAAGGAGGTGTTGGTGGTGGGAGGGGCTGCGCCAGAGGAAGGGGTTCGGCTGCCCTCTCCCCCCCCCCACTATTTATAGGGGGAAGGGAAGAGGGGGCCGCCCCCCTAGATGCATCTAGAGGGGGGCGGCCAGGAGGGGAGACTTGCCCCCCAAGCAAGGTGGGAGGCACCCCCTCCCCTAGGGTTTCCAACCCTAGGCGCCTTGGGCCCCTGGGGGGTGCACCGGCCCACTAGGGGGCTGCTTCCCTCCCATATTCAGCCCATTAAGTCCTCCGAGGCAGGTGGCCCCACGCGATGGACCCCCTGGACACCTTTCGGTGGTCCCGGTACAATACCGATAACCCCCGAAACCATTCCGACAACTGAAACTGGACTTCCCATATATATAAATCTTCACCTCCGGACCATTCCGGAACTCCTCATGACGTCCGGTATCTCATCCGGGACTCCAAACAACCTTCGGTAACCACATACAATTTCCCTTAACAACTCTAGCGTCACCGAACCTTAAGTGTGTAGACCCTACGGGTTCAAGAACCATGCAGACATGACCGAGACATCTCTCCAGTCAATAACCAACATCGGGATCTGGATACCCATGTTGGCTCCCACATGTTCCACGATGATCTGATCGGATGAACCACGATGTCGGGGATTCAATTAATCCCGTATACAATTCCCTTTGTCTATCGGTATGTTACTTGCCCGAGATTCGATCGTCGGTATCCCCATACCTCGTTCAATCTCGTTACCGGCAAGTCTCTTTACTCATTCCGTAACGCATGATCGTGTGGCTAACTCCTTAGTCACATTGAGCTCATTATGATGATGCATTACTGAGTGGACCCAGAGATACCTCTCCGTCATTCGGAGTGACAAATCCCAGTCTCGATTCGTGCCAACCCAACAGACACTTTCAGAGATACCTGTAGTGCACCTTTATAGTCACCCAGTTACGTTGTGATGTTTGATACACCCAAAGCATTCCTACGGTATCCGGGAGTTGCACAATCTCATGGTCTAAGAAAATGATACTTGACATTAGAAAAGTTCTAGCAAACGAACTACACGATCTTGTGCTATGCTTAGGATTGGGTCTTGTCCATCACATCATTCTCCTAATGATATGATCCCGTTATCAACGACATCCAATGTCCATGGTCAGGAAACCACAACCATCTATTGATCAACGAGCTAGTCAACTAGAGGCTCACTAGGGACATGTTGTGGTCTATGTATTCACACATGTATTACGGTTTCCGGTTAATACAATTATAACATGAACAATAGAAAATTATCATGAACAAGGAAATATAATAATAACTATTTTATTATTGCCTCTAGTGCATATTTCCAACAACTTTCACTTCCACGTATCACCATGGAGAACTTAAACCGATGCAACTAATGTAATGGCAAGAACACACGAAGGAAGAGCACATGATATTTAAGTGGATTTGGAAATGCTCTCAGACACAAGATTTTTTTTCTGCCTACTTCTACATGATAGATTTAACTCTAGAAATCTTTTGAATAGAAAATCCTTCCACTTAGAGTGCTATGATTGTATCTTTTGCAATGAAAGCACAGAAGAAACTTCCAGACATCTTTTCTAGGATTGTTGCTTCTCCCAAGATTGTTGGAGCAGCATTCTCCCCTCAAAGAAGCTTGGCATTTCTGTGTGGGATGATATATTATTGGCACATCAACTGCTTCCCCCTCGATTGCTATGGAACATCTGGATCCAAATGAACGGGAAAGTTTTCGGAAATGAGGTTCCTAGTGTGAATCGCTAGAAGTTTAAGCTAAAACAGGATTTAAAGCTGCTGGAGCACAGGATCAAAGCAAATCACTTACTGGTTTTTCAAGAATGGATTGGTGCACATCTACAATGAACTGCACTGGCAAAATAGCAATTGGACTTTGACCATGATAGTCAAGAACTGGCATTGGATAATAAGCTCTGTTTTTTTGTTTTTCATTTCTTTTCCTTCTTCTTTTGTGCATATTATACTTGTTTGATTTATATTAATGAAAATACCGTAGAACAATAGGTCTCGGCTTAAAAAGACGTACTACTTGACTGACCGAAACATTTCAAATTTCAGTGAACTCTCCCTTTTTTTCTTCTGAAACTGGTGGTCCTATGTTAATTCGTATTACTACCTTTGACCGTACAAGGAGGCATATATCAGAATTCAGAGCACCCTTCCTTTTTGTTAACTGTGTTGATTAGCAATCAAGTAGATCATGCTACAAATACAATAAACCTGGTCGTTAATAAATCGAGGAAGCTGACGTAGCACAGTACTTCTAATTGATCAGTAGTTCAGTACTGGTGCTGTAACCAGATGTCTTCCAAGCTCCACTTGTCGTCTCTGGATTCTCCTAATTCAAAGTTGGGGAACACCACAGAGTCGGCGCCGTCGTCGCACGCACGAGCGAGGAGCTCCGACCAGCTCCCGTCGAACATGTCATCGCTCCTCGCGCTGGCGCTGCCGCACTGCTCGCTGCCTGCGCCTGACCAGTTCGTCGCACTGCCGACGGTCATGACAAGCTGGTTGGACGGGAACTGCACCTCGAGAGACACCGATGAACCAGCCGTGCTCGACGTGGTCACCGTCGTCGTTTCAGGCGAATGGTACATGGGCGACGGCGCGTGTTCCAGGATCGGCGCGGGCGTGGCGGCGGTGGCGGCGGCCTGGATCCTCTCGACTAGGCGGGGCATCCATAGGTGCCGCATGACGTCCCGGAACTGGCGGCTGTCGACGTCGCACTTGAGCTGCTTGGCGTGCTTCTGCACCCTGGTCCGCCAGTAGTTCTTGATCTCGTTGTCCGTCCGGCCCGGCATCTCCCGCGCGATCCTGGACCAGCGGTTGCCCCACCGGAAGTGGAGCTCCAGGATGAGCAGCTGCTCCTGCGGGGTGAAGTCGCCGCGGCGGACGTCGGGGCGGAGGTAGTTGAGCCACCGGAGCCGGCAGCTCTTCCCCGTGCGCCTCAGCCCCGCGGCGCAGGCCAGCTCGTTCCACCGGCCCTCGCCGTGCTTGGCGATGTGGCCGGCCAGGAGCGCGTCCTCCTCCATCGTCCACGGCCCTCTCCGGAGGTCCACCGCCTCCTGCTCCCCGCTCGTCGCCGAGGCCGCCGGCCAGCCGCAAGACCCCATCCAGACAGCATCCATGCCCGTTGACCCGAAGGAATCGAAGTGATCCATAAGACTGCAGAGTGAGCTAGAGTTGGAAGTGATCTAGAGCTTGAGTATGTTGATCTTGTCGTTTGTTGGTGCAGGTGGAAGTTCGGATGAGACGAGGAGAGGGGGAGACGGCGGGGTTATATAGTGGAGGAAGACGTGTGGGCTGGTCAAAGGAGAATATAGGACATGTGTTTGCCGCACTAGTGCTGCCTCAGCCGCAAAACGGAAAGGGATGCTAATGCCGATTTTAAAAGAGAAAAAAGGATGCGCGCTCTCGTGTTGTTGGGCAGGATCGGTCGCATAGCAGAATTATTTAAATCCACTGGGGCGACTGCTTGACTGCTGAGGGTTGAACGTTGACCTGATGACTGATTGTAAACCGATGCGTGCAGCGTGCCGCGTGCGTGACCTTTGCTTTGGCTACGAAACGAAACTCTCCTTTTTATTTCGTCTCCATCTGACTTCTTTTCTACGAACTGATGAGGGTGGCTCTCGAGATCACGTGCACCCTGGTGAATAACAAATAAAACAACAGCAAAATATTTTCATATGGCAAACATGTTTTTTAACACAGTACAAACGCAAACACTTATATATACATGCATACACTCACCTCTATGAACGCACACCTATCCCTATAAGCATCTTCGAGAAACTTAGTCGGCATATTATCTTGAGATTTACAAAGTCACCATAGGCGTCTCGTCGTCGACGGGAACGTCTCCTCTCACTGAAAGCGCATCGCCAGAAATTGCGAGCACCAGGAGTCCAGGATTTGAACCCTGGTGGGTTGGGGATACCACTGTCCCTCTCCATCTAACCATCCAACCACAGATTGGTTCACATGCTTCTTCTTTTTTAACACAGTACAGACGCAAGCGCTTATATATACGTACATACACTCATATCTATGAACGCACACACGCACACCCTACATCTATGAGCACCTTCGAGAGACTGAGTCGGCATATCATCTTGAGATTTTACGAAGTTACCATAGGCGTCTCGTAGTCGATGGAAACGTCCTCTCCGAATGTGCATCGCCGGAAATCCTGAGATTAATCCAGGATAAATGGTTGGTTCGCCTGACTTGAACCCTGGTGGACTCGAGATACCATTATTCTCCTAATCATCCAACAACAGATTGGTTCGCCTGGCAAACATGTTTGGGTATTCATTTTTTAAGGGACATATTTTTTCTAAAACACAGTGCAAATGCACACGCTCATATATATACGTGCGTACACTCCAGGGGCGAAGCTAGGCTAATGCAAAGGTATGCAATGCACACACAATGTTTTTTGCAGAAAACAAAAGCAGTATATCTACTTTTTTTTTTAGAATCAAGCAGTATATCTACTGTACTGGTATGTTACTGCGATTTTTGAGCGGATTTGATTATACTAGTATGAACTTTGCCGACTTTGACGATCGCAATAACTAATGTACCATGCACTGATATTTGTGGGACACCAGCAAGGCGGCAACAGCAACAGACTAGGCCCACCATCTTCTCTTCTTCTTTTGATAAACATAACCTTGAGGATGAGGCAAAAGGATGGCAACTACTGTTTGTTGACAATAATAAGCACCTCTAATCTGGCTACCGTTTGCTGAGAGGGAGTAGCATTTGAGAACGTTTTGATGACAATTTTAGTTAGTCAGGAGTGGTAGTTTCTTCACACATGTCTTGGCATAAGTGCCACAAATAAGGCACACTATAAAAAGGAATAGAGGGAGTATAACGTATGGCAGTCTCGTTGTACATACAGAACAAGAGAAACGAAGAAAAGAACGATTCAACACCACTTGAGCCTAGGTTGGGCTGCTATGTTGCTTGTTAATCAGGCCCGGTCCTGAGATTTTGGGTGCCCGGGGCAAAATTAGAATTTGGGCCCCTTAATTTTTTAATTATTTTTATATGAAGGTTAAAGATAATTGTATCAAAAGAAAGATAAACATGGTTATACCGTCTTTGAAATCGCTTCCTAAATGTGGTCGTTGGGGACGGTGCGGTCTCCTATCGGTAACTCGTCTCTCATTGTGATCGCGTCATGAATATTTGGCTAGGGAATATAGGATATCAAACGTTGGCCGATAAGCAGGTCCTCCGTAACTGTCGCATAGGCAAGGGGCAAGGCTGATATCTAATTAGGCGAAACCCTGGTCACGTCTTCCTAGCCAGCCGCCGCTTCCAAGATCTAGGGTTCTCTGCCTCCCGCCGGCGCCGGAGCTGGTCTGTCCCGTCTCCGATGGCCTTAGGGCCATGGAGACGGAGTGGATCTCGGCCCTTGCCGGTGGGAGGGCTCCGTTTTTAGATCTTTTTTTGAGCTTTGTTAGGGTTTGTGTCTTACTCAGGAAGGCGAGACGGCGGCGGCTCCCTGAAGATGGAATAAAGGTCGCCCCGCCTAGCCCCCGTTCCGGTGATGCGTCTAGCATCATCGGTGGGTGTGTGGAGGTGTGTCTCCGGCGGATCTGTCTTTCGTGGATTTGTTCGGATCTGTTCATCGTTCGTGTGCCTTCAAGTTGGATCCTTTTGATCTATACTCTTCATCTGCGGCGGTTGCTGTTCTGGTGCGTTGGTTCTATGGGGCCTTAGCACGACGACTTCCCGACTGTCAACTACAACAACGTTTGCCCGGCTCCGGTGAGGGAGGGGCGATGACAGCGGCACGCCTTTGGCTCGCTTTAGTGCTTGTAGTCGTTGCTAGGTGGTCCACGGATCTGGATGTAATTTTTGTTATTTCTAGTGTTCGTTGTACCATGGTTGAAGATGAATAGATTGAAAAAATTTCTCGCAAAAAAACGTTGGCTGATAAGCAGCAGGACAGGCGGTGATCGTGTATGACGTCAAGACAAGTTGCGTTTACCATGGTGAGGGAGGAACTAAATTATTATTTTTGTATGGTGAAACCAATGGCATGAGGATAATGTTTTGTGACATAAAATGTATAATCAGCTAGAGAGCAACTAAAATCAGCATATGCGGATATATTTGGACCATTGAGATTATCAATGTACATCACAAAAAAAGTAGGTAATAAATTTATAACATAAATCAACCTTTAATAATGTATAAATTAGTATAATAATAATTCTTAAAAGGCAAGTGTGGTAGTTTTTTCTTGAACTGGTAGGTATTATTAGTTTGTTACGGTTTAGCGCCGCTGCAATGGAAAGCATGAAACTATCCATATTGATCGCCAAATTCCATCAATTCCTTTTTTTTTTGGGACAGTTCCTTTGTTAACGCTAATTCATATTTTTTTAGGGGCAACGCTAATTCACGTTGAAGTAGCGCGCTAGCGCCTCCGTCAAAATAGGATTGTACTAGTGCGCTCGCTAGCCAACCTGACATGGCCCACAATCACTTAAGCACCCAGTCGCTAAAAAAATGGCCCAAGGCCCTGAGGAAGACACAGTCAAGTTCGGGTGCTCTTTTTTATAAAAGATTCTGACCTATGCTGCTGGGGGTGATCTCGTCCAAGAAGTGTTGCAAGCCGTGAATACATGCACTATCCCAGAAGGCTGGAATGATACTGCGATGCGATAGTGATGATTTCGAATGAAAGCTGAATAAAACTGTTGCTTATTATTGATTTGGTGCGGCATACAAGAGTATATAAGAGGGTACAAACCGACTTAGGGTAGGGGTACAAAACTGACTTGAACTAGAAGTCGTATACCATAATGACTACTCTAACATCCCCCGCAGTATCAACGGCAGGCTCGACGACGTTGAGACTGAAACGGATATCTTGAAACGGCTTAGTAGGCAGTGCCTTGGTGAAAATGTCAGCAAACTGAGCCGTAGAGGGAACATGAAGCACCCGAACCTGACCAAGAGCAACCTTTTCACGCACAAAATGAATATCAATCTCAATATGCTTTGTGCGTCGGTGTTGAACTGGATTGCTGGTCATGTAGGCTGCTGATATGTTGTCATAGTAGACAATAGTGGCCTGCTCAATAGGCCTGTGTAGCTCGGAGGGTAACTGCCGAATCCAGATGGTATCTGCAACGGCATGTGCCACAGTGCGATACTCAGCCTCGGCCGACGAACGTGAGACTGTAACCTGTCTTTTCGAAGACCAAGAAATCAAATTGTTATCAAGAAAAACACAAAAACCGGAAGTGGACCTTCGAGTGTCAGGACAACCAGCCCAGTCTGCATCAGAGTATGCGGTAAGCGAGTTTGGAGAAGAATTATTGAGGTGGAGACCATGATTGAGAGTTCCTTTTAAATACCGAAGAATGCGTTTAACATGATTATAGTGAGGAACCCGGGGATCATGCATATAGAGACATGCTTGTTGAATAGCAAAAGAGATTTCAGGACGAGTAATGGTGAGATATTGGAGAGCACCTGTTAGGCTACGATAGAGAGTAGGATCGGAAAAGGGTTCACCGGTAGCCGAAAGTTTAAAACTAGTATCGACAGGAGTGCGAGATGATTGACAGTCAAGCATACCAGCACGATTAAGAAGATCAAGAATATACTGGCGTTGGGAAAGAAAAAGGCTGGAGGAATCTCGAACAACAGCAATGCCTAAGAAATGATGAAGGAGTCCTAGGTCAGTCATAGAAAATTCAGATCTAAGAAGAGAGACAATATGATCTAAGAACTTTTGAGAGGAGGCGGTAAGAATGATATCATCTACATAGAGAAGTAAATACGCAGTGTCAGAAGTTTGATGATACACAAAAGGAGAGGTGTCGGAGAGAGATGGAGTGAAGCCTATTGTTTGAATGAAGGAGGAGAAGCGTTGAAACCAAGCTCGTGGGGCCTGTTTAAGACCGTAGAGAGATTTCTGAAGAAGACATACATGAGTTGGAAAGGATGGATTTTCAAAACCCAGAGGTTGCTGGCAGTAGACAGTTTCTTGAAGGGAACCATGGAGGAAAGCATTTTTAACATCAAGTTGGTGAATGGGCCATGAAGAGGAGACAACAACACTAAGAACGGTGTGAATGGTGCTATGTTTAACAACAGGAGAGAAGGTTTCTTCGTAATCAATTCCTTGTTGCTGAGAAAAGCCACGACAAACCCACCTGGCTTTATATCGTGAGAGGCTCCCATCGGAGTGGAAATTTTGGCAAAAATCCATTTGCCAGAAACAATATTTGTATTGGGAGGACGAGGAACAAGTTGCCAGGTGTTGTTTTGAAGTAAAGCATTATATTCTTCTTGCATGGCAGCGGCCCAATTGGGATCAAGTAGAGCAGTTTTGTAATTCTTTGGAAGAGAAGTGAGAGATACGGAGGTATGAAGGTTTAGGCGGTCTTGGGGTTGATGAAATCCTGATTTGGCCCTAGTACGCATGCGATGATCATTAATCGGGGCTGCTGTAGGAATAGCACGAGGGGGTAAGGTGGGTACTGGTGAGTCCGGCGCAGCGGAAGAGTCGGACGAAGGAGTAGGGCTGGGGGAGTGGGAGCAGGGCTGTGTGGTGTAGTGGGAGTAGGGGCCGGGGTGTTGGGGAGGAAGCAGGGGTCGGGGGTGTTGGAGACGTCTCGGGTGGGGTGAGTGTATGGTTGGGATTGGCTATGGTGGGTGTTAATGGTGGTGGTGATAAGTTGTGTTCGGCAGGTAGGGGAGTATATAGTTGGAAAGGACGGGGAGAGGGGGTGTTTGCGGAGCTAGGGGTGTTGGATGGTGTAGTAGTGCGTTGTGAGAAAGGAAAAATGTGTTCAGCAAACGTGACATGACGAGAGACATGAACGTGTCCGGTGTGAAGGTCGAGACAGCGATAGCCTTTGTGCTCGTCAGAGAAGCCGAGAAAAGCACATGGGATAGAGCGTGGTGACAATTTATTTGCAGAAGTGGCGTAGGCATTGGGAAAACAGAGACAGCCGAAAACACGAACTGCGGAGTAGTCGGGGTGGGAAAGAAAGAGGGAATAATAGGGAGTAGTGTTGGGTTTAGTTTTAGAAGGTCGAATATTTAGAAGGAAGGTGGCCATGTGTAGGGCTTCAGCCCAAAATTTGGGAGGCATAGATGATTGAATGAGGAGAGTGCGAACTATATCATTGAGGGTGCGAAGAGAGCGTTCTGCTTTACCATTTTGAGGGGAGGTGTAGGGACATGAGAACCTAAGCAGGATGCCATGTTGTAAGAAGAAAGTACGATTTTTAATGTTATCAAACTCGCGACCATTGTCACATTGGATAAAGCGAATTGGGAGGAAGAAGTGAACAGACACATAGCGTTGAAAATTAAGGAAAAGAGAATGGACCTCGGATTTGTTGCGTAGAGGAAAAGTCCAGACAAAGTGGGTGAAATCATCTAGGATAACAAGGTAGTATTTAAAATCCGAAACACTTGCAATGGGAGAGGTCCATAAATCACAATGTATTAATTCAAAGGGATAAGTGCTACAAGAACTAGAGGAACTAAAGGGAAGACACACATGTTTGCCTAATTGACAAGACTTGCAAAACACAGAATTATGAGAGTCCCTATTACATGGTATGGTAAATTCACTAAGCATAGAAGCTAAGACGGCGGGGTTGGGATGGCCTAAGCGACGATGCCAGAGATCGACGGTGGCCAGCATGGATGTTGGAGGGGTGGCGGCAGGAACTCCATTAAGAGAATAAAGATCACCGGAGCTATTGAAGCGAGCGGTCTAGGCCTTGGTCAGGTAATCCTTCACAGATAAACCAAAAGGGTCAAATTCAGTCGAAACTAGATTGTCGCAAGTAAATTGGCGAACAGAGATAAGATTTTTAATGAGGGCGGGTGCAACTAGAATATCGCGAAGTAAAAGAGGTTTGGTGGAAGAGGGGAGTTGAGCCTGACCAACACAATATATAGGAATAGATGATCCATCTCCAAGGATAATGGAAGGGAAAGGAGATTTAGTGCAAGAAGATAACCAATTACTAGATGCAGACATATGACTAGAGGCCCCTGAATCAAAGATCCAATCCATACCTGAGTTTCCTTGTGCAGCAAAGTTATTCATGGCCTGGAGAAAGGCAGCTTGATCCCAGCTCGGCGTCGCAGGTGAGGGTGGCGTCGGAAGCGGTGCCGGCGGATACGATGGTGAAGGCAGTAGGGCCGGCTGGGGAGTGTAGTAGGCATTGGCCGGCTATGGTGGGGGTGGCGTCGGGAGCAGGGCCGGCTGAGGTGTGTAGTAGGCGCCGCCGTCGGTGCTGTAATGACCATAAGGAGCATACGTCGGGGCGGCGTGATAGGCATTGGCCGGCTGTCGGGGGTTGAGAACCCCGGGAGCACCAGTAGGCGGCCGAAGGCCGGGTTGCCAGGCACCTGAGTATGCCGGCGGAGCACCGAGGGTGGACGGAGCGGACCAGGGCATGGGCCATGCTTGAACAAGCCCCGTCCAAGGATCATGAGGAGGCCGCCATGCAACCGCAGATGGAGCACTGGTGGGTGGTGCAGGACTCGGTGCTGGTGATGTCGTAGGCGGAACCGAACGAGTCGACGGCGGCCTGTAGATAGGGTTTTTGCCGCGGTAGTTCGGACTAGGACGCCAGCCTGGGGGCGGTTCAACAGATGACGATGCGGACGGCCCGGCGGCAGGAGCCGGCCTAGAAGGCGGCGCTGGTGTAGACGACAGAGGAGGACGAGCCGCGGCATGAAAGACCTTGGGGCGAGAGTCCTTGCGAGCTTGTGTTTCCGCCGTGAGTTGTAGCAAGGAACGAACTTCAGCGAAGGTAGGAGGGGGCCGTATCATCGGTATGAACGAGGCTTGCTTGTCAAAGTCTTCGCTGAGGCCGACGACGACGATATTGATTAGCTGTGAGTCGCTAACTGTATCGCCGACTTCGCGGAGCTCATCACCAATGGTCTTAACGCGCTGGCAGAACAGGTTCACCGGGGCGTCTCCTTGCACCATATTGCGAAGCTCGGTGTGGAGAGCGTTTTTCCGAGCGTCGGTGTTGCTTTGGAAGAGCTGACGGAGGGAGTGCCAGATGTTGGCAGCGGTGGCGCCGTCGTGATCGAGCATGTTGAAGATCTCGGTGGTGATGCGGGTGTAGAACCACTGGACGATCGCGAGATCGTCTTTCAACCATTGCGGATCGTCGGGGCAGGGAAGACAGTTGGCGGCGACATGCGAGCGCAGGTTCCAGCGGCCGAGGTGGAGATCGAAGAGATGTCACCAATGGTAGTAGTTGTGGGTGGCGAGATCAAGAACTATGGGGATGTAGGGGCTGACGTCGGAGATTGTGTCAGCAAGAGATATTGGTGCGGCGAGGATGGGTGCAGGGTAGTTTTGTGGAGCTATGGTGTGGGCCGAGAGAGAAGCGGCCGCGGCGTTGGCAGCCTTGGCGATGAGTGCGGCCCGGCGCTCGAAGTAGCCGGGCGGCGGCGGCGGCGGTGGCGTTGGCGGAGCCATACCCTAAACCCTGGGACCGGTATCTGATACCATGAAAGCTGAATAAAACTGTTGCTTATTATTGATTTGGTGCGGCATACAAGAGTATATAAGAGGGTACAAACCGACTTGGGGTAGGGGTACAAAACTGACTTGGACTAGAAGTCGTATACCATAATGACTACTCTAACACCGAAGATTAATTCACCAGATAAGGTAACTCAGTTCAGACCAATTAGCCTGTGTAGTGTTGTGTACAAGGTCATATGCAAAATGGTGGCTGCTCGATTAAAGGTTTTCCTTCCAAAAATTATTAGCCCGACACAAAGTGCTTTTGTACCTGGACAAATGATTACTGATAATGTTTTAGTGGCTTATGAATGTTTTCATAAAATAAAAATTAAAGGGGTGGAAAGGAAGGATTGTGTGCGATCAAACTTGATGTGCATTTAAAGCATAATTGGTTTGATGCCAAAAATTGGCATGCCAAATATTGGCAACTGCCAAATATTGGCTAGAGATTGGTTGCTTGCCAGTTTTCATTGCCAATCTCAGAAAAAGTTGCCAAATGTTGGCAACTTCTGATTTTGCCAAATGTTGGCTTGCCAAATATTGGCAATGCCAAATGTTGGTAGCAAACCAATTATGATACATTATAACTAGGCACTCTAGGCAGCCTCTCACATCCTCATCATTCTGGAACGTCTGATTTCTTGTCCGGATCGTTGTCGGCCGTTTGATGTGTCTTCTCTCTTCGCGTGGCTACTTCTGGGCCCTAGGGCCGCTACTCCCGAAACAAAATCGGAGTCCTCCCGTTCATTATACAGCGCAGTGTCCGATATCGCGTGATATGCGCTGGGAATTTCATCCCGTTCCACCCTGTTGGGGAACGTAGCATGCAATTTCAAAAAAAATCCCTACGAACGCAAGATCTATCTAGGAGATGCATAGCAACGAGAGGGGAGAGTGTGTCCACGTACCCTCGCAGACCGAAAGCGGAAGCGTTAGATTAACGCGGTTGATGTAGTCGAACGTCTTCACGATCCAACAGATCCAAGTACCGAACGTACGGCACATCTGTGTTCAGCACACGTTCAGCTCGATGATGTCCCTCGAACTCTTGATACAGTAGAGGGCCGAGGGAGAGTTCCATCAGCATGATGGCGTGGTGACGGTGGTGGTGATGTGATCCGCGCAGGGCTTCACCTAAGCACTACGACATTATGACCGGAGGAGTAAACTGTGGAGCGGGGCACCGCACACGGCTAAGAGAATTCTTGGTGTGCCTTTGGGGTGCCCCCCGCCCCCGTATATAAAGGAGAGGGAGAGGAGGTAGCCGGCCAAGAGGGGGCGCGCCAAGGGGGGGAGTCCTACTAGGACTCCACTCCTAGTAGGATTCGCCCCCTCCCCCTTCCTTCCAACGGAGAGGGGAAAGGGGAAAGGGGGGAGAAGGAAAGGGGGGGGGCGCCCCCACCCCTTGTCCAATTCGGATTGGGCAAGGGGGAGGCGCGCGCCACCTCCCGTGGCCTGCCTCCTCTTCTCCACTATGGCCCATGAGGCCCATTAACTTTCCCGGGGGGTTCCGATAACCTCCCGGTACTCCGAAAAATCCCCGAACCTATTCGCAATCATTCTGATGTCCGTGTATAACCTTCCAATTATCAATCTTTACCTCTCGACCATTTCGAGACCCCTCATCATGTCCGTGATCTCATCCGAGACTCCGAACAAACTTCAGTCACCAAAACACATAACTCATAATACAAATCGTCATCGAATGTTAAGCGTGCGGACCCTATGGGTTCGAGAACTATGTAGACATGACCGAGACACATCTCCGGTTAATAACCAATAGCGGAACCTGGATGCTCATATTGGTTCCTACATATTCTACGAAGATCTTTATCGGTCAAACCGCATAACAACATACGTCATTCCCTTTTGTCATCGGTATGTTACTTGCCCGAGATTCGATCGTCGGTATCTCCATACCTAGTTCAATCTCGTTACCGGCAAGTCTCTTTACTCGTTCCGTAATGCATCATCTCGCAACTAACTCATTAGTCACATTGCTTGCAAGGCTTATCATGATGTGCATTACCGAGAGGGCCCAGAGATACCTCTCCGATACTCGGAGTGACAAATCCTAATCTTGATCTATGCCAACCCAACAAACACCTTCGGAGACACCTGTAGAGCATCTTTATAATCACCCAGTTACGTTGTGACGTTTGATAGCACACAAGATGTTCCTCCGGTATTCGGGAGTTGCATAATCTCATAGTCAGAGGAATATGTATAAGTCATGAAGAAAGCAATAGCAATAAAACTTAACGATCATTATGCTAAGCTAACGGATGGGTCTTGTCCATCACATCATTCTCTAATGATGTGATCTCGTTCATCAAATGACAACACATGTCATGGTTAGGAAACTTAACCATCTTTGATTAACGAGCTAGTCAAGTAGAGGCATACTAGGGACACTCTATTTTGTCTATGTATTCACACATGTACTAAGTTTCCGGTTAATACAATTCTAGCATGAATAATAAACGTTTATCATGATATAAGGAAATATAAATAACAACTTTATTATTGCCTCTAGGGCATATTTCCTTCACACCCGACCTCTCGTCTCTCACCCCGTGAAGGTTGCGCCTCCTCGTCTCCGCCCGGCCGCCGCCTTATCTCCTCCTCGCCGCCATCCTACTTCTCATCTCTTTACCCTTAAGATGCAACAGGGAGGGGCTTCAGATCAGTTGAGGCTCTGGACCACTAAGGTCCGAACCAGATTTTTTCCTTCATGTCGTGCCGTCGCTGGATCCATCCTCGGTTAAGGACTCGGCCAGAGCTATGGCGAGCTCCTCCTTGATCCAAAACTTAAAACGGAGTTGTCTCTCGTGGATGATGATACAAGGAGCTCCTCCAGGCGGCTCAGAGGAGGTGACATGGTCGTCCTCAATCTCTTCTTCTCCGGAGACATTGGTGGCCGGTAGCAGAGTGACCACGACAAGGTTTCAGTAGTCCACGGTGAGTTTTCCGTGATTCCTTATGTACCACGAGTTTTCATCAGGTGGTAGTTCTTTAAACAATTCAATAGATTGTTGGTTATGATTGGTTTTTGGTTTGCATGAATAAAGTTTGACAATGAACCTTGTATGCACACAAGATTTCATTGGTGTTCCCTGCGCCAAAGAGCGAACAGAGGCAAGCGGAAGAGGGAGGTATCTTGATGGCAAGAAGGGCAATGGCGGCAACCTATCTTCCTGGTCAAGTATTCATGTTGTTTGTTTTCTTTACACCATTCAGACTTTTATTAACTTAACCATGTGCTAATGTGCATATCATGTGTTTGATGCATTTCCCAAAAACAACCATGCACTCGATGTACTTTATTTTGTGTGTGTGTGAGGAGTACAGAATGGAATCACTATAGTGGATGCCATCAATCTTGTCTCTATATGTTCTAGGTACAAATGTCTTGGCTCAAAACTGATCAGAACTGACCACTTCTTAGTATTTGGATCATCAGTTTTGGAATATACAAGCCATTAAAATTAATTAAAGAGATGTACTGCTGGATGATGTGATTACCTTGTCAAATGTGACCATCCTTTTTATTCACAAAGAAGGCATTATTTATAATAACTGGTTCTTTGGTTGCATGTTTTAATTAAACATATAGTTCATCTAAATAGCATTTTAAAGTTATATATAGTCAGTACTTGGAGCAGTACCGGTTCTTCACTTCAATTGCAACGTCCCTGACTGAAGTCCATCCATGGTTACTGAACAGGTTAATGCCCTTCCTGCGAAGATTCACAATCGATTATTTATTGATTTGTGTCATCCACCATGCAAGCACAATTGTTTATTTTCTTTAAAAAAAAGTAGTTCACATCCAGCATAGGTAAGCCTTCTATATTATTTGTGGAAGTGGAATGGAATTCACAAAAAAAAATTGAAATATACAGGATGACCCCTCAGATTTTAATGGATTGTAGGCCATTAGCATCAGCAGCCATCGGATCGTCAGTTTTGAGTGTTTTCAGCCGCCAGATTTTCTTTAATCCCGTGTCGGCTCGCTTCCTTCGCTAGGACCGAGCGCTAACTATGATGGCCGTTACTCTGGTGACAATTTTGGGCTTCTTATATTGCCAGAAACAAAGCCTGTAGGACCCTCCTTTCGTTCGCACGGACGCATGCATCCATGGCGGCTGATGATGGCTCATATCGACTGCACTGTGATCCGGCCGATGTGACCGACGGCGTCTCATGCCCACTGTGCTTCGGTTTCAAATGAGATGGCGTGCCTTCCCTTAGCCTGTGGCTGTTCGGTGAAGTAGGCGGGTGAAGCTGGTCCGCCAGGAGGTAATCAGTCATTAGTTCCTCAAATCCTTCACGGCAACTTATGTGCGCCATTCACCAGCGGCGATTAATGGAGTAAGATATTGTTTTCCCAAGTTTAGCAGTGTCACACATGTATATATGCAAGCTTTGTCGGGTGACGCTTGTTGGATAAATGAGCAACTGGTATTCACTAAGGGCCAAAGGCCATTACATATACATGTGTTGTAAAGTGCAGGAAACCCCTTATCCAATGGGATGT